>NW_022987712.1:579301-747806 GCF_902827165.1 Trematomus bernacchii
GGTGACCTTTAAAAACATATATTACCTCATCATCTCGTAAAAAAGGTACTCCTTACGTACTGGAGGGTCTGCACACATTTTGCTGTTTGTTTTTGCTTCATTAAACGTCTTTGATTGAGCAAAGTCCAACTGGTCCTGAGCCCTTAAGTGTTCCCACAATGCTCCCTTCACTGGTTCACAGTAGCTTCCAGACACTGGGACAGGCCTACAGTTCAGGACTTGGTGAAACCATTGGATTACCAGCAGGGATACAGGGAGACAATACATCAACACACTATATATTACGAAGCATAGGCTTTGGGTGCTCTTAATCCATGTACTGTATGAACTACAAAAGAGCATATAGTGTTTTTTGGGAAAGGATCAGATTGTATTTCTGTTTTTTAAACTGTAGTATGTGCTCATGTGTTTCACTGTTGGTTTAAGGCTACTGCCTGCTTCATGAAAGGCAGGTTTTCCTATATACAATCATTTCTGATCCTAAATGTCTTTGTTTCTTCTTGCTAAGGTCACATCGTTCTGTTGTCTTACAGAATACACTTCAGTAAAAACATCTTATTTCTTGTATTTATTTGCTTGCATTTCAAGGTTCAAGATTCTTTATTGTCAATCTGACATAGCTACAGAGTAATTATGTAGTTGAAAATCTTATGTCACAGGCTTCTCCAACAATGCAACATAATAACATAATAACAATACAGATAGCAAGAGCAATACAAAAAGAAAAATAGTTATAAAGTGATGATGTGGAATAGTGCAGTACGAGTCTATATACAAGTTATTGGAATGATATATATTAGATATTAGATACATATTACTGAGTAGCAGAAGAATGTTTTGAATATTGAGGTAATCCCAAAGTAATCAGGTTACATTACTTTTATATTGTGAGACTCAGATGAGGTTACTGAGGTTACTCCTTTGTCTTTGTCTTTGGGATGTGTTCCTTAAGTTTGTTTTGGTATCTAGTGTTATAAATGATTGTATAAAGGGCGAAGCAGCTGAAGACAGAGAGACTTTTCTCCGTCTCAGTTAAGTCTTTTTTTAGGCGGTGATGCTCTCACAAGGCGGGAGAGTCAGATCCATGACTATCCTGAAGTTAACAACCACTTCTAGATCAATACTGCACTGGAGCTGAACTTAATATGAGATTCCTTCCTATCCATACCTAAACATAAGTGGGTCTAGACTCCCCTCATCACACCAGAGAGCCTCAGGAACAGCCAACAGTTAGTCACAGTTTGAATACATCTTATAAAACCGTTCTTTGAATACCTTTCCACTAAAGGCCCCAAAAGAAACACCATTAAAGGGGTCCTATTCTGCTTGTTGCTCCCTCTCCTGTAGTGTTTTCCATAGATCTCTGTGCATGTAAATGGTCTGCAAAAGCTGACACTAGTAGAAAGGGACATCGTTCATGCACTATTGTATCTGTTCTATTTGTTCTATGTCCTATATATATTCATGTTGCTCTGTTGGAGGAGCCTGTGTTTTGAGACATCCATTTGTGGATATCCTGGAGGCAGGCAGTTCAAAATAGAAACTGATGTTGTGTTTACGGATGATGTGGTCAAGAGGGAGCATCTAAACAGAAAAGAGAAGTGGACCCAGCACTGATCCTTGGGGTACCACCTCTTTACCCTCTTAGTGCAGCATTTACCAATTTACAGCCAATCATAGAGAGGCTGCCATACAAGGAGCCCACTGCTCAGAGAACTAACATCCACACATCGGCCATCGGGAGCAGCTCGGGGTTAAGTATCTTGCCCAATTTACATCGGGATCAAACCCCCTACCCTTCCATTGGTAGAACACCTCTCACAGCCCCAATCCCCCAAACTGGTGTCTGGACCCCCTCAACTCTAACCATCAGATCAATGTCTTCCTGTGCAGCAAACTCAAGATATCAACATGTTCAGATCAGAAGTCTAACCAAGAAGAGCGTGGCTGTGACGTAAGTCCAAACCCAGAGATTACTTGATAACTCTAACTCTTCAAAGTTTCCACTGACGATGAGATAAAGATGTCATGTTTTCGGTCCACGAATGAGACGCTGTTGCTGAGGGTTGATACAGATCTTAGGAAGAGGTGTCAGTGTTTGCACAACACTCACGAGGAAACAAAGTCTCCTTTCACACCGGGGACACATATCTATGTATAAAACACATCAAGAAGTGCATTTTGCATGATAGGTGACCTTTAAAACATATATATACCTCATCATCTCGTAAAAGGTACTCCTTACGTACTGGAGGGTCTGCACACATTTTGCTGTTTTGTTTTTGCTTCATTAAACGTCTTTGATTCGAGCAAAAGTCCAACTGGTCCTGAGCATCCTTAAAGGATTTCAAAAATAGACAAAGGTCCGTTTATTACGGTCATTCAAACTTTTAAACAATTGCAACAAGATTCTTAACACGAGGTTGCAAAAACAAAAATAATCTGTATGCAGCAGTTTTCATTGTTATTGTGTCTGTGCTTGATCCCTCAGAGTCGCAGTGTAAGAGCTGAGTTAGCCACAGTATGAATAGGCAGCTGCACCCTCTTTCATTCAGCATTCCCATTATTGCTTTATAAATGTCTTGCCCCCTTGTGTGTCCACTGAGGTTCGTCAGGCCCGACACATCTTCAACAAACTCCCTCATCATAAAAACTCACAAACACCAGCAACTGAGCATTGTCAGTGGTGTCAGTGGACTCATCCACAGCTAAGGAAATGCACTGTGCATTTTCTATTCCATCACAAAGCTGATTAATCAAATCACCAGCCAGTATGTATGTTCTCCTGGTTGCTGTGGAATCTGAGAGGGGATTTGCTTGATTTGACCAGTTATTTCCTCTTTTTGTTTGCCTTCAAACATGGTCTCCATCACTTCAGTCATGCATTCTTTTATACTTCAGTTATTATCCAGTGGAAAGCCCTTACCTACTGGCCTAGTTAAATCAAAGTGGTTACTTTTGTTTGGCTGGGCAGTGTAGTTTTACACACCCTTATTTGACTTTCTCAGGACTTAAAACTGTTTTTTGGGGGCAGACCCCCACAAAGAAAACAATATATTTACCACGTAAGGTCATCATCTTAACAGTTGTGTATGCTCATCCGTGAGCAGAGCATCAAGTTGTCTATTACAGCTGAATGCGGCGATTACCATTTTGTTCAGCAAAACGCCTCACAAACTGATTAAGATCAACAGCTTTAGTGCGTTTTGATTCAATGCTGAGTACAGCCACACTTGACAGTCTCTTCTCTGTCATTGTAGACCGCACCTCATTCCTTCAGTACTTGGGTCCGAATGCTTCTCGTTTTGCGCAAGCGGCAAACTCTGGGGAAGAGCCGGGACGCCAATGCGGAAGTGCCACAAACTGCAGTTCATATATTGGCCGATAGGCGCTGACTGCAGAAAGGAGCAATTTCCATAGAGCCCCATGTTAAAATGCCCAATTTCACAGCAGAAAAAAACATGTTTCTACCTACCTATGGATCCAATAAATATTATTATGAATATAGTTAGATTCCACCTTCATGATTATGGATCTGTGAGTGAATTGTTTTCTAACATGACCCTTTTATTTATATTAGGTCTTAAAATGTTTGCATAAATTAGGGCGTGGTCACATTGAGTGACAGCTCTGTCAAGTGACTGCTGCTGTTAGCTTCTTGTCTCTCTGCTAGCTGCTCCGTCTCCGTGAAGCTACAGGGACTCTGCCTGATCAGTTCATCCAGGGAACACAACTTGACCCCGGCCGTGTTTTTTGTTCTTCATGCTTATATATCGGACTATTGTGACTCGCTCTGCGGTTAAAACAGACGGTGCATGAATGCCGTTTTGCGGTAAGTGAAATTCGAGTACTTTATTTATGTGTTTATGATTTCAATCAGCTACGTAATGAATGTTAAGGCTTGGGTTAGCGTGTAAGCGAGTGGTAGCTACATCGGTGCTAACGATGCTAATCGTATCCTCCAAGTTAACTTAAAACCATAGACTGTATATATAAAGGTTAAAATGAAATAGACAAGTGTTAAGCGTTAAGTGAGATAGTACTGTAAAACAAAAGGCTTCTGTTTGAGGTTGATAAAATAAGGTCATCCTTGTAACTTAGAGAGATATTTTATTATGTAGGTAGGAACTGTATGCATCGCTAAGGTTAATTTAAATTGGCTATGCTCAAGTATGTAGACAAGCTAACGTCGAAGTAGTGTATGTGAAATCAACCTCACAATAAGATGTGTGTATATTACAATTATTAATGTCATATTTCAAGATGATTACTTAGATATTACAATATGGTTGGTTGAGCTGGAGTTCATTATTGAGCTTACACATTAACATCACAGTCATCTGAAGAACGAACCCAAACGTTGTTGTTTTTATTAATTGCATTACCAAATTGGTATCAAATAAACAGTAAGCATTGGTAACACAACTTCCAAAGTTACAGTAAAATAAAAAGAACCCTGACTCGGGCAATACACAATCCAACATGTTCAACAGAAGAGAATAAGTTATATTGTTTGTACACATGGTTCTTTACATATATATCTGTTTGTTTAAAGTTTCCAGGTGATGCAGACAGGATGGACCAGAGAGTGAGAGACAGAACTGGACTCCTCACAGCAGTGAACTTCAGCACAGGTACAAATACTCTTTTTTCATACTGTACAAAGAATCAAGAAAGATATTGGTTTAAATAAATGAAGTATTGACTTTAATACACTGATATACATTCCATTAAACAATACTAAATACTAGATCACCTACACATCAGTGAAGTTGAGGGTTTTTTCCATGCAAAGGGTTACATTTAGATGTTAACAAGCAATATTACTGTCAGCTTTCTAATTTAAGGTATTGAAGGCAAAGCTATTTAACGCATAGTAAGAACTGCTATTTATCTCTCAATATTGTCTGTAAAAAACGTGGTAAAAGTGATTCTTTCAGTGAGAGAACAGAGCAAGCTTCTACAGTTGCACTAAGTTTTAATAACAGTTAAATATTATTTTGATAATAAAATAATTTCAATGTTGATGAATGTCATACTGTTCATTCATAATCTGATTGTCTTTGTAGCTCACTGTTGAAATAAAATAAAACATTACAATTACAAAATAATTATATCTACAGCCCCTAAACACAACACACCTCTTTCATAAATAACACACTTGTTCTGCAATAATATGTTTTATGTTTCCTGTAATTTTTGTTAGGAAAGGACATGCCTGAAAGACACGACTCAGCATGTTCTCCTTCTCTGAGGGTCAAGAAGAACATCCAATAGGAAAATTAAAAGCTGATGTTATGAGATGTTAAGACCAGTACAGGACATTCACTAAGAAACTACTTTTATTGTGAAGTCAGCTGATCGGATGCACCTATTTCCACATCTACACTCCATCAGCTGATTAATTCTATTTGCCTCACTTTATGAGCTTCACAACATGTACCTTGTACCGCAGAGTTTGCAATGCAAATAAATGGGGCCAATCTTCAGTCGGATGTGAATGTGTAATCTAACATTTTCAGTAAGAATAATGGACAAAAGGAGTGCAAATACAAATTCAATTTATTGAAATCTGAACCAAAAGTTAATCAAACATGTTTTAAATAAAAAGCACATATGGACAGAAGGTGTAAACCTATTAAATGTATAAGTAAACACATTTAGTCAAATAAAGTGACAGACTAGGCCTGATCAGGTGGTATCAGCTATGCATGGGCTCCTCCATCAGGCCTGGTCCTCCTCGCTGAGGAAAGACCCTCAGTCCTCTCCGGCCAAACCAACAGACAGGACGTCCATCACACGGAGGTTTCTCCCTGAAGTCTCTGCAGCTCTCTGGACACCACGCTGTCTCAATCCGTCCACACTGAATATGAGAGGGGAAAATGAAAATAATAAATGCTTTAGACAATAAGAAATATAAAGTTGACTGTTGAGTTGCTCAGTTTTTTTAGATTGTCAATACTATTACTGTATAACTAATATCCCAGGTTAAGAGGCACCTTCAAATAAAGATTGGTCTTTAAATACATTTTGTCTTTTTAATTGTTTGTCTAAAGTCAAGGATCTAGAACTGGTACTTATAGTTTTAATGATACAGTCTGGTTATAATGCTGTTTGGAGGAGGCCTCACAGGTAAGAGCACTAACTAGCTACCATCACATGTACCTTAGCTTACTTAAATGTATTAAACGTATAATTAACTGATAGCAAAATATAAATAACTAATGTCATGCAAACATATTAATATTTGCTTGATTCCAGTGTTGCATTTAGCACATTGCATACAAACGTTAAGGGATTTTAAGATTCTGAAGTATTATGCTAAAAACTCAATAACTTAGATTATTATTTATAGTTTTGCTGAATAGTTTCATGTCCGCTTACCTTAGAAACGTAAAATGTGACGGCAGTGTGCAGATGGGGACCATGTTAGCTTAGCTTCTTAGCTTGAGCTAGCTCTGTTACTTTCCCAGCTGGAGGCAGAATGTCCCGCCTCGGCTCCGCCTCTTTGCCCTTATTTGGAGCAGGATGTAGCAGGCGGGAGTTAGACTCTGACGTCACTGTCGAGCCGTTAGTGGCCGACTCCGCCTACTAAGGGCTTCTCGGCAACTCTGCAGAATCCTATGGGTGACGTCACGGACCCTACGTCCATTTATATATACAGTCTATGGACACGACACACGCATTTTTCCCACCCGCATTCCGCGAAGACCCGCCCTACTGTGCCTCTGATTCGCAGACTGTTGGTGGGGGGAAAAAACGCTGACGGGATGCTGAATGTGATTGGACCAAAGCGTTGACAGACACACACAGACAGCGGAACAGTCTGACATGCAGAGCGCTGTATGCAGCGGACATAGCGAAGAATTTTGACTTGTTGCGTTGTGGGATGTTTCGCAGATAACACAGATAACACAGCTAATACATATGAAAAGTATAATTTGCTCAGAGTCCAGAGACAGTTGTGGTTCGGTCCGGATCCGGACTCTGGTCCGGATCCGGCCCGGAGTCCGGACTTTGAGGATGCCTGGTTTAAAGGCTACTGCCTGCTTCATGAAAGGCAGGTTTTCCTATAAATACAATCATTTCTGATCCTAAATGTCTTTGTTTCTTCTTTGCTAAGGTCACATCGTTCTGTTGTCTTACAGAATACACTTCAGTAAAAAACATCTCATTGATAAAAGGTCATCCCAAAGTAATCAGGTTACATTACTTTTATATTGTGAGACTCAGATTAGGTTACTGAGTTACTCGTTTGTGTTCCTTAAGTTTGTTTTGTAAATACTTTTGGTATCCAGTGTTATGAATGATTGTAAATGAGAGAGATGCAGCTGAAGACAGAGAGACTTTTCTCCGTCTCAGTTTAACCTCTTTTTAGGCGGTGTTACAACCACTTCTAAATCCATACTGCACTGGAGCTGAACTTAATACATTAATAATAAGTTTCCTTCCATCCCAACAGAGACATTAGGTGGGTCTAGACTCCCCTCATCACACCAGAGAGCCTCAGGAACATCCAACAGTTAGAATCAGTTTTAATACATCTTATAAAACCGTTCCTTGAATACCTTTCTACTAAAGCCCCCAAAGAAACACCTTTAAAGAGGCCCTGTTCTGCGTGTTGCTCCCTCTCCTGTAGTGTTTTCCATTCCATTGTATATGGTCTGCAAAAGCTGAAATCCCTGTGTTCCCTCCAGAGCAGGGGTGGGCATTTTACGGCCCGCGGGCCACATCCGGCCCGTTGGCCGGCCTTGGCCGGCCCGTGTGAGGTTGATCATAAATTATAACATAATGAAAAAAAACAGCAACCTTTTCAAAATAAAAGCAACACAGCTGTATTGCTTGCATGGCGTAAATACTTTTCTAACTGTGTTGCTTTTATTTTGAAAAGGGCGCTGCTGTTTTTTTTATTTATTTACGTAAACGCTTATGCCTTGAACAGCTACGAGTGATGCTGGCCGGCTAGTCCTCGAAATGTCCGCTAAGGGAAAAAAAAGAAAGATCGATAGTGAATGCCGCATTTTCAACAAGACATGGACCGCTAAGTATTTATTTACAGAAGTGAAAGGTAAAGCTGTGTGTTTAGTTTGTGGTGCGCAGGTCGCTGTGTTCAAGGAGTACAATTTGAGTCGCCACTATGCTACCAAACACGCAGATAAATACAAGAACCTGTCTGAGGAAGAGCGGGCAAAGGGGTCGGATGCTTTGCTAGCTAAGCTGCAAAGCCAACAACACATTTTCACAAAACATTCCACATCCAGAGATGCAGCTGTCAAGACGAGTTATGTCTTAAAAGTTAACGGTTTTCGGAGGGAGAGTTCATTAAGGAGTGTTTGTTGGACACTAATATGCCCGGAGAAAAGGAGGCATTTGAGAAAGTGCCGCTCTCCCGACGCACTGTTACGAGGAGAATTGAGGACATCGCGGGAAATCTGGAGCTTCAGCTGCAGAACAGAGCGGTCAACTTTGACTTTTTTTCCTTGGCTTTGGATGAGAGCTGCGATGTACGTGACACTGCCCAGCTACTCATCTTCCTACGTGGGATAACTACAGACTTCAAAATCACGGAGGAGCTGGCAGCCATGCAGTCAATGAAAGGGACAACAACAGCGAGTGATTTGTTCACGGAGGTAAATGCATGTGTGTAAAAAAGTTGGGACTGAAATGGGACAAGCTGGCAGGCGTGACAACGGATGGTTGTCCAAATCTGACAGGGAAAAATGTTGGACTATTGAAGAGAATGCAGGATAAAGTGACAGAAATTAACCCTGAGCAGAAATAGGTATTTTTGCATTGCATTATACATCAGGAAGTGTTGTGTAAGTCAGTGTTAAAAATTAACCATGTTGTTGATGTTGTAACTAAAATAGTTAACTTCATCAGGGCAAGAGCATTGAATCACAGACAGTTTGTTGCACTTTTGGAGGAAAGTGAGACTGAACATCGTGACATACCCTACCATGCAGCTGTCAGGTGGCTCAGCCTGGGCAAAGTGCTGAAAAGAGTATGGGACCTGAGAGAAGAGATTCAAGACTTCTGTGTGAAGAAAGGAAACGACATCCCACAGCTTTCAGATGCAGACTGGAAGGCAGACCTTGGTTTTGCTGTAGATGTGACTGCACTAATGAGTGAACTAAATGTCAAACTGCAAGGCAAGGGCCTTTTTGTGCATGACATGTACAGTGCAGTGAAGGCTTTCATGAGAAAGCTGCAGCTTCTCTCAAGCCAAATGGAGGACAACATTCTCACGCACTTGCCAACACTGAAGGAAGCCACACCATCAGCTGATCACCTCCAGAGGTACTCATCCATGTTAGAAGCACTGCATGGTGAGTTTTCAAGGCGATTTAAAGACTTCAAAACAGTTGAGAATGAAATGAACATGATCTTTTCCCCATTTACATGCCATGTGGATGATGCACCCAGTGATGTTCAGCTTGACTCATTGACCTGCAGTCTGACACACTTCTGTCAGAGCACTTTAGGTCAGTCTCACTGCCTGAGTTTTACTCTTCCCTGAAAGAGGAGAACTTTCCACACATCAGGAGACGTGCTCAGAAGATGAGGTCCTCTTTGGATCTACCTACATATGTGAACAGACATTCTCAGTGATGAAGTTCAACAAATCCAGATACAGATCCTCTATCACTGATGATCACCTCTCAGCTGTCCTTCGCATATCCACCTCAGACATTGAACCAGATTTCCGTGCACTTGTTCAAGCCCAAGACAGACTGGATTTTTCTCACTGAACAAGTAAAATGAACTGAAAAACAAAAATCCAAAGCACTCATTTCTTTTTGTATAAAGCTGATTCATTTCTTATCTTTAACATACTGTAAAACACCTTTTCAGTATTGGTATATTGAGCAGAATTAAGTTCAACTTATTTTTGATTCGGCCCCCCAACACAGCTCGAGTTTCTGAAGTGGCCCCTTGTAAAAAATAATTGCCCACCCCTGCTCCAGAGGGAGTTTCTCAGCCAATGCAGTAGCACGTACAATACTTTGGCTTATTTAAAGCTAATGTACTTTCAAGATAATCTCTTTTTTAATTGGATTCTTCACGGTTGAAAACACTTATTGTAAATCACTTTGGATCAAAATGTTTGCAAGTGAAATGTAATGTAATGTCATCTTTATGCAATATCAGAGAAATGTTCAATATGGGTGTTTTTCTACAGAATCTGGACAGGAAATACACATTTCCACTGATCAACGTAACACTCTTTATTCACCTCAGTTAATGCTGAACACTAACACAGTTCTTCCTCAGCGTGCTTCATGTTTTGCTGACACTAGTAGAAAGGGACGTCGTTCATGCACTATTTGATCTGTTCTATTTGTTCTATGTCCTATATATATATTCATGTTGCTCTGTTGGAGGAGCCTGTGTTTTGAGACATCCATTTATCCTGGAGGCAGGCAGTTCAAAATGGAAACTGACGATGAGATAAAGAAGTGACGTTTGTGGCCCAACCTGCAGACTGAAGTTTCAGATTGTTAAAAAGCATGCGTTGCTGCTCTCATACATACGTTGTGTATTCAGAGGGGTCCAGCCTCCCTCCAGGCCGTCACCCAGAGTTTCCCCACCGCAGAAGTCTAACCAAGAAGAGCGTGGCTGTGACGTAAGTGCAAACCCAAAGATTACTTGATAACTCTAACCCTTCAAAGTTTCCACTGAATGAGATAAAGATGTCATGTTTTCGGTCCACCAATGAGACGCTGTTGCTGAGGGTTGATACAGATCTTATAAGTGAGCGGTGTCAGTGTTTGCACAACACTCACGAGGAAACCTCCGAGCAGAATGGCTGCAGTCTCAGAGCTCTCCGTGCTGCTGTTTGCTCTCATCAGCAACATTCACGCTGAAGAACTCATCGTCATCCAAAAGGAAACGACTCTTTCACCACTTCGAGCTCCCAGAGGAGGCCGGCTCCTGCCTGATCTCCAGATCTGTTGGTGAGGAGAAGCTGGTCCTGTGGAACACCTCTGACCTCTGGCCCCAGAAACTCCTCAGTACCTGAAGACCCTGAAACAACGACTCGTCAGCGTGGCCAATACTTCTTCCTACAAGAATCAACGACCTGACCCATTCAGACTCCGGCCTTGTACCAAGAGGAGTGCTGGACTGAGGGCAAAGTGACTCATGGAGAGAAACATCACACTTACTGTTTGTGGTTACATAGATAGATACAGAACTGAATACATGATAGATGAAGAAACAAAAGACCTGCCTTGTCTTGGAGCAGCTGACCACCCGGATGTCCAGTGGCTCAAACGGGATTATCGATATAAACAGGAAATATGGACCAGAGTTTTTGGGGACGATACGGCATCAGTGATGGACAATGATAGAGGAAGATACCAAGTGGTGAAGAACACATCAGATCTACGTATATCCAACATCTCAACAGCTGACCTTGGAGAATACATCTGTCTGCTGATGAACCAACAGCAGTGTGTTCGCAGTAACTTTGTAGAGTATCTGCTGTCAGAGAGGATCTATTACTCAGTGGAAGACACGGCTGTGCTGCAGTGCCCTGACTCTGGTTTCAATAAAGAGAAGCCTCCATATTGGGAGACTGACTTATACAACAATCACCAAGGACAACATAACCAGTCTGTGGGTGTAATGGACCAGAACTACTCTCTGGTGTTAACATCGGTAATGGTAAATCACACAGGTCTGTACTCTTGTTATAACTTTAATACTGTGAAAACATATGTGCTGTTTGTGTGCCCCCAAATTCCCCCCCCCTGCTGTAGAGCTCTTCTCAGGGGAGAAGAAGTCACTCTCAGATGCAAAGATTGGGAAAAGGGTCGGAGTCACTATTGGTTCTTTAAGTCGAACCGAACCAAAGGAAGAACCTTTAGTTTAGGTTATAATCAGATCAGTAATGTGCGCAGGGAGAGTGATGAGAGATTGGTGATTTCTGATGTCTCTCTGGAAGACACAGGAGAGTATTGGTGTGAAGTTGATGACACAAATAATCAGTGTATGTTTTCCACCAAGACCCTCCTGCACAGAGACCCCTTTGGGTTCACTCCACCTTCTACGCAGTGAGGATGCTCAGCGCTCAGTGTTTCTGCTGCTGATGCTCTGTGTTGCTGTAGTCACTGTGACCCTGAGGACCCAGAACACGGGACACTTAATATGCATCTGTTCATTTCACTTCCCTCTGTCCTCGTCCTCTTTCATACAGCGGCTCCGAAACAGGATTTAAACTCTGGATGTTAGAAATTCCTGCAAACCACAACATCTGAGTCTGATCACAAGAGAGACGAGAGATATAGAGAGATGAGAGATCGGAGAGAGCGAGAAGAGAGGAGAGAGTATGGAGGAGAGAGAGAGAGAGAGAGAGAGATAGAGACGAGATGACGGAAGGGATAGAGAGAGAGAGAGGTTACAGAGACCAACGGCAAACATGTAACATCATCATTATTATTATTATTGATAAATTCATTAACAATTTAAAAAATAGAAAAGGTGAAACTTCAGAAAGTAAATAAAATATATAAACACCCCAAAATATAAATATCCCAAAATACAGAGAAAAAAGGGTTTTAAAAGTTGAAAGTAAATAAAGATATTGTTATTAATATAAACATATATTTAGTTTAGTATGAATATATTCTTGTATATTGTAAATATATGTGTGTTTTGCTCTTCTTGTAAAGACTTGTGATGTTAGGATCCCTGCTCCGCTCTGCTCCGTGTTGTTTTCATAGATATTGTTAAATGTTCACTTATCAACCTTTTAAAACATCGCTTTCACATTCAATGATTTTAATCCCCTTATTTTTAATCCTGTGTTTTTATTCTGATGTTTTATCTCAAATCAAATAATTGTGATTTTCTTTGAATTCGATGTGAAAGAATGTGATTTATGTTTGATGCATTTCATAACTCCTGTATCTGTCATGGTGTCAGTGTTATATCATGTGTTCTCATACCTTGGTATATATATCTATCAGTTATCAAGTGTCTGTATAATAAAGATTACAAATAACCAATCAAACCTGGAAGACCCTTCTTGCTGTTTTGTGATCATTATAATATTATTATTTACAACAGAGCTTTTCAAATGACTAACTCATATTCTAAAGTCACGTCCACAAAGTCGATGAAATGATGAATCCTTTCCCTCCTATCAGATGCTTCTCTTTGTAACGAGGCCACACTTCAGGACATTATGATTATAATGTATTATTCTTATTCATTTTCTCTCTCTCTTTTATTGAAGTAATTGTTATGTAAGCTGAGATAAACATAGATATCTTTCTACATGATTCAAGTCAGATGATTGCCCCCATGGAGAGATGTGTGTTATATGCTCAGAAACTACTCTGCACACATTTGAGTGCGTATGCGGGTCTATGTTGTATGGGGTTAGGGGTTACGTTGGGATTTGATATGTGGGGGAGGGGCTCTGTTTGGAGGTGTGAGGGGGGGGGGGGCTCTGTTTGGAGGTGTGAGGGGGGGGGGGGGGATCTCATTATTTGACCTTCAGGGCTATACTATGAGGCCCTAAAGTTCTGCTACATTATCTGAATCAAATGCACACATTGAAGCCAAATGACACAATACAAATAGAAAGTACTACAACTAAGTTCATTTACATCTTAAATGATTAATATATACACAACAAGTTTTTACAAATATCCAACCTTCAAATTGCTATTTTAAATCAACATTGCTCTGCACACTTGCTAAAGATCATTAGTGTGGAAATCTCAGTTCACACACACACACACACACACACACACACACACACACACACACACACACACACACACACACACACACACACACACACACACACACACACACACACACACACACACACACACACACACACACACAGTCCGGGCGGTGCTGCAGCTCCTGATCGGAGAAGAGTGTTCATGCAGCCCCTAAATAATGGTAATGATGATTACAAATCATTTCTAGGGCAGAAGGTATTTTAAAAGTGAGAACAACTATTTTAAATGGGAGGAAAAGTGTTTTTTAACAGGAGCAGAGTGATGGGAGACAAGCAAGCTGCAGCACCTCACTGACAAGGGTTTGAAATGGGGACAGAGTGTACCCAGAGAACAGGCTGCAGCACCTCACTTTCTAAGGGAGGAACAGTAGTTTAAATGTGGGGGAAAGAGTGCTAACAGTCTGATACAAGTCTGCTAAACCTCTGATAACAGTGTGGTAAAAGTCTGATTGTTTCATAGACCCATAGCAATGATACAATAAACCATTTACATCTAAAAGTATTGATTAAAATTCATTTTTAGGGGAAAAGGTGCAGAGAGAAGCCTGACAATTCCTCCCCAGCACCCTGGAGAGCTCCCAGGTGCTGAAGAGGGGGAGACAGCCCCCCTGCAGCACCCCCAGCGGCTGGGCATCGACATGGAGGGGGGCAGTCCGCCTGTCAGCACCCAAACTCGGCCCTGGAACCTCCAGAACTCCTGCTGGAGGTCCCAGCCCCTCTCTGACCCAAAGGAAAACAAATATATATATTTGACAGCAGCAGTGTGTTCAGGTATTAAAATATTTAAAGTTGGAATAAAGTATAAACTACACAACACAAGTCTAATGCACAGCAATCCATAAGATGAGTCCGATATGTTCATGAAACTCTCCAGGAGGCACCAACACTAACGTGGCCGAGTGGACTCCGGAGTGTGCTGCATGAGTTGCACTGTATGATCTGTGGTGTAGTGGGCTGTCACTCAAAAACTGAGTAGCCAATGGGGACGCACCCCTGAAAGTCCCGCCCACCTGGGACGTTTGTGTCAGAATCGCAAAACAAAAAATGAGGGAGCGCAAACGAGAGCAAAAGTCTGATCATTGAGAAAGAAGCAAAGAGAACTGCAAACAAAGAGACATGATAAACTGACAAGATCACCAGAAATGTCACTTTTGTATTCGTTTTTTAATATAAACAAATATATTTAACCGTTTGTTTCACTTTGTTCTTCTTTCCACGGTGGGTGCGCCCGGCAGGCCGCCTGTGAGCACCCATAGTCTGCCTGGAACCTCCAGAATGTGTTAGCTAAGCTCCATCAACTGACAAAATCACCCAGAAATGTCACTTTTAGAGCCCAAAAATATATAATACAAAACATTTAAATAGTAAAAGGTGCAAATGTGCTCCGGATTACCCGGGGTGGATTTATAAAGCCCCATGATAGAGATTACAAATCATTTTCATGGAAAGAAGTGTTAAACCTGCCTGATTAAAGCATATGCAGGACCCCCGTGAGCTCCAGAGTGCATTGTTTTAGGGAACCATATTCATGATAACATCAATCATTTAAATGCGAAAATAATGATTATAAATCATTTTCAGGGGGAAAAGTGTGGAGATATACCTTAATGCAAATACCTTAAAGCTCCCATGTCATGCTTTTCCGGTTATTACCCGTCCCCTTGTGTGTTATGAAGGTTTTTATGCATGTAAACGGTGTGCAGAGTCAAAACCCTCAAAGTACACCCTGTAGCGAGTAAAACTCTAACACAGAAAATACCTCCCCAAAACGCCTCGTTGGAGATACGTCACTGCCCATTGAGTCTTCCATTTAGTTCCGGGTACCGCCTGATGTCATGCGGTACCCGGAACGAAATGGACCAATCCCGAAGAGCTATGGCCACACCAGCAGCGGCGTGTTCCTCCTCCAGAGGTTCGAAGAACCGGCATTTCACAGACGAAAGCTTCCAAAACATTGCCCAGTTTGAGGCCGGATATGCACAGCTTGTTTGGACCGTTTGGAGCAGGGGAAGATCTGGGTATACAACCTGTAAGTTTGCATTGTTATTTGTGTATTTATCAAACAAGACTGTTTAAATGTGTAAACTGTGTTGGACTGCTAAGCCATTGACACAGTGCTAACTGTGCTAACTAAGTTGCTAGAGTTTTGTGGAGTAGAATACCTCTGCTACGCGCCGTTCGTTGGATGAGGCTGGATCTCTATTAAATTAAGAAAGGAATTGAAAACACCGGAATCAAAGTTATAACAAATTATCTGAGTTTACTTCTAGTAGGAAACCAAACACATATACAAGTTATACAGAGTACTCGAGTACCCCGGACTTTTAGATTTGTGATGCGATGCGGATAAATGCATCGGGACCAGACAAAGTCATCAAACGAGAAGAAATTGGACTTCAAGTTTGTGATTCGATGCGGACACAGATATCAGGACCAACAAACTCACCAAACCCAAAAGCAATTTTACACACACAAACGTCAGTATTTCTATCTGTCTTTGGGGCGGAGATTTGTCGATTCTTCCTTCCCACTTTTCTCCCAAGCGAATCAGAGAAGCCCTGGGGAGGAGCTGTTTAAACTGACCACCTCCCCCAAGTGCCCTGACTGGCTGGATTCGCTTCTGGCCGAGGTCAATCAGAGTTTCGAACAGAGTGAGACCCCAAACCACACTAGGTCAAAAGTCAATTCTTATCTCCGTCCCGATCTCCCCTCCCTACCTTTTCCAGGGGATCTTTTCTTATTTTACGATGTCTTTAACGACTTAGAAACAGCATCTGGCTCTTAGTGGTGATAAGGATCAATGTTGGTGTGTGAAACACAGAATCTCTAAGTCAGTGAGTTTGAAAGTGAGAATAACATTCCTATTCTATATATAATTACCCAAACCGTTGTGATTACATAAAACAGTTAAAACAATACATGTTTACTTCAATACAGTGTAGAATCATATCTTCTTACTTCAATCCCTCTTTTGATCTCACCTCACGAGATCAACATATAGCATTTGAAACATTACCACTGTCAATTTTCTTCTTACTGTGTCTGTCCCAACATTTATATAAACCCATCAGAAGTTGGGATATAGAGCACTTTAAACCTTTAGGAACAGTCCACAACAACAACTTATTATGACAGTGGAGGGAGAATAAAATATGTCTAAAAAGCAAAGTCCTTGTCAGCTGAGTCATCTTTACTCTTCCCTCAATGGTGGAACTGATGAGTCTAACACACAGTGAGCAGATACAAGGCACACAACAACAACCACATGTCACCAAAATGGCAATAAAAGTAGCCACAGAAATCAGAAAAGACATTATCATACTTTTCCCTCTTTTGGTAACACATAGTTCTGTAGAATAAAAATACAAATCCCTTACATTATGGGATATAAAAATAAAGTTGAAAGTTCCTCAAAAAAAATGGATTGTTCAGACAAAGTTCCACACCGGCTATATCAACCTGTTTCAGCGGGAAATGGAGTTCCCTGTGCCGTCTTGGTTTGCCATGTCTTCGTCCCCCCAGCCCGCTGACGGCGGCTTCTGGGGTGCCTGCTAGAGAGATGTGGCCTGATTGTCTTCCCCCGGCCCGCTGATGGCGGCTTCCGGGTCGACTGTTGGAGAGATGTCCTCCCGATCCTCCTCCTCCGGTCTGCTGATGGCGCCTCCTGGGTTGACTGCTGGAGAGATGTCCTGATCCTCCTCCTCCGGCCCGCTGATGGCGCCTCCTGGGTCGACTGCCTTGACGAGAGCCAGATCTGTTCTGATGTCGTCTAGGGTCCTCGCGACGAGGGCCAACTCTGTCCTGATGTCGTCCAGGGTCCTCGCAGGTGTTTTTCCCGACCGCACACTGGCTCCAGTGGTACCAGTTGTCTCCCTTTCCATCTAGGCGAACGGCATGGGAGGTCCCCTCCAACCAGACGTAATCTGCTGTGTTGGCCTTGTGTTTCTCGGGTCCCCCTTTTGACGTCAGCAGCCTGTATGGAGAAGTCTCATACCAAGCCCTTAAGTTGCTGGAAATATGGTTTTGAAATCATCTCAAAAAATCAAAATCAAAAATCAAAATCAAAAATCAAAATAAAAATCAAAAATAGAACAAAAATAAAAATAAAACAAAAAAGGAACAAACTAACAAAACAAAAAATAACCAAAGCTAGATTATTTTAAATGTATCAATTTCTCTTAAAAGCAACAAATAAAACAAAACAAAAAATACCATAACTAGTATTTTAAATTGATACATTTCTCCTAAAAACGTAATAATCTCACATACATATTGTCTGATGTATATCCTATCCTTTTCCCCCTTTTTCTGAAATAGAACGCCGTTAACGGTGTTCCTATTTTCAGAAATATCGAGCCTTATACATCAGTTATTTAATATCAGCTATATATTTATTATTACTATTACTTATATATCAGGCATTAAATGTCAGCCTTCTTCCATGATTGACCTCGTCTACATTATCTGACTTATATTGATACGTGTCCGTTTGTATTTATTTAATATACTGGGCAATTATCGATAACTTTTTGAATCTCCCTCTTTTCTTAACAACTTGAGGTATGGCTATTTTGAAATCTGACTTGGTTAAGAGATGATTTGTTTATTGGTGAAAGGAACACTCTTCCCCTCAATGGTGTGGGGGTGGATATTTAGGGAGAGTTCCTTACAATCTCCAGATCTTCCTCTCAGTGTAGAGGCCATAAAACCTTTTAATGGGCTCTGTGGTCTGTTCAGATTTAGATTTTCTTCCTCTCCAGAGGTCACGCCTGTCTTTGACCCTGTATGCTGCTTTGAGTCAGCAGCACCTCACGACAGAGAAAGGGAGATCTCTTCCCAAAAGTGTAAGTTCCCTTTTGAGCAACATAGCTCCACATTTAACACTCCCTGACTTGTTTGTAAAGCGTTCTTTAAGGCCTGAATCGAGTCTTCCGTTATGTAACGGAAAATCCCATTCCCAAAAAGGGTCAGTTTAATAGCCCTTATCATATTACCGCTCTGTGCTTGCATGCTAGGACCTATTGTCTTTGCCAGAGCTGCTGCTAGTCTTTCTACATGTATTAGCTTCATATTAGCAGGGTTCACTAACATGGTTGGTTGATCCAGTTTAAGATTTTTCAATATCTTCCATTACTATTTCCAACATTTCTTATCCCTGAATATCAGGTCTAACAATGTGTTTTCCTTTAGGAGTATTAGATGGGATACTCATAAGTGGCATTTGTGAGCCCTTATCTCCTTAGGGTGGAGGTAGGGTCTCAGACATTATACCACCTTCTCGTTGCTCTCTGTCTCTCAAGTATTACACAGATTTGACTTTAAAAAAATCACACAGAGCTTCTCATACCTTATCATATCACATTCAGGCAAATTTTTATTGTGCGATGTTTATTTCAACAGATAGCGTGACTTCCAGAAGTAGGCTTCTACAATCTCCTCACGGTGATTGCGACTTCAGGTCAAGAGTTAAAAACTCAGTCAACAAAATCTCTTTATCGTCACGTTTAATGAGCCTGATTATCCCCACAACAGTTTTGTGATGAGATACGGTCGTTCCAAATAATTAGTTGGAGGTCGCGTCTCTCTCCTCCTCTATCACCCACCATATAACAATTACAGACATTTTATACATTTAAAGCACCACGAAAGGTAACCGCATTAATCAATCTGATCATGACCTGCGGGGAATGTAACCCTTCTTTTACAGCCTTACAGTCTTTAATGAAAGCACTGTAAGGTAACCGTATTCATCAATGTTATATTGACCTACGGGGAATTTAACCCTATTTTGACACCTAAGTAGTCTTTAATTAAAGCGCTTGCAAGGTAACCGCATTAATCAATCTTATCATGATCTGCGGGGAATTTAACCCTCTTTTTCTAGCCTTGCAGCCTTCGTATTTAGTGAGTGAAGGGCTGGGATCTACCCGCCACACTCAAACACTATTTTTGCTCTAGATCCAGGACTGAATACCCTTCTCTAAGCACTAATAATCTAATTTAACTAGAATATGTATTGTATTTCCCACCGTGACTAAGAACAGTGAGAACGCTGCTGACAACTCTAAAGTTTTAGTATAATCAATCACAGATTTTTGATATTCAAAACAGGTGTCTGCTCACCTTTTGTGTATAGCGCGCTTGCAGTTGTCAACAGTGTCTCTTTGTCCTCCCCCTGGACTGGATTCTGTCCCCTGGCTGTCGGTGTTCCTTTCTAGAGATCTGCTCACAAACGTCGGGAGTCACCACTTGTGGAGTAGAATACCTCTGCTACGCGCCGTTCGTTGGATGAGGCTGGATCTCTATTAAATTAAGAAAGGAATTGAAAACACCGGAATCAAAGTTATAACAAATTATCTGAGTTTACTTCTAGTAGGAAACCAAACACATATACAAGTTATACAGAGTACTCGAGTACCCCGGACTTTTAGATTTGTGATGCGATGCGGATAAATGCATCGGGACCAGACAAAGTCATCAAACGAGAAGAAATTGGACTTCAAGTTTGTGATTCGATGCGGACACAGATATCAGGACCAACAAACTCACCAAACCCAAAAGCAATTTTACACACACAAACGTCAGTATTTCTATCTGTCTTTGGGGCGGAGATTTGTCGATTCTTCCTTCCCACTTTTCTCCCAAGCGAATCAGAGAAGCCCTGGGGAGGAGCTGTTTAAACTGACCACCTCCCCCAAGTGCCCTGACTGGCTGGATTCGCTTCTGGCCGAGGTCAATCAGAGTTTCGAACAGAGTGAGACCCCAAACCACACTAGGTCAAAAGTCAATTCTTATCTCCGTCCCGATCTCCCCTCCCTACCTTTTCCAGGGGATCTTTTCTTATTTTACGATGTCTTTAACGACTTAGAAACAGCATCTGGCTCTTAGTGGTGATAAGGATCAATGTTGGTGTGTGAAACACAGAATCTCTAAGTCAGTGAGTTTGAAAGTGAGAATAACATTCCTATTCTATATATAATTACCCAAACCGTTGTGATTACATAAAACAGTTCAAACAATACATGTTTACTTCAATACAGTGTAGAATCATATCTTCTTACTTCAGTTTCCATATATCAACTCTAATATCAGCAGATGGCCTTGCATACATGTATCTCATAGCAGGAGAATGTCTGCATTCACACACAAAATACCTATTGACAGTATACTCCGGGTGATTTGCCGGTCAGTCGCGAAACGTAATTACATTATAGCTGGCGTAGCGATCTAACACACGGAGCTAGAGCTAGTTTTGGTCAGAAAAACATTTTTGTGATGCTACGTTGCTAGCGTTTAAATATATCAACTACAATGTCAGCAGATGGCCTTACATGTTTGTCATGGCAGGAGAATGTCTGCAGTCACACACACGGAATACTCATACAGTATACTGTACTGTGATTTACCGTACATTGTGACCGTACATATACTGCATGTAGCTAACGAGGCTAGCTGTATGCTAGCGCAAAACAATGTATTCATGCAAGTTACATTGTATGGTAGCAGAATACCCGTATACGATTGCAATTATAAACACGTTATTGCTAGCCTAATATGAACCACTAGCTTTTGTTCATAGTAGTTTTATTACACTGCATTATAGTTGCCTTTCCTCCAAGCTAACGTTCATATCGTGTTAGCTACCAAGGTAAACAAAGCTAGGTTAGCATATTAGCAGGCAAGCTGTTCATTACACAACTATTACTAACGAGTCTAAAACAACTAAGTTTCTCTAATATTTTGTGATTTGCATTTGATTTCGTCCAGCCAGATCCTGGCGGACAATCCATGACGGGGAAGGGATTCTACTACTACTGAGGGTGCTAAAAGGCACCGCACCGACTGTGCGCAGGCAAGATGCGAGGAGGAGGAATGGATGATATACCGTGTATATATGTATATTTATGTTCATTTTGTACATTTCTAAAAATAAAGTTTAATGGAAATACTTAGTAGGCCTATCCTTTCTTCCCTGAATTCATATATAGCAAACCATGATTTGATTTCTCATCAAACAGTAGTAGTTTATAACGGGTAAAAATAACTTACTCTTTGTTATGAGAGTAGCTCGTAGGCCACAACGGAAAGACAAGGAGACATACACGAGTTTACAAAACCACGGCACATTTATTGTGGTAAATGCAAAGATAGGTGGTTGAGAGGATCGCAGAGTTAGTCTTCCTGCAGCCGCTTTGGAGAGAGACTGTGTCCGGAGGTGTCCGTGATCGTGCTGATTAGCCTCTTCAGCTCCACCCCATCGTAAGACAAAGGCCCTGGGGCCGTCACACTCTTCTATAACAACAGTTAAAAATATATATGTATATAAAATATACCGCTGTACCGACGCCATGATAAGACTGATGTTACGCTGAGAGCAGCCGGGAAAAGCACTGACATGGGCGCAGCCTCTCTGGTGGTTGACTAATCAGAACGAGTGGCCGAGCTGACCAATCGGAGCACACTAGGCTCACAGGGAGGGGGGGGCAAGAGCTCCAACGAGTCGTTTAGTGGAGAAAGTGAATACTGCTGAATACACATGCTTGACAGAGATGCTGTATGCGAAACCAATGTGAGTTTGGAAAATTGCACAGTATAAATCTATTTTAGTATACCTCAACAATGTAATTATGATCAGTGGAAATGGCCATGACATGGGCCCTTTAAATACCTTAAGTGGACTGTGAACTGGAGGAAGCCCTAACGGAGAGAAAGGGATGTTGTTCATGCTCTATTTCATCTGTTTTATTAGTTTTATGTCCTAAATATATTCATGTTGCTCTGTTGGAGGAGTCATATCTACTCTGTAGCTAATGTGCACATGACAATAAATCCTCCACACTTGAAACTTGAAAGAGGAAATACACATTTCCACTGATACACGTAACTCTCTGTATTCACCTCAGTTGATGCTGAACACTCACACAGTTGTTGGTGACTCTAGAAATAGAAAGGGATGTCGTTCATGCAGTTTGAGCCTCAGTGGTTTTGGCTCCTCTCTCCTCTCTCTGAAAGAAGTCCATGAAACCTCCACAAACTTCCCCTTATAATCCAACTAACCCTTTAACACCTTTCATATACTGAGGGGTCTCCATCTGGAGGGTTAAACCCCTTTGTTGTGTCCACTAGTTTCCTAACTATATATAGACAGGGTTCACAGAGTCAGAGTTATTGAGGAAGCCAATGACCTCCGTCTTTGTTCCAGAGTGTTGAACATGTGAACTACACACTCTGGTTCTCTGAGAGGAACATAAAGCAACAAGACAACATGTACTTCAGACTAACAGACAAACAACACTGCTGCATGTTGTTGGGTCGCTTCAGAGTCAGGAGGAAGTGGCTTTTACATTTCATATTAGAAGTTTACTGACATGTCCAAATGGCTGATCACAAGAGAGAAAGACAGAGAGAGAGAGAGAGAGAGAGAGAGAGAGAGAGAGAGAGAGAGAGAGAGAGAGAGAGAGAGAGAGAGAGAGAGAGAGAGAGAGAGAGAGAGAGAGAGAGAGATTACAGAGACCAACGGCAACATGTAACATCATTATTATTATTATTATTAAGGTTTATAAATTATTTGACAATTTTAAAAATAGAAAAGGTGAAACTTCAGAAAGTAAATAAAATATATAAAAACCCCAAAATATAAATATCCCAAAATACAGAGAAAAAAGGGTTTTAAATGTTGAAAGTAAATAAAGATATTGTTATTAATATAAACATATATTTAGTTTTGTATGAATATATTCTTGTATATTGTAAATATATGTGTGTTTTGCTCTTCTTGTAAAGACTTGTGATGTTAGGATCCCTGCTCCGCTCTGCTCCGTGTTGTTTTCATAGATATTGTTAAATGTTCACTTATCAACCTTTTAAACATCGCTTTCACATTCAATGATTTTAATCCCCTTATTTTTAATCCTGTGTTTTTATTCCGATGTTTTATTTCAAATCAAATAATTGTGATTTTCTTTTAATTCGATGTGAAAGAATGTGATTTATGTTTGATGCATTTCATAACTCCTGTATCTGTCATGGTGTCAGTGTTATATCATGTGTTCTCATACCTTGGTATATATATCTATCAGTTATCAAGTGTCTGTATAATAAAGATTACAAATAACCAATCAAACCTGGAAGACCCTTCTTGCTGTTTTGTGATCATTATAATATTATCATTTGTTTAAAATTACAAACTCATATTCAATAGTAACGTCCACAAAGATGATGAAATGATTAGTGGATATTTGGAGACTAACAAATCCAAATTCCAGCAGGTGCACATGGCGCAGGGAACAACGAGCTAGTCGCATTGAATACTTTCTCATCACCTTTTCCCTGGTTCACAAAGTATTAAAATGTAGTGTTGGTGAGCGATTAAGATCTGATCATGCCATAGTAACACTGCAAGTTATCACAGCAGAATATCCCCGAGGGGGGGGATTGGAAATTCAACCTATCACTTTTAAATGATACGGATTTTAATGAAAAAACTAAAGAATTAATCAAAGATTTGTTTCAAAATAATGACAATTCATGGGACCCTCGCGACGTCTGGGAAGCCTTTAAGTGTGTGTTCAGAGGACATGCTGTTAAGATGGGGTCATGGAAACAAAACAGTATTTGATAAAGGAGAAGAGTGTAATAGAGGAGGGGAATGAATTGACTCAAACGTTGGATGAAAAGCAGTTGCCATAGAAACAACTGATTTGATGACAAATACACAACTAGAACTGGAAAAGTTATACTCTGAGCGTGTAAATGGTAATTCATAGATCCCGTGCCACATGGATGGAACAAGGGGAAAAGTGCACGGCTCATTTTTTAAGACTCAACCAAAGAGATTCTGCCAAAGAACCCCTCGTGAGCTTGTTACGCCCGCACTTTGATTTAAGGAGTTTCTTCTAAACTGTAGTGGCAGGGGGAAAAGGTTTACGGCATGTTGTTTATCATGAAATGAAATGAACTATGATACATGTAGATTATCCTTGCAACTGCAATGTCCACTGTTATGTACGCTTTGAGGGTGTGGGTCTGCAAGCCTCATCTGCATATTCACCTGTCGCGCGCCCAGAGGCTTTTTAGTGCGCGCGTCACCGGGAAGCCAGGGGCTGGTTCTCACGGGAGGAGGAAGTGTGTGTGTGGTGAATGCGGGTATTCAGCGGGATATTGAAGTTTCCTCAGCATGTATACATTATGTTCAAATGCAACGGGGAAGTAACTGAATGTGGATATTGCATCGACCGACCTGGAAGCACGTCTCCGTGGAGAGGACGCGCACAGAGAGAGAGAGAGATTCTCTCCAACACAGGGTGAGATCGCTCCTTTGTGCCACGCCGATCATCGTGTTTCCTTTTTTGTGGATTATAGCCTAAATAGGCCTACAAACATTTCCGTGTTTTGCTGCCGACGGGCGCAGGAGCAACAGCCTTTTGTTTGTCAATGAACTATAGCGGCCTGGATTAGGCAGTAAAGACCATTTCTGTTTATCGCAGAGCGGACTTTTTGTTGAGTTTTGTTTGTGTTTCGCTGGAAAACTCAATATAATTGAATAACGTATAAAACCTGTCTTTGTTTATGTTGTGAATGTGTGGATGGAGACAGTAGTAAATACACTTCCGTGGGGACTATTTTGTGGAAAGAGTAGATTGTCCGTTTATCAGTTCTGTTTTGCCTTTATAATATTATTTCATATCAAGAAGCCCTCGTGCGTTTATTTAACACAGCTGTTTTTGATAGTTGATCGTTACCAGCTTGTTTACTCCAAATGGTTCTTTACTTACATCTCCACAGGAAACATTATCTGGAGAGGTGGATTATTTAAAAACCTTATATGCTCTGGAGAAGGCTCCGGAGTCTCCTGTAGGATCCAATATTGATGTATTTGTTCCACAGAATGATGATCAGATACTGTCAGTAGATCAGAGATGAAGTTGTGAAGGAAACATTTTAGAAGGAGAGTTACTGGATGCTATGAATGATTTCGCTCCTGGCAAATCACCAGGGATTGACGGTATGCCTGTCGAAGTTTATAAGACTTTCCTCACAGAAATTAAAAAAGCTCTGTTGGCATCCTTACTCCTTTACTCAAGTAATATGATCAGAGACACAGTGTCGAGACGAAAGTCAATATTGAAAGAAAAAT
Organism: Trematomus bernacchii; assembly: GCF_902827165.1. Classification (NCBI taxonomy): domain Eukaryota; kingdom Metazoa; phylum Chordata; class Actinopteri; order Perciformes; family Nototheniidae; genus Trematomus; species Trematomus bernacchii. The sequence goes on from NW_022987712.1 coordinate 605,200, forward strand.
AATAATATCTGAGACAAACGGACGGATAAATAATTATTTGTAGGGAGAGTGGGGTAAATTGAGCCATTTTTTTGTTATGCTGTCCTCTAAGCAAGGAGAAATGACACATAGTAAAAATGAAAGCACACACCTATAATTCAGGATGTCTCCTATCAATGGCAATGATAAGAATTAATATTTGATCAAGGGCAGTGAAAATATTACTTCTAAAAAAAATAAAAATGTTGTGGCGGGTTAGGGGTAAGTTGATCCAGGTCAGGGGGTAAATTGAACCACTGTTCAAACTTGGGCATACCTGTTCAAACCTGGGCATACCTACAAGAAATCTTAAAGGTAACTTTAAACAATAAATAACAAACCAAATACAAGTTTAGTTTTTCAAATATTTTTAATATAAATTTCGATTGAATTGATTGATTTTTTTTTAACATGTTAATAAAAGGAAAAGTAATCATACAAATGGTGATCCATTTCATACATCTTACCAATCAAACACAGGGTAAATTCAACTTTAAATGTAGCTTACAATGAGCTCTTATTATCAACTTGGCCTACTTTCATTAATTTCTCCAAAAGTGGTCCGTACGGTGGACCTCACAGTCTCCTCTGGTTTCTGAGTGCAGCGTCCAGTGTGTTTTCTGTGGATGAATGATTGTGATAGTATTGTTCAATACCAGGGGGGTATTCGTTTTATTTTGAATAGCGTAGTCTACTTTTCTTAATGAGAAGCGAGCTGTTATTAAAAACATATGAATGCCGCTTCCGGTAACACGGCAACAAAAGGGGCAGGAATTATGATGGCCGGTCTTTTGTTCCTAAAGCCACAGAGGGAGAAGTTGGCGACAGTGTGTGTGAGGCTCCAGAGACGCCGTCGGTATGTTTCTCCGTTGTTTATTGCGTTTTGCGTTCTTGATCTGTTGCCTTATTGTGTGAGAGTGCTGTTGCGCAATCGACGGCTTTTACGCAGCGTGGTTTGTGTGCGCTCCGTTTGGTTTAGTGTATATTTTTAGACAGCGCAGATGGTGTTCACTGAGGTTTTCTGGGTTGCTTGGTTTCAAGTAGAGAAAGAGACTTTCTTATTAATTCATTCAAGTTAATGATGTTTTGTAGAATAACTCACAATTTATCATTTGAATTATAATACCCTGAAAATGGAATGTGACTGAATTATTATTATTATTATTAGAAATAATGCAATGAGGCATACAACATGTTTGTGATTTGGTTTGCATGTGTGCTAACATTTGTTTGTCCTCTGTGTTTGAAGGTTTTCAACCTGATGAGAATCCGATGAAAAGTGTCTTGTAAATAACTGCTGAACAGAAAATAAAGACAAAAAGAAAGAATCTGAGTTGTCCAAGCGTCCTCTGTTGCCCTCCAGCCTCTCAAGTTTGGGCAAAACACTGAATACAGGCCAAAACCCGGAAGAACTTGACACTCAGAAAGAGGGCATCATCACATTGGAGCTGAAGCAAGACCCAGAGGGGCATTACAAGAGTCCTGTTTGTATGAAGCTTTGGAGACCACTGACTCTACTTTGCTGTGATACCCGCATTCTGTCCAAATGTATTGCACGGAGAATCAAGATAGTTATTGTGAATATAATAAAACATGATCAAACAGGTTTTTATAAAAGGGCGTTTTATTGGAGATAATATTCACCATCTTCTCGATGCGATAGAAAATCATGAAGAGGATGAAAAAGCAGGGCTTTTATTTATTGCTGACTTTGAAAAAAGCCTTTGATACAGTAAGATGGGGTTTCATTCAAAACCCCTTCAACTCTTTCACTTTGGGGAAACAATGATACAGTGGGTGAAGGTTTTATATAACCAACCTACCAGTCAAATAGTTCATGATGGATATGTATCAAAAAGCTTCAGCCTGTCCAGAGGCGTACGTCAAGGGCTCACTGTCTCCAGATCTGTTTCTATTATGCTTTGAAACTCTTGCTCTCAGAAGTAGAAACAATTCATAACAGCTTTCAGATCAAATGGTATTGAAACTAAAGTAACATTATCTGCAGATGATGCAGCTTTCTTTCTGCAGCCTGAAGAAACTTCATTAGATGCCCTCATAGGTGATTTAAATCACTGTTCAGAATGAGCTGGGCTAAGGCCTAACTTTGATAAATGCTGTATTATGAGAATAGGAACATTGAGAGGTACAGATTTCAGACACAATGCTCAGCTCCAGTCTCATGGTGTAATGGTTCAAGATCATCTCAAAGATCTAGTTACGGAACATTTTGAGGGAGAAATGCAGAAAACTGAGAAAAGACTAAAACCTTGGAAAGAGAAGACTCTGTCATTACAGGGAGAGATCACATGAAGTAAAGCTCTTTGATTCACTTTGTTGATCTCTTCATTGCACTTCCCTCCCCAGAGGCGTCTTTTTTTAAAAGCTTTGAACAAATGTTTAAATGTATTTGGAATAATAAGCCTGACAAGATTAAAAGGCAATACATATATAATACACTTTCTGCTTTTCCTCGTACGCTCTGCTCTTTCTGGGAAGATGGTTTTAATATTTTGATACCATGGAAACCATTTTTTAGAACTATATACAAAACAACAATTTATTCGTATTCAAGAATTTTCCAACTGAAGCTTTTTGACAAGATTACCGCCACAAAAAAACAACTCTTTAATATTGAACCATCACCATGATGTAGATTCTGTGATGAGGAAGAGGAAGAGGAAGACCAGATGCATTTATGTAGTTATTGTCCACATGTGGCAAGTCTGTCGTCTAAGATTCAAAATGGGCCGAAGACACTCAATATTGAATTTACATTTATACACTTTAATATGTTATTTGGGCTTTTAGATGAAGACCGCACACAGTTAATAAATACAACTATTCTTCTGGATAAAAGACATGTTTTTTAAACTCAACCAAGGAGTAATCTTAATTTAAGGTGTTTGAAGAGTAGATTCAAAATACTGTTTCTTTTGGAAAAGATGATTGCCACCAAAACTGAAAGGCTGAACACGCCATGATGGGAAATAATGAGCTCTAAGGAAGAGTCGGATTAAAGGAACTATAAATATGCCATGTTGTGTTTTTGGTGGTTTTTGGTCGTCAACCTATTTTTGTTTGTGAAATGTTGAAGTGATCCGACTGACTATCTTTATTTCTTTAGTTGTTGTCTGAGGTGGGAATGTCATCTCCTATATGGTATTGTTATGTCCATGTTTGTGTCTTTAGCCTGTTGTTGACAGACCTGCTGTTCAAGTGGCCGTGACAGACCTCACTTTTACCTCACCTACCTCTGTTCAGCTTACCATTGATAACAAATGATTATAATTTGGTTTGATGGAAAGGATGTTTGTCTCAATAAGGTCTTATTATCCGACATGTGAAACCAGACAGAACATCCTGAACTCTTGACCTATGCACATTATGCATTTTAGAAGGTGCAAGCAAAGCGGAAGGCGTTGTGGTTTTTGACACCTTGACACCTTGAATCCTTGACACCTTGACACCTTGACACCTTGACAACGGTTACAACGATTAAGGACAACACACAGGGTGAGAGTGAACTGTGTACAGACTTGATGATTTTAGGTCCAACATCCAGAGACAATAGTGACAGTTGTGTTAAGTTTGTTTCTGTTAATAAATGAAAGTATAAAGTTTGCATATTTGTTACATTTTGAAGTTAAGAGAAAAACTCAATTCTAAACATGACATTGAAAATGTGTTTTGCTTTCATAAAAATGTTCATATTCCCTTTTTTGTTATTGCATATCATTACTATAGTCTTCATTTGTTTAATTTTAACTTGACATGTTTAATTGATTCATTAAGTAAGAGTTGAACCCATGTGACCTCCTTCTCCCTCAAAGATAGAAAAGGGGAAAGCACCTGATGCAGAGAGGGAGGAGGGGAGAGACTATAAAAGATGAGGGAAACGAGAGATCTTTAGAGTTTGGGGACTTTTTTGAGGCTTTATTTTGGGCCCTGGGCTCTTTTAGACGGCTCTAGGGGGTTCACTTGGGAACCTATTGCTTTTGTACTTTGACCTTGTGTCCTTGTAAAACCATTTTGTATCTTCATTTTGTTATTTTCGACCCAATGGTCTCTGTGGTGGTCTCTGAAGGTCTCTGCTTGGTCTTAGAGTGAGGTAAGAACACCCTTCCTTGGAAAAGGCTGACATTAGTTGATCATTTGGACTTGAAATTGTTTGAGGGGAATAGAAAACCTGCTAAGGATAAGCTGTAGTTTCATATTGGTTACTGTGGTTGATGTGGTTTTGATTGATGCTGAAATATGACGTGCTCTGCTGATGTGGTAATATCACTGCTGTGATATCAGTGTTTGACTCTGGCTATGTTTGATTTTACATTTGCATTGTTTTAATTGGCATAACTGGGGATGAAAAGAGGGGGTTAGGGATTGTGGGTCCTGAAGCTGCCCTAATTACCAAGGGGTCTCAATGACACGGGGTTTCTCCTCCAGGGGCAGTTTAGATACTGCTCTGGGGTTCTACCAGCTCACCAACACCTACTGCACTACACACTCCGTTTTGCTATCCTGGCTGTCGGACATCCGACACTTTAGTGCCTGAAATAAGTGATACGACGGGCAGCTGGTGTTAGAGGCCACGCTGTTAGTGCCCCCCTAAGCAGATTACGGTGATCTTGCGTGTAGATTCTGGGGGGTTTAGTTCTAAAGGTAGGACGGCCGTTTTCCGGAGCCTTATCAGCATCGGAGCTCGGTATCAGAGACGACCTACACTGTAAAAACAGTTCCGATGGTGAAGTCAACAAAACTCAATTTTTTTATGTAATTTACTTGCCCTAAATTAGGTTTTTTTTCAATGTGCGTTTTAAATAAGTAACACTTAAGCAACAATGAGAACATGTTTTAAGAACTCATTAATTTGTAAATTAATATCACATTTTCTGAACTATCTTTAAAAATACGTTTTGGGAAAACGTAATAAAAATGCTTTTGTCAACGCCACGGTCATTGCCACGCCCTCAAACGAGAATACCGCACACGGACTGAGGCTCGGTGCGCCCCACGGAATGGCTGAGGACGTTCGCCCACCATTCCCGCATCGTCTCGGCACTGGAAGACAGCAAGCCTTCCGACTACGAGGAGACGATGCACGATCTGCTGGGTGTGGAAGAACCCAACTTCTACCTCGTGGAGCTGTTTCTTCGGGGCATGCGGCTGCATGTCCAGGCTGCGCTAGCTAACACGGCTAGTGTTCAGCCCCGCGCTTTGGCCGAAGAAGCTAGCCGGTTCTTCCTGGCCGCCCGGCGATTTACCCCTGAGGTGCTTGCCACTACACGCTGCAGCACCTTCCCTGGTGGGGGCACGCCGCCTAGCAGAGGCTCCGGGGCCGACGACGACGACGACAGCGACTAACGGCCGTCGAGAACGGCTAGCCACGACAGCTAGCGGCTAGCAGCTAGCGGCTAATGACATCCATTGGCTATCAACATCCGACTGTTAGCCCCTTTTTTTTTTGTGGTGCCGGAGAGGAGGTTCAATCAAGTCTGGTCGGCCTTGTGTGGATCCTCTCGCAATTTCGCCCACCTGTTTTTAATCGTGGACAGGACGACCCTTTTGAGCTTTTTCTGGTGCCTGAGAGGAGGTTCGACCATGTCTGGTCGGCCTCGTGTGGACCCTCTCGCTTTTTCGCCACCTCGACGGCGGCTTCGGACGTCGCCCATGCCTTCTTCGGCCCGTGGGTTGCGCGCTTCTGGACCCCGTCTCGCCTCGACTCTACGGTTTCGGACGTCGCCCATGCCTTCATCGGCCCGTGGGTGGCGCGCTTCGGGACCCTGTCTGGCCTCTTCCCTCGCCTCGGCGGTTTCGGACGTCGCCCATGCCTTCTTCGGCCCGTGGGTTGCGCGCTTCTGGACCCCGTCTCGCCTCGACTCTACGGTTTCGGACGTCGCCCATGCCTTCATCGGCCCGTGGGTGGCGCGCTTCGGGACCCTGTCTGGCCTCTTCCTTCGCCTCGGCAGCAGCTTCGGAGTTGCCCACGCCTTCATCGGCCCGTGGGTGGCGCACTCCCGGACCCTGCCTGGCCTCTCCTCTGACCGCGGCTCACGGTTCGCCTCGACGGCGGCTTCGGACGGCGCCCCGTCTGACCTCTCCCCTGTCCACGGCTCCTTCCTCCCGGGGATGCTGCTCCTGCCCCCCGGGGACACGGCTCCTTCCTCCCGAGGACGTCATGCCCGCCGCCGCTGTGCCTTTGCCTGCGGCCGGGCAGCGCTCCTCCCGGCTGAGGACCACCGGGATATTCACGCCCGTCCCCACGTCGCATCACAGCGACCCTGCTTTCTACGGCCCCCTGACGGCGGCCCGTTCCGGCCCGCCCCCCACCTCCGGTGGGGATGCCCTCGCCCTCATTAGGGCTCCTACCCTCTCCTGCGGCCCTCTTCCGACGGCCCGTTCCATGCCCCGGCCCTCGCCTGCGACCCCACCCTCCTCGGCCCCTGTGGTGCTTCCTCCCGGACGCGAGGATTGTGTCCATGGTTGAATTCTGGGGGGGCTTGTGTAGTGATCACTGTTTATCATAATTCACTCATGGAACTACAGGTTGGGGGTATTGTTCCGCACGGACACACATGTTGACTGTACCTCCTGTGTACCTACTGTGTGCCCTCCTTTCTCTTCTTTCTCTTCTCTTCCTGGGCTGCGACCCGACAACATGTCCGTTTCTGCTGCTCATTAAAGTTCCCATTTGCACCTTCGATGCACCGCCTCCGACTCCTATCTCTCGGCACTACACTACAATCTTAGTGTACCCAATTTAAACTCATAGTCTGCAATTACAGCATCGAGTTGTTATTATACAAAATTAAGTGCAAACTATATTTTTTCATGCTTATGCAACGCTATAGATGCACATCCATGTTGGAATCTGCAGGAGAGTTAACGTTAGCTCTCAGTAGAAAGTGACGGAGGTGACTTCAGCTAAGGTGCATTCAGGCGCAATTCAGTAAAAGTGTGTATTGGGCGAGGATGCATGTATAACGTCAGCAAGATGTGTTCAATGTAGTCCAGTAAGATGCACTCTTTAGCGAGAAATATCAATAAATACAGTTTTATTAAGGAGATGTTTTACTACAACATAAAGTAGATATTAGACAGTATGCAAACGAGATAAAGGAGTGTATATTGAAGTAATTAGGATCTGCTGTGTAGAGAATCATGGAATTGTACTGGTATCTAACAATGCCATCCTTATAAATGTATATAAATACAATACCGTTTTAAATGATACTTGTGTTTTAATGTTTGATTCCATTAATTGAATTAAATGTTTTAATGAATTCTACTGAAATGATTGTTACATTGTCATCATGTAACCATTTTGTTCTTTCATTTGCCTCTCCAGAAAACAGTCACACCTCCTGTTGAAGACATTTAGCCTCCTGCTATGGACTTCAGGTTCACATTAGGTAAGCCCTTGAGTGTGTCAGACTAGTTGTTGTTTCAGAGGTTAATTCAAGACGTGTTATGTTTACATACTAATATAATGAGCATCAGGTAAACGTACCCATTTCTATTTTTTGAATCACAGATGGGATGGAGATGTTAACTATGCAGCATGTCACCACTCAAAGTGATAAAACATTATCGACTCCATCATGGAACCTTTGGACAGAAACGTGCCTTGCCCTGCATTCATGTAGACTGGCCTGCGCTCTCACTTATCAAGATAAAAGTTGAAATAATCGTCTGTTCTTTTTATTCTAGGACCCATGTGCCACTTTATATAAATCTCTGAGCATGAGGTGGGGTTAAAAAGAAGTAGTTGGACATTTTATGAACTATATCAATATCATGACTATTTGGTTCATTTTCTTGCAAACCAGCCTTTTTTTGATGGCTTAAACCCCTTGTAATGCATGTGAATAGCACCTCTGTTACCGTCTGTTAACAGCTAATGTAAACTGGCTCGTTATGTTTTCAAGACGGATTTCATTTTTGTGTTGAGGAAAACACATGGTGTGTCCTGATTTGTACTCAATTTAGTGTTTCATTTGTATTTACAGGGAACAGCAGAGGTCGAAGTGCAACAGGCTCGTGATGCACAGCGAGTGATACATTGCCCAAGAGCCAGATGCAGTTATAACCATCAAGTAATAACCATGTGTCTCCATGTATGTTAATGTGTTGTGCTTTTAAACAAACTTGTTACTCTTTTATGACAACTGTTTAATCAAATATGAAATAATCAAATTTTAATAAAATGTATTAACATGTCCATAACGTTCCCTTTTTAAATGTATTTGTTTAATCTGCAATGTTTCAATGCTATCAAATATTTAAAGGGTTGGATGAAAATCAGGAAGAGTTTGTCGTATATAGGTTCCGGCAACTCAATTGTGTTTTATAATTTACTTTATTCTCGTGTGGTTCTTAGCAGATTGTTATTTGCATTGGTTACACTTAATATCTGGGCTTTTAATTGTAGGCTCATCTCATCTTTTCATATGCAGAGAAAATCACATTAGTGAGTTTACCCAACTCCTATAATTGCTTGGAACCACTTGACACATATTTTTTAAGTTTTAGCAAAGTAACACATTCTTGAGTAGAGGAAAACTAAAAAAGTAAATTTCTCCAACTCAAAAATTGCAAAAGTTGACTAAACTCTTAAAATTGCTTGGAATTACTTGACACATATTTTTTAAGTTTTACCAAAGCAACAGTTTTTACAGTGTAGATATTAATTTTGGTTGTATCGAAGTTAAATTCGATGTTGTAGTTCATGTTTTGGTGTGACTAAAACTACAATGTAACCGAGGTAAAAGGCAATCAGTCTGAGACATAATCTATATTTATGATTTAAATGATTAGAGGAACATTTGACACAGCAATGCAGAACACTAACACAGTTTTTCCTCAGCGTGCTTCATGTTTTGGTGACACTAGTAGAAAGGGACGTCGTTCATGCACTATTTTATATTTTATTGAAGTTTCAGATTGTTAAAAAGCATGCGTTGCTGCTCGTACATACGTTGTGTATTCAGAGGGGTCCAGCCTCCCTCCAGGCCGTCACCCAGAGTTTCCCCACCGCAGAAGTCTAACCAAGAAGAGCGTGGCTTTGAGGTAAGTCCAAACCCAAAGATGACCTGATAACTCAAACCCTTCAAAGTTTCCACTGAAGTTGAGATAAAGATGTCATGTTTTCGGTCCACCAATGAGACGCTGTTGCTGAGGGTTGATACAGATCTTAGGAAGAGGTGTCAGTGTTTGCACAACACTCACGAGGAAACAAAGTCTCCTTTCACACCGGGGACACATATCTATGTATAAAACACATCAAGAAGTGCATTTTGCATGATAGGTGACCTTTAAAAACATATATATACCTCATCATCTCGTAAAAGGTACTCCTTACGTACTGGAGGGTCTGCACACATTTTGCTGTTTTGTTTTTGCTTCATTAAACGTCTTTGATTGGAGCAAAAGTCCAACTGGTCCTGAGCATCCTTAAGTGTTCCCACAATGCTCCCTTCACTGGTTCACAGTAGCTTCCAGACACTGGGACAGGCCTACAGTTCAGGACTTGGTGAAACCATTGGGATTACCAGCAGGGATACAGGGAGACAATACATCAACACACTATATATTACGAAGCATAGGCTTTGGGTGCTCTTAATCCATGTACTGGATGAACTACAAAAGAGCATATAGTGTTTGTTGGAAAAGGATCAGATTGTATTTCTGTTTTTTAAACTGTAGTATGTGCTCATGTGTTTCACTGTTGGTTTAAAGGCTACTGCCTGCTTCATGAAAGGCAGGTTTTCCTATAAATACAATCATTTCTGATCGTAATGCCAAAATTATATGATTAGCTGCCAAAACAACAAATGAAACCCTCTGGAGAGCTGTGAGCGGTTTGTTTCTTACAGCATTTTCAAGTATCAAGAATAATTTACCTACATTGGATTGACTTTTCCAACTTATAACTTAAAGGTCCCATGACATGGCCATTTCTACTGATCATAATTCCATTGTTGAGGTCTACTCGAATAGATTTACATTGTTCAATGTTCCAAACTCACATTGGTTTCTCATACAGCATCTCTCTGTGAGTATTCACTCTCTGTCCTACACTAGGGATGTGCATCTCCATCACTGAGGCCGATACGATGCGCATCTCGATACGCTACCAACGATACGATACATTAACGATACATTTGAAACACCAGGCAAAAAAGTGCTTCACATATTTGCTTCTCTCTACTAGTCCTGCACATCCCATCATGCTGTTTCTTTTTTACCTTAAAAAAACCAAACACTTGGACCCTTCACAAACTGGCCTTTTCACAAGTGTAGTAGTGTTCTCTGTCTCCAGAGTACAGTTCAATTGTATAACACCTCACAGTTAAACAATTTAAGGATGCCCAGGATTAACAATGTGCAAATAACAACTACCATAGTGCAATGCACATACAGCTGCCAGCCTGATGTGCTTCACACTCATTCATAGGCTAACTCACCAGTGAGCAGAAAGCAGTGGTTTCTATAGGAACAATAAAGAAAACAACCTTCACAAACAGGTATTTCATAACTGCTTACAATTGTAAGGCAGGCATTTAAACTATTATTGGCAGTCACAGGCTGTTGTAAACTAAACACCACTCTCACTGACAGAACACCTCACTGAGTGATTTCACTCATATGTCTAACTTTCAGGTTTCTCTTTTCAGCCGCAGACCCCATGTTGCCAAATGTTTGATTTGTAGGTATTTTTCAGTGCGCTGTGTTTCTCTTTCTCCTCGACTTCCATGTGTGTTGATAACTGAGACTCTCTGCCTCCGTAGTGCGAAGCAAAGATCAAAGATGGTCTCTGCTGAGTGCTGACAAGATGAGGGGATATTATATGAATGAATCGTTTTTTTTACCGATGCAAAGACGCTACAATCGATGCATCGCGAGTTCAACCCAAACTGTAGCCGATGTGCACTCTTTCAACCGGTGCACTCTTTCAACCGGTGCACTCTTTCAACCGGTGCACTCGCATCTTGAACGTTTATGCCGGTGCACCGATGCGAATCGGTGAATCTTAACATCCCTATCCTACACGCCTTGTTGGAGCTCCTGCCCCCCCCCTCCCTATGAGCCCACTGTGCTCTGATTGGTCAGCTCGCCCACTCTGTTCTGATGAGTCCACCACCGTTACAGCTGAACATCAGTGATTATGTGTTACAATGGCGTTTGTTAGCAACCAGAAAATGACACCAGTAATGACAAACAGATGAGAATGCTGCGTGGGGTCTGGGTGCCGTGTTGGCGGGACGTTGCGGGGCTCGCTGCTCCGCCCTTTGAAAGTCGAGGAGCGGACAGTGTGAGCTGGATTACTGGTGTCGTTTCCTGGTTGCTGCGTGGGGTCTGCGAGACAGCGAGACACCGTGGAGCTCAGCCTGAACTCAGCCTGAGCACACACACAAAGTCACAGCCAGGCTGAGAAAAGATAAGGCTGAGTGAGTGTGTGTGTGTGAGGAGCTCCACGGATTGGTCCATTGGGACCTGGGTATCGTTACGTCACTGTACTCAGGAAGAACACAATGGAAAAATAAAAAATCTCCAACGAGGCGTTCTGGGGCAGCATAGATAGGTCTTTTCTGTGTTAGAGTTTTACTCGCTACAGGGTGTACTTTGAGGGTTTGTGACTCTGCAGACCGTTTACATGCAGAAGCTACAGAACACACAAGGGGACGGGTCATAACCGGGAAAGCATGACATGGGACCTTTAACTTATGAGGCAGAATACCTCTAGTGAGTGCTCCAGCCATTCTTATATTTTTCTGTATGTGGCCCTCGGTGAAAGAAGTTTGGACACCCCTGCTGTAGTGTGTTATATAGGTTTTAGTGCATGCATATGGTCTGCAAAAGCTGAAATCCCTGTGTTCCCTCCAGAGGGAGTTTCTCAGCCAATGCAGTAGCACGTACAATACTTTGGCTTATTTAAAGCTAATGTACTTTCAAGATAATCACTTTTTTAATTGGATTCTTCACGGTTGAAAACACTTATTGTAAATCACTTTGGATAAAAGTGTCTGCAAGTGAAATGTAATGTAATGTCATCTTTATGCAATATCAGAGAAATGTTCAATATGGGTGTTTTTCTACAGAGTCTGGACAGGAAATACATGTATTTTATACCTTTGCTATTATTTATCAGCTTGTTTTATGTTTATTTCTCTTTGCTTATAATGACTGATTTAAATGCATGTAATGTTTTTTCTTATTTTGTTAATGCTCTTAATGTTTTCCATGTTAGCCCTTTGAATTGCCTGCTGTTGAAAGGTGCTGTATAAATAAACTTGCCTTGCCATTGTATTTTATTTCTTTTCTTTACGATTACTGTCACCTTACATTTGTTTATATGGGCATGTAAGATCATCCTCATTATGCAGAATGGCCAAACCTCAGAACATCATATGTTATATCACAACATGTAGAGGAGTAGTAGTATTTCAAGTAGCTAGAAATGGAAAGTATTGAAAATGTACACAAATATTGCATTTGAGTTGTGTGTCTTGTGCTTCTGTATCACTGGCATGAATACACTGAGGTGACATGGTTCAAGATTTGTGGAGAATTATATTTGCTAACCTTGGAAAATAACCTGTATGTGTGTGAGGATGTTGAGATAGCACATGTTTCCTATTTTTTAGCATTACAAATCATTGTTGACCTTCAATAGAGTACCTTCAGAAAACAAGGGTCTACAAATAAACTTTCAAACGCGTATCCTGTTGCTCAAAAAATGAACTTTCCTCAGTTGCCAAGAAAATAGAAAACAGCAATTACATCTCTCAAACTGAAAACTCCATGAGATTGCTTCTATATGTTTTTTGACAATTTCAAACCTTATTTATATTTGCTACATTCATTCAGTGTTAACAGTATATTCAGAGCAGACCAGTAATGACCTTTAAGTGGTTACATATCACAGTGAAAAGGGTCATTCATTCAAACATTTGTATTACATCATGAACATTTACAAACATGTTTTTGTTAGAGAGATTTCCTTAGCTTAGTTCTTCAATTCACTTGCAGCAAACTCAAGATATCAACATGTTCAGATCAGAAGTCCAGACACGAAGAGCGTGGCTTTGAGGTAAGTCCAAACCCAAAGATTATTTGATAACTCTAACCCTTCAAAGTTTCCACTGACGATGAGATAAAGATGTCATGTTTTCGGTCCACCAATGAGACGCTGTTGCTGAGGGTTGATACAGATCTTAGGAAGAGGTGTCAGTGTTTGCACAACACTCACGAGGAAACCTCCGACATTTCTTTAAATGTATACGTAAAATGATGTTTATAATAAATGAAGATACTCTCTGTACTCTTAACGGCACAATGTCAGCAGGTCAGGTCCACAGCAGTTCTGGAGCCCTCTCTCATCTGTGGCCCGTCTGGTCAGCTGCTGCAAAAGATCAGTTTGGAGACACAGAAGTCCTAGACTTCTTAGCCGGAGGAGGAGAGGGAGACCCTTCCCCAAGCTCCCTAGGACTAATGTCAAAATAATGTTCTAAATGTTCTGTAACATACCAGCGAGGTGGTTCCCTCTCATTACTGCAGAGTCTCAGTGAGAGACCCCTCCTAGATGCTGGCAACAAATGATCAGTTAACTCTTCTCTCTGATATGAGTGTCTATTATTAACCATCACTCAACAGAACGTCTATAAAGGGACTGAAACATTGCAATAGTAAATATCACACATTTTCTTAAACATATTGTTACATCTACTTGGTTTTAAATTCATTACTACCAACCAGGAGTTGGATAAACACCAGATACAAAAGGAGTTGGTCAAAATCTCCAAAGTCAGCAAACCTATTCTAATGACTTTTAGCAGTTAAATCAAATCAAATCAGGTTTTATTTATATAGCACATTTAAAAGCGATTTTTGGTCGAGCCAAAGTGCTGAACATGTAATAAAAACACATTACTACAATCACAATAAACGACAATAAATTACAACAGATATATATAAAAAACAAAATAAAATAAAAACACAAGGAAAAGTCAGGAGTCGTGCTCCGCTCTAACTAGAAGGCCAGAGAGAAGAAGTGTGTTTTTAGTGTAGATTTAAAAACCCCTAGGGTCTGGGCCGACCTCACATGGAGGGGCAGAATGTTCCAGAGCCTCGGGCCAGCTGCTGTGAAGGCTCGGTGCCCTCGGGTTTTAAGCCTGGTCTTGGGCACTACCAGCAGCAGCTGGTCAGCAGACCTTAAAGCTCTGGCTGGGGTGTAGCGCTGGAGGAGTTCAGCTATATAGGCCGGAGCCAGCCCATTTAGTGCTTTAAAAACAAATAAAAGGAGTTTAAAATCAATTCTGAACCGAACTGGAAAATATATTCTGAACCGAACTGGAAGCCAGTATATGAGGCCAGAATAGGGGTGATGTGGTCACGCTTTTTGTGGCCAGTCAGCAAACGTGCAGCTGCGTTTTGGACTAGCTGCAGAAAGTTTTTGCTCAGCCAGGATTTTATCTCTGTTAAGCAGTCCATCAACTGCTGTAGTGAGTGTTTGACATTTGCTTTGAGAGGCAGATAGATCTGTACATCGTCGGCGTAGCAGTGGAAGGGAATATTATGTTTTATGAGAATTGACCCTAGGGGCAGTATGTACAGTAGAAAAAGGATGGGGCCCAGAATCGAGCCTTGGGGAACCCCACAGGTAAGAGGGGCTTTGGCAGAGGAGAAGGCACCTAGCTGTACCGAGAAGCTACGGTCTGTCAGGTAGGACCTGAACCATGCAAGGGCAGAGCCTGTGATGCCAGCGGACTGTTCAAGCCGTGACAACAGGATGCTATGGTCCACAGTGTCGAAGGCAGCTGTCAGGTCTAACAGCACCAGGACAGCTGGGCTACCTGAGTCGGCGGCTAGGAGCAGATCATTAAAAACTCTTAAAAGGGCTGTTTCAGTGCTGTGCATATAGGTTTGAAGCCAGACTGAAACTTTTCATGGATTCCATGGATGGTTAAAAAAGACTGCAGCTGGGCGTAGACTACTCGCTCCAGGGCTTTTGATAAAAAAGGTAGCTGGGAGATGGGCCTAAAATTTGCGAGAATGGAGGGTTCGAGATTTTTCTTTTTAAGTAGTGGCTTAACCACGGCATGTTTGAAGGCAGCTGGGACACATCCTGAGGTAAGAGAGGTGTTTAAAAGTAATAAAATACTTGCTCCAACTGATTCTAAAACATCTCTGAGAAGGCGAGAGGGAATGCTGTCTGAGGTGCAGTTTGTCGGCCGCAGGTGCTTGACTACATCCGAGAGAGAAGAGAGGGATACAGGCTCAAAGTGGTCGAGGACAGCAGGGCACAGAAAAGGAGCAGGATCTGGGGTAGCGTGGGCTAGCCTAAGAGCAGATACTTTTTCAATAAAAAATGTAAGAAACTTATCACAGAGAGTAGTCGATGGGACAATAGAAGAAACATCACAGGGATTAATGATCGAGTTGAGGACATTAAAAAGAACCTGAGGTTTATGGCTGTTTTTGGAGATGAACAGAGAAATGTGCTCTGTTTTGGCTGCTTTGACTGCCGTCTGCAGTCAGAAAGGCAAGCACGAAGGATTTCTAGGGAGGTATGGAGTTTATCCTTTTTCCATTTTCTCTCTGCACGCCTGCAGGTGCGTCTGAGAGCACGAGTACAGTCATTGAGCCACGGCTCTGATAGAACTTTGGTGCGTCTAAGCGTAAAAGGAGCAACAGAATCCAGTATTAGTGTGCATGTCGAGTCAAACATGGAGATAAGCTCATCAGCATTAAAAGCACAGTTCACATCTAATTTACAGATCGGAGAAGCATTAAAAACATCAGAGAACTGTGAGGCAGTCAAGGGGTTAATCGAACGCAGACGACGCGCCGGGGCACGTGATTCGACTCCTGCGGAAGGGATGGAGGTTGTAAACAGAACCGGTAAATGGTCTGAGATACGCGTTGCTGCACATATTTCATCCACAGATACAGACAGTCCAAACGATAATACTAAGTCCAAAGTGTGTCCTTTTTCGTGTGTTGGGCCAGCCACGGACTGAACGAGACCAAAGGAATCAAGGAGATTTAAAAAGTCCCTAACCAGAGGTTTGGACTCGCAACACACATGGACATTGAAGTCTCCGGAGATCAAAACACGATCATATTTCACCATGATCCCGGACAGAAAGTCAGAAAAGTCATTTATGAAATCCTTATTACACTTTGGCGGACGATACACGACTGTTAAAAACCTTCTAACATGATTCTACTTATTGAACTGCTCCCTGATAGGAAGAAACTAATAACACAACTGAACTCTCGTTTCTGCTGAAAATGGATAAATCAATAAACAACTCAGCGTTGGCCGATTGATAAGGCCATTTAGCCAGTTTCTAATAAGTCAAATGGGGCTAAGGTCAATGTCACAAATCCCCCATTCTTTAACGACTTTGGGGTAATCAAAACGAAATCAATAAATAGTGAAAATGATTCCAATCAGGATCTCTTGCATTGACTGGGATGAAGCATTCTCAGAGGTAAAGTTCTGTCTCTCCATTACGTACTGTCACTGTCTCAGGTCCAGAGAGTAGTGAGAGTATGTAAAGGCGGGGGTGCTGATCTCTATCTCGGAGCTGCATGTCAAACCACATCAACATCCGGTGCTTAGCCTGCAGCAAGGAGGAGAGGCAAACAAGGAGAAATCTCCCTCTAAGGAGTTTGGAACATTTTCTTTATAATTGTTTTCTTAAGCAGCTTTTATGGATAAAGGTTTTTAGCAAAGTTTGGAGAGGAGAAATCATGTTGATCTTCCGAAGCCAACCTCTCCATCTCCCCTGAACAACAGGACTCTCCCTCCTTACATTTCTACATGTGTTTAACTCTCTTGTTTTGTTAACCCATGACCCAAAAAGAAACATGTGCATTTTCAGATTAGCCATAGCAGTTTAAGGGCCAGCCAAATCATCTTAAAGGTGAATCAGGAACAAACATAATGTTGTCATGTACAGTAGTGCTTGTTGAAGCAGTCCAAATCTGAACTAAACACCTAGAACTATCGCCACAGCTAGAATAATAAGAAAAGCCAAAAGTCCCCACTTAGCTTTATTGAAAGCATTGAACATTTTTAGCCGTAAATAATTCACAAATGTCTTCTTCATTTTTCCAAAAACAGAATGCATTGGATCCTATATTGAACTAGCAGACAAAACTGCTCTGAACAGAAAAAGTCCCAGATGGGACTCGCAGGTCCTTCATTTCTCCCCATCCCACGTGCAATTGTTTTGGGTGACTCGGGGTCAAATTTGTCCGAATCAAGATTCATCTTTGACTTTAGACACCCCTCCCCCCCCCCCCACTTCATCCACTGTAACCATAATTTGTTTGCTACATGCACCTGGTCTCCCCTCCCTCTGCCCCCCTCCCCCCCCCACGGGAACTCCACCTTTCTCAAAGAATATGTGCACTAACACTTGAACATGAACTCACACATGCACGTGTGCAATATGTGGTGTGATGTGTTTTGGGCCATAGCATTAAATGACAACAGGATTGTACGGTTATGAATGCATAATAAGTTAGTTATGATGTAGTTAAAACAATATTGGATGATAGTCATTCTTTTTGAGTGTTTTGGACTGAAATAAATCATGGGTCAAAATGTACCCGCGAGCACCATGAACAGTAACAGCTTTCAAACACAACTCAAGGGTTAATTGCACTTCCCTCCCCAGAGGCTTTGAACAACGAATGTTTACATGTATTTGGAATAATAAGCCTGACAAGATGAAAAGGCAACACATATATAATACACTTGAACATGGTGGACTAAACTTCAAACATTTGGCAGCAATGAATTCATCCTTAAAAGCATCTTGGATTAATAAGATATACCATAACAGCCTTTGGAGAACAAGTCAGAACTTATTTTCAGGGACCTTATTTTTTGACTGTAAACTGTTTCCCTTTTTCCAATTAAAATCTCAGCACTTTGATGGTTGTTCAAAGAAAGATGAGCAGACATCTCACCATTTGTTAAAGATGCATTGAAGGCTTGGTTGAGCTTCCAGTATGACCCCCCAGACACACGAGAAGAAATCCAACATCAATGAATATGGTTGAACTCTGAAGTTTGAATAGATGGGAAACCACTATTCTGGGAAAGACTCGTGAGAAAGGGAATCATTTTGATAAAGGACTCATTAGATAGCACAGGTCATTTATTTTCATACCATCATTGTTGCTGTATGTTTGGTCAGATATGTGACTTCCTTCAGTTTAACCAGCTGCTTTCAGATGTTCCAACTAACTGGAAACGTACATTAAAAAAAGATGGAAACCGACAGCAGGTCTGTGCACCTTCTACAAGAAGTCAGACATGGCTATCGGAAATGAAACTAAATAAAATAATGTATAAATGCTGTTTACAGAGCAGAGGCCTTTCTGCTTTTCCTCGTACGCTCTGCTCTTTCTGGGAAGATGGTTTTAATAATTTGATACCGGCCGCGGGAGGTGTGAAAAGGTGCCGTAAAGAGACGACGGTGCGGGACACACCAACCTGAGTAGGGCGCCGCGAATGCCCGACTGCCTCTGACTCCCAAAATGGGGTTGGTGTGTAGCCAGCTTTAGAGACAATAGTGACAGTTGTGTTAAGTTTGTTTCTGTTAATAAATGAAAGTATAAAGTTTGCATATTTGTTACATTTTGAAGTTAAGAGAAAAACTCAATTCTAAACATGACATTGAAAATGTGTTTTGCTTTCATAAAAATGTTCATATTCCCTTTTGTTATTGCATATCATTACTATAGTCTTCATTTGTTTAATTTTAACTTGACATGTTTAATTGATTCATTAAGTAAGAGTTGAACCCATGTGACCTCCTTCTCCCTCAAAGATAGAAAAGGGGAAAGCACCTGATGCAGAGAGGGAGGAGGGGAGAGACTATAAAAGATGAGGGAAACGAGAGATCTTTAGAGTTTGGGGACTTTTTTGAGGCTTTATTTTGGGCCCTGGGCTCTTTTAGACGGCTCTAGGGGGTTCACTTGGGAACCTATTGCTTTTGTACTTTGACCTTGTGTCCTTGTAAAACCATTTTGTATCTTAATTTTGTACATTTCGACCCAATGGTCTCTGTGGTGGTCTCTGAAGGTCTCTGCTTGGTCTTAGAGTGAGGTAAGAACACCCTTCCTTGGAAAAGGCTGACATTAGTTGATCATTTGGACTTGAAATTGTTTGAGGGGAATAGAAAACCTGCTAAGGATAAGCTGTAGTTTCATATTGGTTACTGTGGTTGATGTGGTTTTGATTGATGCTGAAATATGACGTGCTCTGCTGATGTGGTAATATCACTGCTGTGATATCAGTGTTTGACTCTGGCTATGTTTGATTTTACATTTGCATTGTTTTAATTGGCATAACTGGGGATGAAAAGAGGGGGTTAGGGATTGTGGGTCCTGAAGCTGCCCTAATTACCAAGGGGTCTCTCAACGACACGGGGTTTCTCCTCCAGGGGCAGTTTAGATACTGCTCTGGGGTTCTACCAGCTCACCAACA
This sequence comes from Trematomus bernacchii, assembly GCF_902827165.1. Taxonomy (NCBI): domain Eukaryota; kingdom Metazoa; phylum Chordata; class Actinopteri; order Perciformes; family Nototheniidae; genus Trematomus; species Trematomus bernacchii. The sequence continues at coordinate 624,731 of NW_022987712.1, forward strand.
CCTACTGCACTACACACTCCGTTTTGCTATCCTGGCTGTCGGACATCCGACACTTTAGTGCCTGAAATAAGTGATACGACGGGCAGCTGGTGTTAGAGGCCACGCTGTTAGTGCCCCCCTGAGCAGATTACGGTGATCTTGCGTGTAGATTCTGGGGGGTTTGTTCTAAAGGTAGGACGGCCGTTTTCCGGAGCCTTATCAGCATCGGAGCTCGGTATCAGAGACGACCTAGATATTAATTTTGGTTGTATCGAAATTAAATTCGATGTTGTAGTTCATGTTTTGGTGTGACTAAAACTACAATGTAACCGAGTAAAAGGCAATCAGTCTGAGACATAATCTATATATATGATGTAAATGATTAGAGGAACATTTGACACAGCAATGCTGAACACTAACACAGTTCTTCCTCAGCGTGCTTCATGTTTTGGTGACACTAGTAGAAAGGGACGTCGTTCATGCACTATCTTATATTTTATTGAAGTTTCAGATTGTTAAAAAGCATGCGTTGCTGCTCATACATACGTTGTGTATTCAGAGGGGTCCAGCCTCCCTCCAGGCCGTCACCCAGAGTTTCCCCACCGCAGAAGTCTAACCAAGAAGAGCGTGGCTTTGACGTAAGTCCAAACCCAGAGATTACCTGATAACTCTAACTCTTCAAAGTTTCCACTGACGATGAGATAAAGATGTCATGTTTTCGGTCCACCAATGAGACGCTGTTGCTGAGGGTTGATACAGATCTTAGGAAGAGGTGTCAGTGTTTGCACAACACTCACCAGGAAACAAAGTCTCCTTTCACACCGGGGACACATATCTATGTATAAAACACATCAATAAGTGCATGTTGCATGATAGGTGACCTTTAAAAACATATATATACCTCATCATCTCGTAAAAGGTACTCCTTACGTACTGGAGGGTCTGCACACATTTTGCTGTTTTGTTTTTGCTTCATTAAACGTCTTTGATTGGAGCAAAAGTCCAACTGGTCCTGAGCATCCTTAAGTGTTCCCACAATGCTCCCTTCACTGGTTCACAGTAGCTTCCAGACACTGGGACAGGCCTACAGTTCAGGACTTGGTGAAACCATTGGGATTACCAGCAGGGATACAGGGAGACAATACATCAACACACTATATATTACGAAGCATAGGCTTTTGGGTGCTCTTAATCCATGTACTGTATGAACTACAAAAGAGCATATAGTGTTTGTTGGGAAAGGATCAGATTGTATTTCTGTTTTTTAAACTGTAGTATGTGCTCATGTGTTTCACTGTTGGTTTAAAGGCTACTGCCTGCTTCATGAAAGGCAGGTTTTCCTATAAATACAATCATTTCTGATCCTAAATGTCTTTGTTTCTTCTTTGCTAAGGTCACATCGTTCTGTTGTCTTACAGAATACACTTCAGTAAAAAACATGTCATTGATAAAAGGTCATCCCAAAGTAATCAGGTTACATTACTTTTATATTGTGAGACTCAGATTAGGTTACTGAAGTTACTCGTATGTGTTCCTTAAGTTTGTTTTGTAAATACTTTTGGTATCCAGTGTTATGAATGATTGTAAATGAGAGAGATGCAGCTGAAGACAGAGAGACTTTTCTCCGTCTCAGTTTAACCTCTTTTTAGGCGGTGTTACAACCACTTCTAAATCCATACTGCACTGGAGCTGAACTTAATACATTAATAATAAGTTTCCTTCCATCCCAACAGAGACATTAGGTGGGTCTAGACTTAGAGAAAAATGGTCCTAGTTTTAATACATCTTATAAAACCGTTCCTTGAATACCTTTCTACTAAAAGCCCCAAAAGAAATACCATTAAAGGGGTCCTATTCTTCTTTTTGCTCCCTTTCCTGTAGTGCAGGGGTGTCCAAACTACGGCCCGCGCACCATTTTGAATCGGCCCTCACTCAGCAAATTAAAAAAGTATAATGAGTATAATAAACTTCTGCTTGTCTTATATTGTACTTCTTGAATATACATGTTCAAATATATTACACAGTATTCATGTGTTAATAAGCCCAATTTTCAAATAAATTCAGTCAATTAAAGTTGAAAACATATTCTAACAAATCTGAGTTGATAAGAAAAAGTCCAATAACACATTTACATAACAACCTTGAAATATACCCTTCATATTTCCTCTTATTATCAGAAACCTGAAGCTCCTGTTTTAAGGAATTAGCTGCCAAAACAACAAATGAAACCCTCTGGAGAGCTGTGAGCGGTTTGTGTCTTACAGCATTTTCAAGTATCAAGAATAATTTACCTACATTGGATTGACTTTTCCAACTTATAACTTAAAGGTCCCATGACATGGCCATTTCTACTGATCATAATTCCATTGTTGAGGTCTACTAGAATAGATTTACATTGTTCAATGTTCCAAACTCACATTGGTTTCTCATACAGCATCTCTCTGTGAGTATTCACTCTCTGTCCTACACTAGGGATGTGCATCTCCATCACTGAGGCCGATACGATGCGCATCTCGATACGCTACCAACGATACGATACATTAACGATACATTTGAAACACCAGGCAAAAAAGTGCTTCACATATTTGCTTCTCTCTACTAGTACTGCACATCCCATCATGCTGTTTCTTTTTTACCTTAAAAAAACCAAACACTTGGACCTTTCACAAACTGGCCTTTTCACAAGTGTAGTAGTGTTCTCTGTCTCCAGAGTACAGTTCAATTGTATAACACCTCACAGTTAAACAATTTAAGGATGCCCAGGATTAACAATGTGCAAATAACAACTACCATAGTGCAATGCACATACAACTGCCAGCCTGATGTGCTTCACACTCATTCATAGGCTAACTCACCAGTGAGCAGAAAGCAGTGGTTTCTATAGGAACAATAAAGAAAATAACTTTTCACAAACAGGTATTTCATAACTGCTTACAATTGTAAGGCAGGCATTTAAAACTATTATTGGCAGTCACAGGCTGTTGTAAACTAAACACCACTCTCACTGACAGAACACCTCACTGAGTGATTTCACTCATATGTCTAACTTTCAGGTTTCTCTTTTCAGCCGCAGACCCCATGTTGCCAAATGTTTGATTTGTAGGTATTTTTCAGTGCGCTGTGTTTCTCTTTCTCCTCGACTTCCATGTGTGTTGATAACTGAGACTCTCTGCCTCCGTAGTGCGAAGCAAAGATCAAAGATGGTCTCTGCTGAGTGCTGACAAGATGAGGGGATATTATATGAATGAATCGTTTTTTTACCGATGCAAAGACGCTACAATCGATGCATCGCGAGTTCAACCCAAACTGTAGCCGATGTGCACTCTTTCAACCGGTGCACTCTTTCAACCGGTGCACTCTTTCAACCGGTGCACTCTTTCAACCGGTGCACTCTTTCAACCGGTGCACTCGCATCTTGAACGTTTATGCCGGTGCACCGATGCGAATCGGTGAATCTTAACATCCCTATCCTACACGCCTTGTTGGAGCTCCTGCCCCCCCCCTCCCTATGAGCCCACTGTGCTCTGATTGGTCAGCTCGCCCACTCTGTTCTGATGAGTCCACCACCGTTACAGCTGAACATCAGTGATTATGTGTTACAATGGCGTTTGTTAGCAACCAGGAAATGACACCAGTAAGGACAAACAGATGAGAATGCTGCGTGGGGTCTGGGTGCCGTGTTGGCGGGACGTTGCGGGGCTCGCTGCTCCGCCCTTTGAAAGTCGAGGAGCGGACAGTGTGAGCTGGATTACTGGTGTCGTTTCCTGGTTGCTGCGTGGGGTCTGCGAGACAGCGAGACACCGTGGAGCTCAGCCTGAACTCAGCCTGAGCACACACACAAAGTCACAGCCAGGCTGAGAAAAGATAAGGCTGAGTGAGTGTGTGTGTGTGAGGAGCTCCACGGATTGGTCCATTGGGACCTGGGTATCGTTACGTCACTGTACTCAGGAAGAAAACAATGGAAAAATAAAAAATCTCCAACGAGGCGTTCTGGGGCAGCATAGATAGGTCTTTTCTGTGTTAGAGTTTTACTCGCTACAGGGTGTACTTTGAGGGTTTGTGACTCTGCAGACCGTTTACATGCAGAAGCTACAGAACACACAAGGGGACGGGTCATAACCGGGAAAGCATGACATGGGACCTTTAACTTATGAGGCAGAATACCTCTAGTGAGTGCTCCAGCCATTCTTATATTTTTCTGTATGTGGCCCTCGGTGAAAGAAGTTTGGACACCCCTGCTGTAGTGTGTTATATAGGTTTTAGTGCATGCATATGGTCTGCAAAAGCTGAAATCCCTGTGTTCCCTCCAGAGGGAGTCTCTCAGCCAATGCAGTAGCACGTACAATACTTTGGCTTATTTAAAGCTAAAGTACTTTCAAGATAATCACTTTTTTAATTGGATTCTTCACGGTTGAAAACACTTATTGTAAATCACTTTGGATCAAAGTGTCTGCAAGTGAAATGTAATGTAATGTCATCTTTATGCAATATCAGAGAAATGTTCAATATGGGTGTTTTTCTACAGAATCTGGACAGGAAATACATGTATTTTATAGCTTTGCTATTATTTATCAGCTTGTTTTATGTTTATTTCTCTTTGCTTATAATGACTGATTGAAATGCATGTAATGTTTTTTCTTATTTTGTTAATGCTCTTAATGTTTTCCATGTTAGCCCTTTGAATTGCCTGCTGTTGAAAGGTGCTGTATAAATAAACTTGCCTTGCCATTGTATTTTATTTCTTTTCTTTACGATTACTGTCACCTTACATTTGTTTATATGGGCATGTAAGATCATCCTCATTATGCAGAATGGCCAAACCTCAGAACATGATATATTATATCACAACATGTAGAGGAGTAGTAGTATTTAAAGTAGCTAGAAATGGAAAGTATTGAAAATGTACACAAATATTGCATTTGAGTTGTGTGTCTTGTGCTTCTGTATCACTGGCATGAATACACTGAGGTGACATGGTTCAAGATTTGTAGAGAATTATATTTGCTAACCTTGGAAAATAACCTGTATGTGTGTGAGGATGTTGAGATAGCACATGTTTCCTATTTTTTAGCATTACAAATCATTGTTGACCTTCAATAGAGTACCTTCAGAAAACAAGGGTCTACAAATAAACTTTCAAACGCGTATCCTGTTGCTCAAAAAATGAACTTTCCTCAGTTGCCAAGAAAATAGAAAACAGCAATTACATCTCTCAAACTGAAAACTCCATGAGATTGCTTCTATATGTTTTTTGACAATATCAAACCTTATTTATATTTGCTACATTCATTCAGTGTTAACAGTATATTCAGAGCAGACCAGTAATGACCTTTAAGTGGTTACATATCACAGTGAAAAGGGTCATTCATTCAAACATTTGTATTACATCATGAACATTTACAAACATGTTTTTGTTAGAGAGATTTCCTTAGCTTAGTTCTTCAATTCACTTGCAGCAAACTCAAGATATCAACATGTTCAGATCAGAAGTCCAGACACGAAGAATGTGGCTTTGACGTAAGTCCAAACCCAGAGATGACTTGATAACTCTAACCCTTCAAAGTTTCCACTGACGATGAGATAAAGATGTCATGTTTTCGGTCCACCAATGAGACACTGTTGCTGAGGGTTGATACAGATCTTAGGAAGAGGTGTCAGTGTTTGCACAACACTCACGAGGAAACCTCCGACATTTCTTTAAATGTATACGTAAAATGATGTTTATAATAAATGAAGATACTCTCTGTACTCTTAAAGGCACAATGTCAGCAGGTCAGGTCCACAGCAGTTCTGGAGCCCTCTCTCATCTGTGGCCCGTCTGGTCAGCTGCTGCAAAAGATCAGTTTGGAGACACAGAAGTCCTAGACTTCTTAGCCGGAGGAGGAGAGGTAGACCCTTCCCCAAGCTCCCTAGGACTAATGTCAAAATAATGTTCTAAATGTTCTGTAACATACCAGCGAGGTGGTTCCCTCTCATTACTGCGGAGTCTCAGTGAGAGACCCCTCCTAGATGCTGGCAGCAAATGATCAGTTAACTCTTCTCTCTGATATGAGTGTCTATTATTAACCATCACTCAACAGAACGTCTATAAAGGGACTGAAACATTACAATAGTAAATATCACACATTTTCTTAAACATATTGTTACATCTACTTGGTTTTAAATTCATTACTACCAACCAGGAGTTGGATAAACACCAGATACAAAAGGAGTTGGTCAAAATCTCCAAAGTCAGCAAACCTATTCTAATGACTTTTAGCAGTTAAATCAAATCAAATCAGGTTTTATTTATTTAGCACATTTAAAAGCGATTTTTGGTCGAGCCAAAGTGCTGAACATGTAATAAAAACACATTACTACAATCACAATAAACGACAATAAATTACAACAGATATATATAAAAAACAAAATAAAATAAAAACACAAGGAAAAGTCAGGAGTCGTGCTCCGCTCTAACTAGAAGGCCAGAGAGAAGAAGTGTGTTTTTAGTGTAGATTTAAAAACCCCTAGGGTCTGGGCCGACCTCACATGGAGGGGCAGAATGTTCCAGAGCCTCGGGCCAGCTGCTGTGAAGGCTCGGTGCCCTCGGGTTTTAAGCCTGGTCTTGGGCACTACCAGCAGCAGCTGGTCAGCAGACCTTAAAGCTCTGGCTGGGGTGTAGCGCTGGAGGAGTTCAGCTATATAGGCCGGAGCCAGCCCATTTAGTGCTTTAAAAACAAATAAAAGGATTTTAAAATATATTCTGAACCGAACTGGAAGCCAGTATATGAGGCCAGAATAGGGGTGATGTGGTCACGCTTTTTGTGGCCAGTCAGCAAATGTGCAGCTGCGTTTTGGACTAGCTGCAGAAAGTTTTTGCTCAGCCAGGATTTTATCTCTGTTAAGCAGTCCATCAACTGCTGTAGTGAGTGTTTGACATTTGCTTTGAGAGGCAGATAGATCTGTACATCGTCGGCGTAGCAGTGGAAGGGAATATTATGTTTTGTGAGAATTGAACCTAGGGGCAGTATGTACAGTAGAAAAAGGATGGGGCCCAGAATCGAGCCTTGGGGAACCCCACAGGTAAGAGGGGCTTTGGCAGAGGAGAAGGCACCTAGCTGTACCGAGAAGCTACGGTCTGTCAGGTAGGACCTGAACCATGCAAGGGCAGAGCCTGTGATGCCAGCGGACTGTTCAAGCCGTGACAACAGGATGCTATGGTCCACAGTGTCGAAGGCAGCTGTCAGGTCTAACAGCACCAAGACAGCTGGGCTACCTGAGTCGGCGGCTAGGAGCAGATCATTAAAAACTCTTAAAAGGGCTGTTTCAGTGCTGTGCATGGGTTTGAAGCCAGACTGAAACTTTTCATGGATTCCATGGATGGTTAAAAAAGACTGCAGCTGGGCGTAGACTACTCGCTCCAGGGCTTTTGATAAAAAAGGTAGCTGGGAGATGGGCCTAAAATTTGCGAGAATGGAGGGTTCGAGATTTTTCTTTTTAAGTAGTGGCTTTACCACGGCATGTTTGAAGGCAGCTGGGACACATCCTGAGCTAAGAGAGGTGTTTAAAAGTAATAAAATACTTGCTCCAACTGAATCAAAAACATCTCTGAGAAGGCTAGAGGGAATGCTGTCTGAGGTGCAGTTTGTCGGCCACAGGTGCTTGACTACATCCGAGAGAGAAGAGAGGGATACAGGCTCAAAGTGGTCGAGGACAGCAGGGCACAGAAAAGGAGCAGGATCTGGGGTAGCGTGGGCTAGCCTAAGAGCAGATACTTTTTCAATAAAAAATGTAAGAAACTTATAACAGAGAGTAGTCGATGGGACAATAGAAGAAACATCACAGGGATTAATGATCGAGTTGAGGACATTAAAAAGAACCTGAGGTTTATGGCTGTTTTTGGAGATGAACAGAGAAATGTGCTCTGTTTTGGCTGCTTTGACTGCCGTCTGCAGTCAGAAAGGCAAGCACGAAGGATTTCTAGGGAGGTATGGAGTTTATCCTTTTTCCATTTTCTCTCTGCACGCCTGCAGGTGCGTCTGAGAGCACGAGTACAGTCATTGAGCCACGGCTCTGATAGAACTTTGGTGCGTCTAAGCGTAAAAGGAGCAACAGAATCCAGTATTAGTGTGCATGTCGAGTCAAACATGGAGATAAGCTCATCAGCATTAAAAGCACAGTTCACATCTAATTTACAGATCGGAGAAGCATTAAAAACATCAGAGAACTGTGAGGCAGTCAAGGGGTTAATCGAACGCAGACGACGCGCCGGGGTACGTGATTCGACTCCTGCGGAAGGGATGGAGGTTGTAAACAGAACCGGTAAATGGTCTGAGATACGCGTTGCTGCACATATTTCATCCACAGATACAGACAGTCCAAACGATAATACTAAGTCCAAAGTGTGTCCTTTTTCGTGTGTTGGGCCAGCCACGGACTGAACGAGACCAAAGGAATCAAGGAGATTTAAAAAGTCCCTAACCAGAGGTTTGGACTCGCAACACACATGGACATTGAAGTCTCCGGAGATCAAAACACGATCATATTTCACCATGATCCCGGACAGAAAGTCAGAAAAGTCATTTATGAAATCCTTATTACACTTTGGCGGACGATACACGACTGTTAAAAACCTTCTAACATGATTCTACTTATTTAACTGCTCCCTGATAGGAAGAAACTAATAACACAACTGAACTCTCGTTTCTGCTGAAAATGGATAAATCAATAAACAACTCAGCGTTGGCCGATTGATAAGGCCATTTAGCCAGTTTCTAATAAGTCAAATGGGGCAAAGGTCAATGTCACAAATCCCCCATTCTTTAACGACTTTGGGGTAATCAAAACGAAATCAATAAATAGTCAAAATGATTCCAATCAGGATCTCTTGTATTGACTGGGATGAAGCATTCTCAGAGGTAAAGTTCTGTCTCTCCATTACGTACTGTCACTGTCTCAGGTCCAGAGAGTAGTGAGAGTATGTAAAGGCGGGGGTGCTGATCTCTATCTCGGAGCTGCATGTCAAACCACATCAACATCCGGTGCTTAGCCTGCAGCAAGGAGGAGAGGCAAACAAGGAGAAATATCCCTCTAAGCAGTTTGGAACATTTTCTTTATAATTGTTTTCTTAAGCAGCTTTTATGGATAAAGGTTTTTAGCAAAGTTTGGAGAGGAGAAATCATGTTGATCTACCGAAGCCAACCTCTCCATCTCCCCTGAACAACAGGACTCTCCCTCCTTACATTTCTACATGTGTTTAACTCTCTTGTTTTGTTAACCCATGACCCAAAAAGAAACATGTGCATTTTAAGATTAGCCATAGCAGTTTAAGGGCCAGCCAAATCATCTTAAAGGTGAATCAGGAACAAACATAATGTTGTCATGTCCAGTAGTGCTTGTTGAAGCAGTCCAAATCTGAACTAAACACCTAGAACTATCGCCACAGCTAGAATAATAAGAAAAGCCAAAAGTCCCCACTTAGCTTTATTGAAAGCATTGAACATTTTTAGCCGTAAATAATTCACAAATGTCTTCTTCATTTTTCCAAAAACAGAATGCATTGGATCCTATATTGAACTAGCAGACAAAACTGCTCTGAACAGAAAAAGTCCCAGATGGGACTCGCAGGTCCTTCATTTCTCCCCATCCCACGTGCAATTGTTTTGGGTGACTCGGGGTCAAATCTGTCCGAATCAAGATTCATCTTTGACTTTAGACACCCCTCCCCTCCCCCCCCCCCTTCATCCACTGTAACCATAATTTGTTTGCTACATGCACCTGGTCTCCCCTCCCTCTGCCCCCCTCCCCCCCCACGGGAACTCCACCTTTCTCAAAGAATATGTGCACTAACACTTGAACTTGAACTCACACATGCACGTGTGCAATATGTGGTGTGATGTGTTTTGGGCCATAGCATTAAATGACAACAGGATTGTACGGTTATGAATGCATAATAAGTTAGTTATGATGTAGTTAAAACAATATTGGATGATAGTCATTCTTTTTGAGTGTTTTGGACTGAAATAAATCATGGGTCAAAATGTACCCGCGAGCACCATGAACAGTAACAGCTTTCAAACACAACTCAAGGGTTAATTGCACTTCCCTCCCCAGAGGCTTTGAACAACGAATGTTTACATGTATTTGGAATAATAAGCCTGACAAGATGAAAAGGCAACACATATATAATACACTTGAACATGGTGGACTAAACTTCAAACATTTGGCAGCAATGAATTCATCCTTAAAAGCATCTTGGATTAATAAGATATACCATAACAGCCTTTGGAGAACAAGTCAGAACTTATTTTCAGGGACCTTATTTTTTGACTGTAAACTGTTTCCCTTTTTCCAATTAAAATCTCAGCACTTTGATGGTTGTTCAAAGAAAGATGAGCAGACATCTCACCATTTGTTAAAGATGCATTGAAGGCTTGGTTGAGCTTCCAGTATGACCCCCCAGACACACGAGAAGAAATCCAACATCAATGAATATGGTTGAACTCTGAAGTTTGAATAGATGGGAAACCACTATTCTGGGAAAGACTCGTGAGAAAGGGAATCATTTTGATAAAGGACTCATTAGATAGCACAGGTCATTTATTTTCATACCATCATTGTTGCTGTATGTTTGGTCAGATATGTGACTTCCTTCAGTTTAACCAGCTGCTTTCAGATGTTCCAACTAACTGGAAACGTACATTAAAAAAAGATGGAAACCGACAGCAGGTCTGTGCACCTTCTACAAGAAGTCAGACATGGCTATCGGAAATGAAACTAAATAAAATAATGTATAAATGCTGTTTACAGAGCAGAGGCCTTTCTGCTTTTCCTCGTACGTTCTGCTCTTTCTGGGAAGATGGTTTTAATAATTTGATACCGGCCGCGGGAGGTGTGAAAAGGTGCCGTAAAGAGACGACGGTGCGGGACACACCAACCTGAGTAGGGCGCCGCGAATGCCCGACTGCCTCTGACTCCCAAAATGGGGTTGGTGTGTAGCCAGCTTTAGAGACAATAGTGACAGTTGTGTTAAGTTTGTTTCTGTTAATAAATGAAAGTATAAAGTTTGCATATTTGTTACATTTTGAAGTTAAGAGAAAAACTCAATTCTAAACATGACATTGAAAATGTGTTTTGCTTTCATAAAAATGTTCATATTCCCTTTGTTATTGCATATCATTACTATAGTCTTCATTTGTTTAATTTTAACTTGACATGTTTAATTGATTCATTAAGTAAGAGTTGAACCCATGTGACCTCCTTCTCCCTCAAAGATAGAAAAGGGGAAAGCACCTGATGCAGAGAGGGAGGAGGGGAGAGACTATAAAAGATGAGGGAAACGAGAGATCTTTAGAGTTTGGGGACTTTTTTGAGGCTTTATTTTGGGCCCTGGGCTCTTTTAGACGGCTCTAGGGGGTTCACTTGGGAACCTATTGCTTTTGTACTTTGACCTTGTGTCCTTGTAAAACCATTTTGTATCTTAATTTTGTACATTTCGACCCAATGGTCTCTGTGGTGGTCTCTGAAGGTCTCTGCTTGGTCTTAGAGTGAGGTAAGAACACCCTTCCTTGGAAAAGGCTGACATTAGTTGATCATTTGGACTTGAAATTGTTTGAGGGGAATAGAAAACCTGCTAAGGATAAGCTGTAGTTTCATATTGGTTACTGTGGTTGATGTGGTTTTGATTGATGCTGAAATATGACGTGCTCTGCTGATGTGGTAATATCACTGCTGTGATATCAGTGTTTGACTCTGGCTATGTTTGATTTTACATTTGCATTGTTTTAATTGGCATAACTGGGGATGAAAAGAGGGGGTTAGGGATTGTGGGTCCTGAAGCTGCCCTAATTACCAAGGGGTCTCTCAACGACACGGGGTTTCTCCTCCAGGGGCAGTTTAGATACTGCTCTGGGGTTCTACCAGCTCACCAACACCTACTGCACTACACACTCCGTTTTGCTATCCTGGCTGTCGGACATCCGACACTTTAGTGCCTGAAATAAGTGATACGACGGGCAGCTGGTGTTAGAGGCCACGCTGTTAGTGCCCCCCTGAGCAGATTACGGTGATCTTGCGTGTAGATTCTGGGGGGTTTAGTTCTAAAGGTAGGACGGCCGTTTTCCGGAGCCTTATCAGCATCGGAGCTCGGTATCAGAGACGACCTAGATATTCATTTTGGTTGTATCGAAATTAAATTCAATGTTGTAGTTCATGTTTTGGTGTGACTAAAACTACAATGTAACCGAGTAAAAGGCAATCAGTCTGAGACATAATCTATATATATGATGTAAATGATTAGAGGAACATTTGACACAGCAGTGCTGAACACTAACACAGTTCTTCCTCAGCGTGCTTCATGTTTTGGTGACACTAGTAGAAAGGAACGTCGTTCATGCACTATCTTATATTTTATTGAAGTTTCAGATTGTTAAAAAGCATGCGTTGCTGCTCATACATACGTTGTGTATTCAGAGGGGTCCAGCCTCCCTCCAGGCCGTCACCCAGAGTTTCCCCACCGCAGAAGTCTAACCAAGAAGAGCGTGGCTTTGACGTAAGTCCAAACCCAGAGATTACCTGATAACTCTAACTCTTCAAAGTTTCCACTGAAGTTGAGATAAAGATGTCATGTTTTCGGTCCACCAATGAGACGCTGTTGCTGAGGGTTGATACAGATCTTAGGAAGAGGTGTCAGTGTTTGCACAACACTCACGAGGAAACAAAGTCTCCTTTCACACCGGGGACACATATCTATGTATAAAACACATCAAGAAGTGCATTTTGCATGATAGGTGACCTTTAAAAACATATATATACCTCATCATCTCGTAAAAGGTACTCCTTACGTACTGGAGGGTCTGCACACATTTTGCTGTTTTGTTTTTGCTTCATTAAACGTCTTTGATTGGAGCAAAAGTCCAACTGGTCCTGAGCATCCTTAAGTGTTCCCACAATGCTCCCTTCACTGGTTCACAGTAGCTTCCAGACACTGGGACAGGCCTACAGTTCAGGACTTGGTGAAACCATTGGGATTACCAGCAGGGATACAGGGAGACAATACATCAACACACTATATATTACGAAGCATAGGCTTTGGGTGCTCTTAATCCATGTACTGTATGAACTACAAAAGAGCATATAGTGTTTGTTGGAAAAGGATCAGATTGTATTTCTGTTTTTTAAACTGTAGTATGTGCTCATGTGTTTCACTGTTGGTTTAAAGGCTACTGCCTGCTTCATGAAAGGCAGGTTTTCCTATAAATACAATCATTTCTGATCCTAAATGTCTTTGTTTCTTCTTTGCTAAGGTCACATCGTTCTGTTGTCTTACAGAATACACTTCAGTAAAAAACATGTCATTGATAAAAGGTCATCCCAAAGTAATCAGGTTACATTACTTTTATATTGTGAGACTCAGATTAGGTTACTGAAGTTACTCGTATGTGTTCCTTAAGTTTGTTTTGTAAATACTTTTGGTATCCAGTGTTATGAATGATTGTAAATGAGAGAGATGCAGCTGAAGACAGAGAGACTTTTCTCCGTCTCAGTTTAACCTCTTTTTAGGCGGTGTTACAACCACTTCTAAATCCATACTGCACTGGAGCTGAACTTAATACATTAATAATAAGTTTCCTTCCATCCCAACAGAGACATTAGGTGGGTCTAGACTTAGAGAAAAATGGTCCTAGTTTTAATACATCTTATAAAACCGTTCCTTGAATACCTTTCTACTAAAAGCCCCAAAAGAAATACCATTAAAGGGGTCCTATTCTTCTTTTTGCTCCCTTTCCTGTAGTGCAGGGGTGTCCAAACTACGGCCCGCGGACCATTTTGAATCGGCCCTCACTCAGCAAATTAAAAAAGTATAATGAGTATAATAAACTTCTGCTTGTCTTATATTGTACTTCTTGAATATACATGTTCAAATATATTACACAGTATTCATGTGTTAATAAGCCCAATTTTCAAATAAATTCAGTCAATTAAAGTTGAAAACATATTCTAACAAATCTGAGTTGATAAGAAAAAGTCCAATAACACATTTACATAACAACCTTGAAATATACCCTTCATATTTCCTCTTATTATCAGAAACCTGAAGCTCCTGTTTTAAGGAATTAGCTGCCAAAACAACAAATGAAACCCTCTGGAGAGCTGTGAGCGGTTTGTTTCTTACAGCATTTTCAAGTATCAAGAATAATTTACCTACATTGGATTGACTTTTCCAACTTATAACTTAAAGGTCCCATGACATGGCCATTTCTACTGATCATAATTCCATTGTTGAGGTCTACTAGAATAGATTTACATTGTTCAATGTTCCAAACTCACATTGGTTTCTCATACAGCATCTCTCTATGAGTATTCACTCTCTGTCCTACACGCCTTGTTGGAGCTCCTGCCCCCCCCCCCCCTCCCTATGAGCCCACTGTGCTCTGATTGGTCAGCTCGCCCACTCTGTTCTGATGAGTCCACCACCGTTACAGCTGAACATCAGTGATTATGTTTTACAATGGCGTTTGTTAGCAACCAGAAAATGACACCAGTAAGGACAAACAGATGAGAATGCTGCGTGGGGTCTGGGTGCCGTGTTGGCGGGACGTTGCGGGGCTCGCTGCTCCGCCCTTTGAAACTCGAGGAGCGGACAGTGTGAGCTGGATTACTGGTGTCGTTTCCTGGTTGCTGCGTGGGGTCTGCGAGACAGCGAGACACCGTGGAGCTCAGCCTGAACTCAGCCTGAGCACACACACAAAGTCACAGCCAGGCTGTGAGTTTGTGTGTGTGCTCAGGCTGAGTTCAGGCTGAGAAATCCGCGGAGCTGCGGCTGAGAAAAGATAAGGCTGAGTGAGTGTGTGTGTGTGAGGAGCTCCACGGATTGGTCCATTGGGACCTGGGTATCGTTACGTCACTGTACTCAGGAAGACAACAATGGAAAAATAAAAAATGTCCAACGAGGCGTTCTGGGGCAGCATCGATAGGTCTTTTCTGTGTTAGAGTTTTACTCGCTACAGGGTGTACTTTGAGGGTTTGTGACTCTGCAGACCGTTTACATGCAGAAGCTACAGAACACACAAGGGGACGGGTCATAACCGGGAAAGCATGACATGGGACCTTTAACTTATGAGGCAGAATACCTCTAGTGAGTGCTCCAGCCATTCTTATATTTTTCTGTATGTGGCCCTCGGTGAAAGAAGTTTGGACACCCCTGCTGTAGTGTGTTATATAGGTTTTAGTGCATGCATATGGTCTGCAAAAGCTGAAATCCCTGTGTTTCCTCCAGAGGGAGTCTCTCAGCCAATGCAGTAGCACGTACAATACTTTGGCTTATTTAAAGCTAAAGTACTTTCAAGATAATCACTTTTTTAATTGTATTCTTCACGGTTGAAAACACTTATTGTAAATCACTTTGGATCAAAGTGTCTGCAAGTGAAATGTAATGTAATGTCATCTTTATGCAATATCAGAGAAATGTTCAATATGGGTGTTTTTCTACAGAGTCTGGACAGGAAATACATGTATTTTATACCTTTGCTATTATTTATCAGCTTGTTTTATATTTATTTCTCTTTGCTTATAATGACTGATTTAAATGCATGTAATGTTTTTTCTTATTTTGTTAATGCTCTTAATGTTTTCCATGTTAGCCCTTTGAATTGCCTGCTGTTGAAAGGTGCTGTATAAATAAACTTGCCTTGCCATTGTATTTTATTTCTTTTCTTTACGATTACTGTCACCTTACATTTGTTTATATGGGCATGTAAGATCATCCTCATTATGCAGAATGGCCAAACCTCAGAACATGATATATTATATCACAACATGTAGAGGAGTAGTAGTATTTAAAGTAGCTTGAAATGGAAAGTATTGAAAATGTACACAAATAGTGCATTTGAGTTGTGTGTCTTGTGCTTCTGTATCACTGGCATGAATACACTGAGGTGACATGGTTCAAGATTTGTAGAGAATTATATTTGCTAACCTTGGAAAATAACCTGTATGTGTGTGAGGATGTTGAGATAGCACATGTTTCCTATTTTTTAGCATTACAAATCATTGTTGACCTTCAATAGAGTACCTTCAGAAAACAAGGGTCTACAAATAAACTTTCAAACGCGTATCCTGTTGCTCAAAAAATGAACTTTCCTCAGTTGCCAAGAAAATAGAAAACAGCAATTACATCTCTCAAACTGAAAACTCCATGAGATTGCTTCTATATGTTATTTGACAATATCAAACCTTATTTATATTTGCTACATTCATTCAGTGTTAACAGTATATTCAGAGCAGACCAGTAATGACCTTTAAGTGGTTACATATCACAGTGAAAAGGGTCATTCATTCAAACATTTGTATTACATCATGAACATTTACAAACATGTTTTTGTTAGAGAGATTTCCTTAGCTTAGTTCTTCAATTCACTTGCAGCAAACTCAAGATATCAACATGTTCAGATCAGAAGTCCAGACACGAAGAATGTGGCTTTGACGTAAGTCCAAACCCAGAGATTACTTGATAACTCTAACTCTTCAAAGTTTCCACTGAAGTTGAGATAAAGATGTCATGTTTTCGGTCCACCAATGAGACACTGTTGCTGAGCTTTGCACTGCTGCTGACGGATGACATCCTGCAGCATATTGTGGCCATGACAAACCTGCATGGGTCAATTGCAGAGTGGCGAGATATGGACACAGAGGAACTGCAGGCTTACGTGGGGCTGCTCATTTTGGCCGGTGTCTACAGGTCAAAAAATGAACCAACCCTCAGCTTCTGGAGTGAGAAATCGGGACGGAGCATTTTCCGGGCCACGATGTCCCACAAGAGGTTTCACCCAATCAGCCGAACACTGCGGTTCGACCACAAGCTATCCCGACCGCGGCGCCGTGATGACAAGCTGGCTGCCTTCCTCAAAGACTGGGATATGTGGACACCGCCTGCCGATGCTGTTCAGCCCAGACAGCGACATCTGCGTGGATGAACAGCTCGTCCCATTCAGAGGCAGGTGCAGCTTCAAACAGTACATGCCAAAAAAGCCGGCCAAATACGGTATAAAGATTTGGGCAAACTGTGATGTAAAATCATCCTACGCCTGGAGACTGCAGGTGTATACAGGCTAAGCAGCTGGCAGTCCTTCTGAAGTCAACCAGGGGATGAGGGTGGTCCTGGAGATGACAGAGGGGCTCCAGGGACACATCATTACCTGTGACAATGTGTTCACGTCCTGCGCACTGGCTGAGGAGCTGCTCAGGAGAGAACTGGCCCTGGTTGGCACAATTCGCCGAAACAAGCCTGAGCTTCCCCCTAATTTGCTCCAGGCAAGAGCGAGAGCGGTCTTCTCCTCCACCTTTACGAAGACCCTGACTTCCACAACCTGGTTGACATTTCACTTTAACGCCTACGTCCTGTGGACATCAATCGAGCCATCCTGGCAGCAGCAGAAACCGTACAGGAGGAGGCTCTTCATTGAAGAGGTGGGAGAAATGCTGGTGACCCCACACATCAAGAAGAGCTTCCCCGCTCATCAGCCGCTGCAACAATAGTGTCAGATCTGCAGGGTGCTGCTGCAGGCCCCTCTCTCATCAGGGAACGGAAGAGCAGGAGGCAGTGCCACTTTTGCATGGCCAGAATAAGAAGAGTTGGCAGCACCTGCTGCACATGTGGGAACTTCACATGCAAGGTCCACCGTCTGTCCACTTGCAGCCCCTGCTCGACCTGAGCTGGACTCTCACAGCCAGACACTCATCATTCAATGTTCATCTTTGTTAAATAAATGTGTTTCTGGTTCAAACTGATCTTGTATTATTCATTTTAGCCCACAAGAGGGTAAAAGGCATTTAGTGGGAAAACACCTTTTACTAGTGGTAGGAGACGGCCTAGTGAAAATCATCATATATCATTATAGGCTAAAGTTTTCAACTTTAATCTGACACTGCAGAAAAAATAATGATGCATCAAAATCATTGTTGCTGCCAACCCTTGACCCATTTCAGGCTCTAATAATAATACTAATCAAATATTCATTAAAATGTATTTTATGGAAATTATTCCAGTTTTTTGTTTTTTTCAATAAAAAAACAGTGGAATTTTTTCAACAAACTGGCATTTAAAGGGTTAAAACCCCCAAAATATAATTCATATTTCATATGTATATGTCAGGCGGGAGTAGTTTTAAAAGATTGACTCTTTTAAAGTGGAAAGAAATCAGAATATATCATATTTTTATAGCAGTTGTTGTGAAGGTGGCATTCTTTGACATTAGGAACAAATATGTTTATATTTTTTAGAAAACAATTTGATATTTGCAGAGTATCAAATATATTGACATGTATTTTATTTGCAGATGATACTAATACGTTTTGTTCTGGTGACAATTTGAAACAGCTAATGGAGGTAATAACAGCAGACATGATGAAAGTAAAACATTGGTTTGATGAGAACACATGATCATTAAATATAAGCAAAACAAAGATTATGCTCTTTGGAAAACATCAAACAAATCCTCAGGTTAATCCTAGACAGCATAAACATAGAAAGAGTATATGTGAACAAGTTCCTTGGTGTGGTTTCAGAGCACAACATCAGCTGGAAACCTCATATCCATCATGTCAAAGCTAAACTGGGACGAAGCCTGCGAGCTAGTTCAGGCAGTCAACTGGAGCACCAATGATACATGAACACGTGACGCGTCTCTCTCACATCCAACCAAACACAATCTCCTAAACTTGCCGCTCTATTGAAGCTGCCAGGTCTGCTGCCTCTGCCTCGCTCATGCTGCTGCTCTGTCACATTGCTGATGCGTTCACGTGCTGCTGCTCGCCTGCCCCCCCACCACCCCAGCTTCCACCTGTAAGCTCGGGGGGTAGTGATCTAATCATCACTCAATGCTCTATGTTCATCTGTGGAGTGATGAGGCCCGAGCCTAGACGCCAAACTCAATCTATATGTTGCTAATAAACATATAAGGAACACGTGAGTTGTCTGACTGAACTGGCTAAGACTATCTCAATGTTGGGGAAAGCAGGACTTGAATTGGAGCAGGAGTTCAAACAAAGCACACATAGCATTCACTTTGAAGGATGCACAGAAACACTTCTATGGAAAAGTATGAGAATGAAGAAAGGAGATTGAAGAGGAGAAATGATTGTAAATGTATAAATGTAAATATGTAAGTAGGAATAACTTGCAGAAATGATTGAAAGGATAATCATTGATCAGCAGTAAGTAAGGGGGATCAATAAGCATCTGCTTCCTCCTGCTCCCTTCGGACACATAGGATTTATTATTATTATTAATATGAACATTTTTGTTGAATATATAAATATGATTATGAATATTGATAAATACTGTATTCTAACAATACGCTATTCTGTTTTTCACATTTGCTATTTTTTATTAGTTTTTTTAATCTGTTTGAAATAAAGATGGAAATGAAATGAAGTAAACATTGATATATTGACTGCAGGGGCTGGGATCAAACCCCCTACCCTTCCATTGGTAGAACACCTCTCTCCATCACAGCCCCAGTCCCCCAAACTGGTGTCTGGACCCCCTCAACTCTAACCATCAGATCAATGTCTTCCTGTGCAGCAAACTCAAGATATCAACATGTTCAGATCAGAAGTCCAGACACGAAGAGCGTGGCTTTGAGGTAAGTCCAAACCCAGAGATTACTTGATAACTCTAACCCTTCAAAGTTTCCACTGACGATGAGATAAAGATGTCATGTTTTCGGTCCACCAATGAGACGCTGTTGCTGAGGGTTGATACAGATCTTATTAGTGAGCGGTGTCAGTGTTTGCACAACACTCACGAGGAAACCTCCGAGCAGAATGGCTGCAGTCTCAGAGCTCTCCGTGCTGCTGTTTGCTCTCATCAGCAACATTCACGCTGAAGAACTCATCGTCATCCAAAAGGAAAACGACTCTCTCACCTTCGAGCTCCCAGAGGAGGCCGGCTCCTGCCTGATCTCCAGATCTGTTGGTGAGGAGAAGCTGGTCATGTGGAACACCTCTGACCTCTGGCCCCAGAACTCCTCAGTACCTGAAGACCTGAAGCAACGACTCGTCAGCGTGGCCGATACTTCTTCCTACAAGATCAACGACCTGACCCATTCAGACTCCGGCCTGTACCAAGAGGAGTGCTGGACTGAGGGCAAAGTGACTCATGAGAGAAACATCACACTTACTGTTTGTGCTGACATAGACAGGCCCAGAGGTGAATACATGATAGATGAAGAAACAAAAGACCTGCCTTGTCGTGGAGCAGCTGACCACCTGGATGTCCAGTGGCTCAAACGGGATTATCGATATGAACAGGAAACATGGACCAGAGTTTTTGGGGACGATACGGCATCAGTGATGGACAATGATAGAGGAAGATACCAAGTGGTGAAGAACACATCAGCTCTACGTATATCCAACTTCTCAACAGCTGACCTCGGAGGATACACCTGTCTGCTGATGAACCAACAGCAGTGTGTTCGCAGTGACCCTGTAGAGTTTGAGCTGTACTTTGAGGTGATCTATCTCTCAGTTGAAGACACGGCTGTGCTGCAGTGCCCTGTCTCTGTTTTCAATAAAGAGAAGCCTCCAAATTGGGATACTGACTTAAACAACAATCAGCTAGAACAACATAACCAGTCTGTGGGTGTAATGGACCAGAACTACTCTCTGGTGTTAACATCGGTAACGGTAAATCACGCAGGTTGGCACTTTTGTAAAACCTTAAATACTGTGAAAAGATATTGGCTGTTGGTGTGCCCCAAATTCCCCCCCCCTGCTGTAGAGCTCTTCTCAGGGGGAGAAGAAGTCACTCTCAGATGCAAAGATTGGGAAAAGGGTCGGTATCATCGTTGGTTCTTTAAGTCGAACCGAACCAAAGGAAGAACCATTATTTTATATGATAATCAGATCAGGAGCAATGTGCGCTGCCACAGAGATGGGAGATTGGTGATTTCTGATGTCTCTCTGGAAGACACAGGAGAGTATTGGTGTGCAGTTTTTGACAGCAATGGTCAGTGTCTGTTTTCAACCAAGACCCTCCTGTACAGAGACCCCTTTGGGGTTCACTCCACCTTCTACGCAGTGAGATGCTCAGCGCTCAGTGTTCTGCTGCTGATGCTCTGTGTTGCTGTAGTCACTGTGACCCTGAGGACCAGAACACGGGACACTTAATATGCATCTGTTCATTTCACTTCCCTCTGTCCTCGTCCTCTTTCATACAGCGGCTCAGAAACAGGATTTAAACACTGGATGTTAGAAATTCATGCAAACACAACATCTGAGTCTGATCACAAGAGAGAGAGAGAGAGAGAGAGAGAGAGAGAGAGAGAGAGAGAGAGAGAGAGAGAGAGAGAGAGAGAGAGAGAGAGAGAGAGAGACCAACGGCAACATGTAACATCATCATTATTATTATTGATAAATTCATTAACAATTTAATAAATAGAAAAGGTGAAACTTCAGAAAGTAAATAAAATATATAAAAACCCCAAAATATAAATATCCCAAAATACAGAGAAAAAAGGGTTTAAAATGTTGAAAGTAAATAAAGATATTGTTATTAATATAAACATATATTTAGTTTTGTATGAATATATTCTTGTATATTGTAAATATATGTGTGTTTTGCTCTTCTTGTAAAGACTTGTGATGTTAGGATCCCTGCTCCGCTCTGCTCCGTGTTGTTTTCATAGATATTGTTAAATGTTCACTTATCAACCTTTTAAACATCGCTTTCACATTCAATGATTTTAATCCCCTTATTTTTAATCCTGTGTTTTTATTCTGATGTTTTATTTCAAATCAAATAATTGTGATTTTCTTTGAATTCGATGTGAAAGAATGTGATTTATGTTTGATGCATTTCATAACTCCTGTATCTGTCATGGTGTCAGTGTTATATCATGTGTTCTCATACCTTGGTATATATATCTATCAGTTATCAAGTGTCTGTATAATAAAGATTACAAATAACCAATCAAACCTGGAAGACCCTTCTTGCTGTTTTGTGATCATTATAATATTATTATTTACAACAGAGCTTTTCAAATGACTAACTCATATTCTAAAGTCACGTCCACAAAGTCGATGAAATGATGAATCCTTTCCCTCCTATCAGATGCTTCTCTTTGTAACGAGGCCACACTTCAGGACATTATGATTATAATGTATTATTCTTATTCATTTTCTCTCTCTCTTTTATTGAAGTAATTGTTATGTAAGCTGAGATAAACATAGATATCTTTCTACATGATTCAAGTCAGATGATTGCCCCCATGGAGAGATGTGTGTTATATGCTCAGAAACTACTCTGCACACATTTGAGTGCGTATGCGGGTCTATGTTGTATGGGGTCAGGGGTTACGTTGGGATTTGATATGTGGGGGGGGGCTCTGTTTGGAGGTGTGAGGGGGGGATCTCATTATTTGACCTTAAGGGCTATACTATGAGGCCCTAAAGTTCTGCTCCATTATCTGAATCAAATGCACACATTGAAGCCAAATGACACAATACAAATAGAAAGTACTACAACTAAGTTCATTTACATCTTAAATGATTAATATATACACAACAAGTTTTTACAAATATCCAACCTTCAAATTGCTATTTTAAATCAACATTGCTCTGCACACTTGCTGAGTAAATCTCACTGTGAACTAAACTCTGTGTCTGTACACACACACACACACACACACACACACACACACACACACACACACACACACACACACACACACACACACACACACACACACACACACACACACACACACACACACACACACACACACACACACACACACACACACACACACACACACACACACACACACACACACCACACACACACAGTCCGGGCGGTGCTGCAGCTCCTGATCGGAGAAGAGTGTTCATGCAGACCCTAAATAATGGTGATGATGATTACAAATCATTTCTAGGGCAGAAGGTATTTTAAAAGTGAGAACAACTATTTTAAATGGGAGGAAAAGTGTTTTTTAATAGGAGCAGAGTGATGGGAGACAAGCAAGCTGCAGCACCTCACTGACAAGGGTTTGAAATGGGGACAGAGTGAACCCAGAGAGCAGGCTGCAGCACCTCACTTTCTAAGGGAGGAACAGTAGTTTAAATGTGGGGGAAAGAGTGCTAACAGTCTGATACAAGTCTGCTAAACCTCTGATAACAGTGTGGTAAAAGTCTGATTGCTTCATAGACCCATAGCAATGATACAATAAACCATTTACATCTAAAAGTATTGATTAAAATTCATTTTTAGGGGAAAAGGTGCAGAGAGAAGCCTGACAATTCCTCCCCAGCACCCTGGAGAGCTCCCAGGTGCTGAAGAGGGGGAGACAGCCCCCCTGCAGCACCCCCAGCGGCTGGGCATCGACATGGAGGGGGGCAGTCCGCCTGTCAGCACCCAAACTCGGCCCTGGAACCTCCAGAACTCCTGCTGGAGGTCCCAGCCCCTCTCTGACCCAAAGGAAAACTTTAAATTATTTGACAGCAGCAGTGTGTTCAGGTATTAAAATATTTAAAGTTGGAATAAAGTATAAACTACACAACACAAGTCTAATGCACAGCAATCCATAAGATGAGTCCGATATGTTCATGAAACTCTCCAGGAGGCACCAACACTAACGTGGCCGAGAGGACTCCGGAGTGTGCTGCATGAGTTGCACTGTATGATCTGTGGTGTAGTGAGCTGTCACTCAAAAACTGAGTAGCCAATGGGGACGCACCCCTGAAAGTCCCGCCTACCTGGGACGTTTGTGTCAGAATCACAAACAAAAAATGAGGGAGCGCAAACGAGAGCAAAAGTCTGATCATTGAGAAAGAAGCAAAGAGAACTGCAAACAAAGAGACATGATAAACTGACAAGATCACCAGAAATGTCACTTTTGTATTCGTTTTTTAATATAAACAAATATATTTAACCGTTTGTTTCACTTTGTTCTTCTTTCCACGGTGGGTGCGCCCGGCAGGCCGCCTGTGAGCACCCATAGTCTGCCTGGAACCTCCAGAATGTGTTAGCTAAGCTCCATCAACTGACAAAATCACCCAGAAATGTCACTTTTAGAGCCCAAATATATGTAATACAAATACATTTAAATAGTAAAAGGTGCAAATGTGCTCCGGATTACCCGGGGTGGATTTATAAAGCCCCATGATAGAGATTACAAATCATTTTCATGGAAAGAAGTGTTAAAACCTGCCTGATTAAAGCATATGCAGGACCCCCGTGAGCTCCAGAGTGCATTGTTTTAGGGAACCATATTCATGATAACATCAATCATTTAAATGCAAAAATAATGATTATAAATCATTTTCAGGGGGAAAAGTGTGGAGATATACCTTAATGCAAATACCTTAAATACCTTAAGTGGACTGTGAACTGGAGAAAGCCCTAACGGAGAGAAAGGGATGTTGTTCATGCTCTATTTCATCTGTTTTATTAGTTTTATGTCCTAAATATATTCATGTTGCTCTGTTGGAGGAGTCATATCTACTCTGTAGCTAATGTGCACATGACAATAAATCCTCCACACTTGAAACTTGAAAGAGGAAATACACATTTCCACTGATACACGTAACTCTCTGTATTCACCTCAGTTGATGCTGAACACTCACACAGTTGTTGGTGACTCTAGAAATAGAAAGGGATGTCGTTCATGCAGTTTGAGCCTCAGTGGTTTTGGCTCCTCTCTCCTCTCTCTGAAAGAAGTCCATGAAACCTCCACAAACTTCCCCTTATAATCCAACTAACCCTTTAACACCTTTCATATACTGAGGGGTCTCCATCTGGAGGGTTAAACCCCTTTGTTGTGTCCACTAGTTTCCTAACTATATATAGACAGGGTTCACAGAGTCAGAGTTATTGAGGAAGCCAATGACCTCCGTCTTTGTTCCAGAGTGTTGAACATGTGAACTACACACTCTGGTTCTCTGAGAGGAACATAAAGCAACAAGACAACATGTACTTCAGACTAACAGACAAACAACACTGCTGCATGTTGTTGGGTCGCTTCAGAGTCAGGAGGAAGTGGCTTTTACATTTCATATTAGAAGTTTACTGACATGTCCAAATGGCTGATCACAAGAGAGAAAGACAGAGAGAGAGAGAGAGAGAGAGAGAGAGAGAGAGAGAGAGAGAGAGAGAGAGAGAGAGAGAGAGAGAGATGAGAGAGAGAGGAGAGAGAGAGAGAGAGAGAGAGAGAGAGAGAGAGAGAGAGAGAGAGAGAGATTACAGAGACCAACGGCAACATGTACGATCATTATTATTATTATTATTATTATTATTATTTTGGTTGATGAATTATTTGACAATTTTAAAAATAGAAAAGGTGAAACTTCAGAAAGTAAATAAAATATATAAACACCCAAAATATAAATATCCCAAAATACAGAGAAAAAAGGGTTTTAAAAGTTGAAAGTAAATAAAGATATTGTTATTAATATAAACATATATTTAGTTTTGTATGAATATATTCTTGTATATTGTAAATATATGTGTGTTTTGCTCTTTTTGTAAAGACTTGTGATGTTAGGATCCCTGCTCCGCTCTGCTCCGTGTTGTTTTCATAGATATTGTTAAATGTTCACTTATCAACCTTTTAAACATCGCTTTCACATTCAATGATTTTAATCCCCTTATTTTTAATCCTGTGTTTTTATTCTGATGTTTTATTTCAAATCAAATAATTGTGATTTTCTTTTAATTCGATGTGAAAGAATGTGATTTATGTTTGATGCATTTCATAACTCCTGTATCTGTCATGGTGTCAGTGTTATATCATGTGTTCTCATACCTTGGTATATATATCTATCAGTTATCAAGTGTCTGTATAATAAAGATTACAAATAACCAATCAAACCGGGAAGACCCTTCTTGCTGTTTTGTGTTTTTAATAATTATAATATTATCATTTTTTAAGACTCAACCAAAGAGATTCTGCCAAAGAACCCCTCGTGAGCTCGTGACGCCCGCACTTTGATTTAAGGAGTTTCTTCTAAACTGTAGTGGCAGGGGGAAAAGGTTTAAGGCTTGTTGTTTATCATGAAATGAAATGAACTTTGATACATGTAGATTATCCTCGCAACTGCAATGTCCACTGTTATGTACGGTTTGAGGGTGTGGGTCTGCAAGCCTCATCTGCATATTCACCTGTCGCGCGCCCAGAGACTTTTTAGTGTGCGCGTCACCGGGACGCCAGGGGCTGGTTCTCACGGGAGGAGGAAGCGTGTGTGTGGGGAATGCGGGTATTCAGCGGGATATTGAAGTTTCCTCAGCATGTATACATTATGTTCAAATGCAACGGGGAAGTAACTGAATGTGGATATTGCATCGACCGACCTGGAAGCACGTCTCCGTGGAGAGGACGCGCACAGAGAGAGAGAGAGATTCTCTTCAACACAGGGTGAGATCGCTCCTTTGTGCCACGCCGATCATCGTGTTTCCTTTTTTGTGGATTATAGCCTAAATAGGCCTACAAACATTTCCGTGTTTTGCTGCCGACGGGCGCAGGAGCAACAGCCTTTTGTTTGTCAATGAACTATAGCGGCCTGGATTAGGCAGTAAAGACCATTTCTGTTTATCGCAGAGCGGACTTTTTGTTGAGTTTTGTTTGTGTTTCGCTGGAAAACTGTCAATATTATTGAATAACGTATAAAACCTGTCATTGTTTATGTTGTGAATGTGTGGATGGAGACAGTAGTAAATACACTTCCGAGGGGACTATTTTGTGGAAAGAGTAGATTGTCCGTTTATCAGTTCTGTTTTTCCTTTATAATATTATTTCATATCAAGAAGCCCTCGTGCGTTTATTTAACACAGCTGTTTTTGATAGTTGATCGTTACCAGCTTGTTTACTCCAAATGGTTCTTTACTTACATCTCCACAGGAAACATTATCTGGAGAGGTGGATTATTTAAAAACCTTATATGCTCTGGAGAAGGCTCCGGAGTCTCCTGTAGGATCCAATATTGATGTATTTGTTCAACAGAATGATGATCAGATACTGTCAGTAGATCAGAGATGAAGTTGTGAAGGAAACATTTTAGAAGGAGAGTTACTGGATGCTATGAATGATTTCGCTCCTGGCAAATCACCAGGGATTGACGGGATGCCTGTCGAAGTTTATAAGACTTTCCTCACAGAAATAAAAAAAGCTCTGTTGGCATCCTTACTCCTTTACTCAAGTAATATGATCAGAGACACAGTGTCGAGACGAAAGTCAATATTGAAAGAAAAATAATAATATCTGAGACAAACGGACGGATAAATAATTATTTGTAGGGAGAGTGGGGTAAGTTGAGCCATTTTTTTGTTATGCTGTCCTCTAAGCAAGGAGAAATGACACATAGTAAAAATGAAAGCACACACCTATAATTCAGGATGTCTCCTATCAATGGCAATGATAAGAATTAATATTTGATCAAGGGCAGTGAAAATATTACTTCTAAAAAAATAAAAATGTTGTGGCGGGTTAGGGGTAAGTTGATCCAGGTCAGGGGGTAAATTGAACCACTGTTCAAACTTGGGCATACCTGTTCAAACCTGGGCATACCTACAATAAATCTTAAAGGTAACTTTAAACAATAAATAACAAACCAATTACAAGTTTAGTTTTTCAAATATTTTTAATATAAATTTCGATTGAATTGATTGATTTTTTTTTAACATGTTAATAAAAGGAAAAGTAATCATACAAATGGTGATCCATTTCATACATCTTACCAATCAAACACAGGGTAAATTCAACTTTAAATGTAGCCGACAATGAGCTCTTATTATCAACTTGGCCTACTTTCATTCATTTCTCCATTTGAAAAACTGGCTCAACTTACCCCAAGGCCCACGGTTCACTTTACCCCATAGCCACCATTTTAGAAAAAATAGCCTAGCATTAAAATTCAGAGTCATCTTTAGCTTAATGATTCACATGGTTTAATACGCTGCCAACACATCAACATATACAATATATTTGTTTAAACCTGGATACATTTTTTTTGACATGACAGCCGATATAGCTGACATCTAGAAAATGTACTTTGACAAGCAAAAAACGTTTTTTTTTGTAAAAATGTTTACTTACCAGACCACAATGAGCATCTCTCTTTCACAGGCAATGAGAAATGGGAGGAGCTTGCAAAATTTCTGGTCACGTGATTACAACTATAAGGCGTTGCCTGGTTACAGGGGGTGGTTCAATTTACCCACTGGCTCAATTTACCCCCTTCAACAAAATACATATTTTCGTTTAGGTTATTTATTTTTTATTTATTTAATCGTTTATTTGAACCGGGACAGTAGGCTACACATTAATGAACATTTTAAATAAAATAATGCTTTTAAATGCAAATGAGCCGGATTTTAGCTTTGAGCTAATTTCCATCCGTAGTCCCGTCACATACAACATTTATGAACATAACATTTATATAGGCCTACATGGCAAACAGAAATACATGATATGCAGAAAGAGCATGAGCAGCATACAAGCATTTACCACAAGGCAGTGCAATGTAGCAGCTACGATATATAAAGTGCAGGAGGAGATACCCCTGTATTAAAGTGCATTTAGCGGTGATTGCACGTCTGTTTGTTTCTTAACCATTCTTTTAGTTGACCTTTGAAAATATTGAGAGTGGGACAATCCCGTAACTCAGTTGGGAGGCTGTTCCACAATGTGCTGCCTTTAATGGAGAGGACATTTTGTCCAAAAGTGGTCCGTACGGTGGACCTCACAGTCTCCTCTGGTTTCTGAGTGCAGCGTCCAGTGTGTTTTCTGTGGATGAATGATTGTGATAGTATTGTTCAATACCAGGGGGGTATTCGTTTTATTTTGAATAGCGTAGTCTACTTTTCTTAATGAGAAGCGAGCTGTTATTACAAAATATGAATGCCGCTTCCGGTAACACGGCAACAAAAGGGGCAGGAATTATGATGGCCGGTCTTTTGTTCCTAAAGCCACAGAGGGAGAAGTTGGCGACAGTGTGTGTGAGGCTCCAGAGACGCCGTCGGTATGTTTCTCCGTTGTTTATTGCGTTTTGCGTTCTTGATCTGTTGCCTTATTGTGTGAGAGTGCTGTTGCGCAATCGACGGCTTTTACGCAGCGTGGTTTGTGTGCGCTCCGTTTTGTTTAGTGTATATTTTTAGACAGCGCAGATGGTGTTCACTGAGGTTTTCTGGGTTGCTTGGTTTCAAGTAGAGAAAGAGACTTTCTTATTAATTCATTCAAGTTAATGATGTTTTGTAGAATAACTCACAATTTATCATTTGAATTATAATACCCTGAAAATGGAATGTGACTGAATTATTATTATTATTATTATTAGAAATAATGCAATGAGGCATACAACATGTTTGTGATTTGGTTTGCATGTGTGCTAACATTTGTTTGTCCTCTGTGTTTGAAGGTTTTCAACCTGATGAGAATCCGATGAAAAGTGTCTTGTAAATAACTGCTGAACAGAAAATAAAGACAAAAAGAAAGAATCTGAGTTGTCCAAGCGTCCTCTGTTGCCCTCCAGCCTCTCAAGTTTGGGCAAAACACTGAATACAGGCCAAAACCCGGAAGAACTTGACACACAGAAAGAGGGCATCATCACATTGGAGCTGAAGCAAGACCCAGAGGGGCATTACAAGAGTCCTGTTTGTATGAAGCTTTGGAGACCACTGACTCTACTTTGCTGTGATACCCGCATTCTGTCCAAATGTATTGCACGGAGAATCAAGATAGTTATTGTGAATATAATAAAACATGATCAAACAGGTTTTTATAAAAGGGCGTTTTATTGGAGATAATATTCACCATCTTCTCGATGCGATAGAAAATCATGAAGAGGATGAAAAAGCAGGGCTTTTATTTATTGCTGACTTTGAAAAAGCCTTTGATACAGTAAGATGGGGTTTCATTCAAAACCCCTTCAACTCTTTCACTTTGGGGAAACAATGATACAGTGGGTGAAGGTTTTATATAACCAACCTACCAGTCAAATAGTTCATGATGGATATGTATCAAAAAGCTTCAGCCTGTCCAGAGGCGTACGTCAAGGGCTCACTGTCTCCAGATCTGTTTCTATTATGCTTTGAAACTCTTGCTCTCAGAAGTAGAAACAATTCATAACAGCTTTCAGATCAAATGGTATTGAAACTAAAGTAACATTATCTGCAGATGATGCAGCTTTCTTTCTGCAGCCTGAAGAAACTTCATTAGATGCCCTCATAGGTGATTTAAATCACTGTTCAGAATGAGCTGGGCTAAGGCCTAACTTTTATAAATGCTGTATTATGAGAATAGGAACATTGAGAGGTACAGATTTCAGACACAATGCTCAGCTCCAGTCTCATGGTGTAATGGTTCAAGATCATCTCAAAGATCTAGTTACGGAACATTATGAGGGAGAAATGCAGAAAACTGAGAAAAGACTAAAACCTTGGAAAGAGAAGACTCTGTCATTACAGGGAGAGATCACATGAAGTAAAGCTCTTTGATTCACTTTGTTGATCTCTTCATTGCACTTCCCTCCCCAGAGGCGTCTTTTTTTAAAAGCTTTGAACAAATGTTTAAATGTATTTGGAATAATAAGCCTGACAAGATTAAAAGGCAATACATATATAATACACTTTCTGCTTTTCCTCGTACGCTCTGCTCTTTCTGGGAAGATGGTTTTAATATTTTGATACCATGGAAACCATTTTTTAGAACTATATACAAAACAACAATTTATTCGTATTCAAGAATTTTCCAACTGAAGCTTTTTGACAAGATTACCGCCACAAAAAACAACTCTTTAATATTGAACCATCACCATGATGTCGATTCTGTGATGAGGAAGAGGAAGAGGAAGACCAGATGCATTTATGTAGTTATTGTCCACATGTGGCAAGTCTGTCGTCTAAGATTCAAAATGGGCCGAAGACACTCAATATTGAATTTACATTTATACACTTTAATATGTTATTTGGGCTTTTAGATGAAGACCGCACACAGTTAATAAATACAACTATTCTTCTGGATAAAAGACATGTTTTTTAAACTCAACCAAGGAGTAATCTTAATTTAAGGTGTTTGAAGAGTAGATTCAAAATACTGTTTCTTTTGGAAAAGATGATTGCCACCAAAACTGAAAGGCTGAACACGCCATGATGGGAAATAATGAGCTCTAAGGAAGAGTCGGATTAAAGGAACTATAAATATGCCATGTTGTGTTTTTGGTGGTTTTTGGTCGTCAACCTATTTCTGTTTGTGAAATGTTGAAGTGATCCGACTGACTATCTTTATTTCTTTAGTTGTTGTCTGAGGTGGGAATGTCATCTCCTATATGGTATTGTTATGTCCATGTTTGTGTCTTCAGCCTGTTGTTGACAGACCTGCTGTTCAAGTGGCCGTGACAGACCTCACTTTTACCTCACCTACCTCTGTTCAGCTTACCATTGATAACAAATGATTATAATTTGGTTTGATGGAAAGGATGTTTGTCTCAATAAGGTCTTATTATCCGACATGTGAAACCAGACAGAACATCCTGAACTCTTGACCTATGCACATTATGCATTTTAGAAGGTGCAAGCAAAGCAGAAGGCGTTGTGATTTTTGACACCTTGAATCCTTGACACCTTGAATCCTTGACACCTTGACACCTTGACAACGGTTACAACGATTAAGGACAACACACAGGATGAGAGTGAACTGTGTACAGACTTGATGATTTTAGGTCCAACATCCAGAGACAATAGTGACAGTTGTGTTAAGTTTGTTTCTGTTAATAAATGAAAGTATAAAGTTTGCATATTTGTTACATTTTGAAGTTAAGAGAAAAACTCAATTCTAAACATGACATTGAAAATGTGTTTTGCTTTCATAAAAACGTTCATATTCCCTTTTTTGTTATTGCATATCATTACTATAGTCTTCATTTGTTTAATTTTCACTTGACATGTTTAATTGATTCATTAAGTAAGAGTTGAACCTGTGTGACCTCCTTCTCCCTCAAAGATAGAAAAGGGGAAAGCACCTGATGCAGAGAGGGAGGAGGGGAGAGACTATAAAAGATGAGGGAAACGAGAGATCTTTAGAGTTTGGGGACTTTTTTGAGGCTTTATTTTGGGCCCTGGGCTCTTTTAGACGGCTCTAGGGGGTTCACTTGGGAACCTATTGCTTTTGTACTTTGACCTTGTGTCCTTGTAAAACCATTTTGTATCTTCATTTTGTTATTTTCGACCCAATGGTCTCTGTGGTGGTCTCTGAAGGTCTCTGCTTGGTCTTAGGGTGAGGTAAGAACACCCTTCCTTGGAAAAGGCTGACATTAGTTGATCATTTGGACTTGAAATTGTTTGAGGGGAATAGAAAACCTGCTAAGGATAAGCTGTAGTTTCATATTGGTTACTGTGGTTGATGTGGTTTTGATTGATGCTGAAATATGACGTGCTCTGCTGATGTGGTAATATCACTGCTGTGATATCAGTGTTTGACTCTGGCTATGTTTGATTTTACATTTGCATTGTTTTAATTGGCATAACTGGGGATGAAAAGAGGGGGTTAGGGATTGTGGGTCCTGAAGCTGCCCTAATTACCAAGGGGTCTCTCAACGACACGGGGTTTCTCCTCCAGGGGCAGTTTAGATACTGCTCTGGGGTTCTACCAGCTCACCAACACCTACTGCACTACACACTCCGTTTTGCTATCCTGGCTGTCGGACATCCGACACTTTAGTGCCTGAAATAAGTGATACGACGGGCAGCTGGTGTTAGAGGCCACGCTGTTAGTGCCCCCCTAAGCAGATTACGGTGATCTTGCGTGTAGATTCTGGGGGGTTTAGTTCTAAAGGTAGGACGGCCGTTTTCCGGAGCCTTATCAGCATCGGAGCTCGGTATCAGAGACGACCTACACTGTAAAAACAGTTCCGATGGTGAAGTCAACAAAACTCAATTTTTTTATGTAATTTACTTGCCCTAAATTAGGTTTTTTTCAATGTGCGTTTAAATAAGTAACACTTAAGCAACAATGAGAACATGTTTTAAGAACTCATTAATTTGTAAATTAATATCACATTTTCTGAACTATCTTTAAAAATACGTTTTGGAAAACGTAATAAAAATGCTTTTGTCAACGCCACGGTCATGCCACGCCCTCAAACGAGAATACCGCACACGGACTGAGGCTCGGTGCGCCCCACGGAATGGCTGAGGACGTCGCCCACCATTCCCGCATCGTCTCGGCACTGGAAGACAGCAAGCCTTCCGACTACGAGGAGACGATGCACGATCTGCTGGGTGTGGAAGAACCCAACTTCTACCTCGTGGAGCTGTTTCTTCGGGGCATGCGGCTGCATGTCCAGGCTGCGCTAGCTAACACGGCTAGTGTTCAGCCCCGCGCTTTGGCCGAAGAAGCTAGCCGGTTCTTCCTGGCCGCCCGGCGATTTACCCCTGAGGTGCTTGCCACTACACGCTGCAGCACCTTCCCTGGTGGGGGCACGCCGCCTAGCAGAGGCTCCGGGGCCGACGACGACGACGACAGCGACTAACGGCCGTCGAGAACGGCTAGCCACGACAGCTAGCGGCTAGCAGCTAGCGGCTAATGACATCCATTGGCTATCAACATCCGACTGTTAGCCCCTTTTTTTTTGTGGTGCCGGAGAGGAGGTTCAATCAAGTCTGGTCGGCCTTGTGTGGATCCTCTCGCAATTTCGCCCACCTGTTTTTAATCGTGGACAGGACGACCCTTTTGAGCTTTTTCTGGTGCCTGAGAGGAGGTTCGACCATGTCTGGTCGGCCTCGTGTGGACCCTCTCGCTTTTTCGCCACCTCGACGGCGGCTTCGGACGTCGCCCATGCCTTCTTCGGCCCGTGGGTTGCGCGCTTCTGGACCCCGTCTCGCCTCGACTCTACGGTTTCGGACGTCGCCCATGCCTTCATCGGCCCGTGGGTGGCGCGCTTCGGGACCCTGTCTGGCCTCTTCCTTCGCCTCGGCAGCAGCTTCGGAGTTGCCCACGCCTTCATCGGCCCGTGGGTGGCGCACTCCCGGACCCTGCCTGGCCTCTCCTCTGACCGCGGCTCACGGTTCGCCTCGACGGCGGCTTCGGACGGCGCCCCGTCTGACCTCTCCCCTGTCCACGGCTCCTTCCTCCCGGGGATGCTGCTCCTGCCCCCCGGGGACACGGCTCCTTCCTCCCGAGGACGTCATGCCCGCCGCCGCTGTGCCTTTGCCTGCGGCCGGGCAGCGCTCCTCCCGGCTGAGGACCACCGGGATATTCACGCCCGTCCCCACGTCGCATCACAGCGACCCTGCTTTCTACGGCCCCCTGACGGCGGCCCGTTCCGGCCCGCCCCCCACCTCCGGTGGGGATGCCCTCGCCCTCATTAGGGCTCCTACCCTCTCCTGCGGCCCTCTTCCGACGGCCCGTTCCATGCCCCGGCCCTCGCCTGCGACCCCACCCTCCTCGGCCCCTGTGGTGCTTCCTCCCGGACGCGAGGATTGTGTCCATGGTTGAATTCTGGGGGGGCTTGTGTAGTGATCACTGTTTATCATAATTCACTCATGGAACTACAGGTTGGGGGTATTGTTCCGCACGGACACACATGTTGACTGTACCTCCTGTGTACCTACTGTGTGCCCTCCTTTCTCTTCTTTCTCTTCTCTTCCTGGGCTGCGACCCGACAACATGTCCGTTTCTGCTGCTCATTAAAGTTCCCATTTGCACCTTCGATGCACCGCCTCCGACTCCTATCTCTCGGCACTACACTACAATCTTAGTGTACCCAATTTAAACTCATAGTCTGCAATTACAGCATCGAGTTGTTATTATACAAAATTAAGTGCAAACTATATTTTTCATGCTTATGCAACGCTATAGATGCACATCCATGTTGGAATCTGCAGGAGAGTTAACGTTAGCTCTCAGTAGAAAGTGACGGAGGTGACTTCAGCTAAGGTGCATTCAGGCGCAATTCAGTAAAAGTGTGTATTGGGCGAGGATGCATGTATAACGTCAGCAAGATGTGTTCAATGTAGTCCAGTAAGATGCACTCTTTAGCGAGAAATATCAATAAATACAGTTTTATTAAGGAGATGTTTTACTACAACATAAAGTAGATATTAGACAGTATGCAAACGAGATAAAGGAGTGTATATTGAAGTAATTAGGATCTGCTGTGTAGAGAATCATGGAATTGTACTGGTATCTAACAATGCCATCCTTATAAATGTATATAAATACAATACCGTTTTAAATGATACTTGTGTTTTAATGTTTGATTCCATTAATTGAATTAAATGTTTTAATGAATTCTACTGAAATGATTGTTACATTGTCATCATGTAACCATTTTGTTCTTTCATTTGCCTCTCCAGAAAACAGTCACACCTCCTGTTGAAGACATTTAGCCTCCTGCTATGGACTTCAGGTTCACATTAGGTAAGCCCTTGAGTGTGTCAGACTAGTTGTTGTTTCAGAGGTTAATTCAAGACGTGTTATGTTTACATACTAATATAATGAGCATCAGGTAAACGTACCCATTTCTATTTTTTGAATCACAGATGGGATGGAGATGTTAACTATGCAGCATGTCACCACTCAAAGTGATAAAACATTATCGACTCCATCATGGAACCTTTGGACAGAAACGTGCCTTGCCCTGCATTCATGTAGACTGGCCTGCGCTCTCACTTATCAAGATAAAAGTTGAAATAATCGTCTGTTCTTTTTATTCTAGGACCCATGTGCCACTTTATATAAATCTCTGAGCATGAGGTGGGGTTAAAAAGAAGTAGTTGGACATTTTATGAACTATATCAATATCATGACTATTTGGTTCATTTTCTTGCAAACCAGCCTTTTTTTGATGGCTTAAACCCCTTGTAATGCATGTGAATAGCACCTCTGTTACCGTCTGTTAACAGCTAATGTAAACTGGCTCGTTATGTTTTCAAGACGGATTTCATTTTTGTGTTGAGGAAAACACATGGTGTGTCCTGATTTGTACTCAATTTAGTGTTTCATTTGTATTTACAGGGAACAGCAGAGGTCGAAGTGCAACAGGCTCGTGATGCACAGCGAGTGATACATTGCCCAAGAGCCAGATGCAGTTATAACCATCAAGTAATAACCATGTGTCTCCATGTATGTTAATGTGTTGTGCTTTTAAACAAACTTGTTACTCTTTTATGACAACTGTTTAATCAAATATGAAATAATCAAATTTTAATAAAATGTATTAACATGTCCATAACGTTCCCTTTTTAAATGTATTTGTTTAATCTGCAATGTTTCAATGCTATCAAATATTTAAAGGGTTGGATGAAAATCAGGAAGAGTTTGTCGTATATAGGTTCCGGCAACTCAATTGTGTTTTATAATTTACTTTATTCTCGTGTGGTTCTTAGCAGATTGTTATTTGCATTGGTTACACTTAATATCTGGGCTTTTAATTGTAGGCTCATCTCATCTTTTCATATGCAGAGAAAATCACATTAGTGAGTTTACCCAACTCCTATAATTGCTTGGAACCACTTGACACATATTTTTTAAGTTTTAGCAAAGTAACACATTCTTGAGTAGAGGAAAACTAAAAAAAGTAAATTTCTCCAACTCAAAAATTGCAAAAGTTGACTAAACTCTTAAAATTGCTTGGAATTACTTGACACATATTTTTTAAGTTTTACCAAAGCAACAGTTTTTACAGTGTAGATATTAATTTTGGTTGTATCGAAGTTAAATTCGATGTTGTAGTTCATGTTTTGGTGTGACTAAAACTACAATGTAACCGAGTAAAAGGCAATCAGTCTGAGACATAATCTATATTTATGATTTAAATGATTAGAGGAACATTTGACACAGCAATGCAGAACACTAACACAGTTTTTCCTCAGCGTGCTTCATGTTTTGGTGACACTAGTAGAAAGGGACGTCGTTCATGCACTATTTTATATTTTATTGAAGTTTCAGATTGTTAAAAAGCATGCGTTGCTGCTCGTACATACGTTGTGTATTCAGAGGGGTCCAGCCTCCCTCCAGGCCGTCACCCAGAGTTTCCCCACCGCAGAAGTCTAACCAAGAAGAGCGTGGCTTTGAGGTAAGTCCAAACCCAAAGATGACCTGATAACTCAAACCCTTCAAAGTTTCCACTGAAGTTGAGATAAAGATGTCATGTTTTCGGTCCACCAATGAGACGCTGTTGCTGAGGGTTGATACAGATCTTAGGAAGAGGTGTCAGTGTTTGCACAACACTCACGAGGAAACAAAGTCTCCTTTCACACCGGGGACACATATCTATGTATAAAACACATCAAGAAGTGCATTTTGCATGATAGGTGACCTTTAAAAACATATATATACCTCATCATCTCGTAAAAGGTACTCCTTACGTACTGGAGGGTCTGCACACATTTTGCTGTTTTGTTTTTGCTTCATTAAACGTCTTTGATTGGAGCAAAAGTCCAACTGGTCCTGAGCATCCTTAAGTGTTCCCACAATGCTCCCTTCACTGGTTCACAGTAGCTTCCAGACACTGGGACAGGCCTACAGTTCAGGACTTGGTGAAACCATTGGGATTACCAGCAGGGATACAGGGAGACAATACATCAACACACTATATATTACGAAGCATAGGCTTTGGGTGCTCTTAATCCATGTACTGTATGAACTACAAAAGAGCATATAGTGTTTGTTGGAAAAGGATCAGATTGTATTTCTGTTTTTTAAACTGTAGTATGTGCTCATGTGTTTCACTGTTGGTTTAAAGGCTACTGCCTGCTTCATGAAAGGCAGGTTTTCCTATAAATACAATCATTTCTGATCGTAATGCCAAAATTATATGATTAGCTGCCAAAACAACAAATGAAACCCTCTGGAGAGCTGTGAGCGGTTTGTTTCTTACAGCATTTTCAAGTATCAAGAATAATTTACCTACATTGGATTGACTTTTCCAACTTATAACTTAAAGGTCCCATGACATGGCCATTTCTACTGATCATAATTCCATTGTTGAGGTCTACTCGAATAGATTTACATTGTTCAATGTTCCAAACTCACATTGGTTTCTCATACAGCATCTCTCTATGAGTATTCACTCTCTGTCCTACACTAGGGATGTGCATCTCCATCACTGAGGCCGATACGATGCGCATCTCGATACGCTACCAACGATACGATACATTAACGATACATTTGAAACACCAGGCAAAAAAGTGCTTCACATATTTGCTTCTCTCTACTAGTCCTGCACATCCCATCATGCTGTTTCTTTTTTACCTTAAAAAAACCAAACACTTGGACCTTTCACAAACTGGCCTTTTCACAAGTGTAGTAGTGTTCTCTGTCTCCAGAGTACAGTTCAATTGTATAACACCTCACAGTTAAACAATTTAAGGATGCCCAGGATTAACAATGTGCAAATAACAACTACCATAGTGCAATGCACATACAGCTGCCAGCCTGATGTGCTTCACACTCATTCATAGGCTAACTCACCAGTGAGCAGAAAGCAGTGGTTTCTATAGGAACAATAAAGAAAATAACTTTTCACAAACAGGTATTTCATAACTGCTTACAATTGTAAGGCAGGCATTTAAACTATTATTGGCAGTCACAGGCTGTTGTAAACTAAACACCACTCTCACTGACAGAACACCTCACTGAGTGATTTCACTCATATGTCTAACTTTCAGGTTTCTCTTTTCAGCCGCAGACCCCATGTTGCCAAATGTTTGATTTGTAGGTATTTTTCAGTGCGCTGTGTTTCTCTTTCTCCTCGACTTCCATGTGTGTTGATAACTGAGACTCTCTGCCTCCGTAGTGCGAAGCAAAGATCAAAGATGGTCTCTGCTGAGTGCTGACAAGATGAGGGGATATTATATGAATGAATCGTTTTTTTACCGATGCAAAGACGCTACAATCGATGCATCGCGAGTTCAACCCAAACTGTAGCCGATGTGCACTCTTTCAACCGGTGCACTCTTTCAACCGGTGCACTCTTTCAACCGGTGCACTCGCATCTTGAACGTTTATGCCGGTGCACCGATGCGAATCGGTGAATCTTAACATCCCTATCCTACACGCCTTGTTGGAGCTCCTGCCCCCCCCCTCCCTATGAGCCCACTGTGCTCTGATTGGTCAGCTCGCCCACTCTGTTCTGATGAGTCCACCACCGTTACAGCTGAACATCAGTGATTATGTGTTACAATGGCGTTTGTTAGCAACCAGAAAATGACACCAGTAATGACAAACAGATGAGAATGCTGCGTGGGGTCTGGGTGCCGTGTTGGCGGGACGTTGCGGGGCTCGCTGCTCCGCCCTTTGAAAGTCGAGGAGCGGACAGTGTGAGCTGGATTACTGGTGTCGTTTCCTGGTTGCTGCGTGGGGTCTGCGAGACAGCGAGACACCGTGGAGCTCAGCCTGAACTCAGCCTGAGCACACACACAAAGTCACAGCCAGGCTGAGAAAAGATAAGGCTGAGTGAGTGTGTGTGTGTGAGGAGCTCCACGGATTGGTCCATTGGGACCTGGGTATCGTTACGTCACTGTACTCAGGAAGAACACAATGGAAAAATAAAAAATCTCCAACGAGGCGTTCTGGGGCAGCATAGATAGGTCTTTTCTGTGTTAGAGTTTTACTCGCTACAGGGTGTACTTTGAGGGTTTGTGACTCTGCAGACCGTTTACATGCAGAAGCTACAGAACACACAAGGGGACGGGTCATAACCGGGAAAGCATGACATGGGACCTTTAACTTATGAGGCAGAATACCTCTAGTGAGTGCTCCAGCCATTCTTATATTTTTCTGTATGTGGCCCTCGGTGAAAGAAGTTTGGACACCCCTGCTGTAGTGTGTTATATAGGTTTTAGTGCATGCATATGGTCTGCAAAAGCTGAAATCCCTGTGTTCCCTCCAGAGGGAGTTTCTCAGCCAATGCAGTAGCACGTACAATACTTTGGCTTATTTAAAGCTAAAGTACTTTCAAGATAATCACTTTTTTAATTGGATTCTTCACGGTTGAAAACACTTATTGTAAATCACTTTGGATCAAAGTGTCTGCAAGTGAAATGTAATGTAATGTCATCTTTATGCAATATCAGAGAAATGTTCAATATGGGTGTTTTTCTACAGAGTCTGGACAGGAAATACATGTATTTTATACCTTTGCTATTATTTATCAGCTTGTTTTATGTTTATTTCTCTTTGCTTATAATGACTGATT
This sequence comes from Trematomus bernacchii, assembly GCF_902827165.1. Classification (NCBI taxonomy): domain Eukaryota; kingdom Metazoa; phylum Chordata; class Actinopteri; order Perciformes; family Nototheniidae; genus Trematomus; species Trematomus bernacchii. The sequence continues at coordinate 664,874 of NW_022987712.1, forward strand.
TAAATGCATGTAATGTTTTTTCTTATTTTGTTAATGCTCTTAATGTTTTCCATGTTAGCCCTTTGAATTGCCTGCTGTTGAAAGGTGCTGTATAAATAAACTTGCCTTGCCATTGTATTTTATTTCTTTTCTTTACGATTACTGTCACCTTACATTTGTTTATATGGGCATGTAAGATCATCCTCATTATGCAGAATGGCCAAACCTCAGAACATGATATGTTATATCACAACATGTAGAGGAGTAGTAGTATTTAAAGTAGCTTGAAATGGAAAGTATTGAAAATGTACTCAAATAGTGCATTTGAGTTGTGTGTCTTGTGCTTCTGTATCACTGGCATGAATACACTGAGGTGACATGGTTCAAGATTTGTGGAAAATTATATTGTAATTTATTACAAAGCTAACCTTGGAAAATAACCTTCATGTGTGTGAGGATGTTGAGATAGCACATGTTTCCTATTTCTTAGCATTACAAATCATTGTTGACCTTCAATAGAGTACCTTCAGAAAACAAGGGTCTACAAATAAACTTTCAAACGCGTATCCTGTTGCTCAAAAAATGAACTTTCCTCAGTTGCCAAGAAAATAGAAAACAGCAATTACATCTCTCAAACTGAAAACTCCATGAGATTGCTTCTATATTTTTTTTGACAATATCAAACCTTATTTATATTTGCTACATTCATTCAGTGTTAACAGTATATTCAGAGCAGACCAGTAATGACCTTTAAGTGGTTACATATCACAGTAAAAAGGGTCATTTATTCAAACATTTGTATTACATCATGAACATTTACAAACATGTTTTTGTTAGAGAGATTTCCTTAGCTTAGTTCTTCAATTCACTTGCAGCAAACTCAAGATATCAACATGTTCAGATCAGAAGTCCAGACACGAAGAATGTGGCTTTGAGGTCAGTCCAAACCCAGAGATGACTTGATAACTCTAACCCTTCAAAGTTTCCACTGACGATGAGATAAAAATGTCATGTTTTCGGTCCACCAATGAGACGCTGTTGCTGAGGGTTGATACAGATCTTAGGAAGAGGTGTCAGTGTTTGCACAACACTCACGAGGAAACCTCCTACATTTCTTTAAATGTATACGTAAAATGATGTTTAAAATTAATGAAGATACTCTCTGTACTCTTAAAGGCACAATGTCAGCAGGTCAGGTCCACAGCAGTTCTGGAGCCCTCTCTCATCTGTGGCCCGTCTGGTCAGCTGCTGCAAAAGATCAGTTTGGAGACACAGAAGTCCTAGACTTCTTAGCCGGAGGAGGAGAGGGAGACCCTTCCCCAAGCTCCCTAGGACTAATGTCAAAATAATGTTCTAAATGTTCTGTCACATACCAGCGAGGTGGTTCCCTCTCATTACTGCAGAGTCTCAGTGAGAGACCCCTCCTAGATGCTGGCAGCAAATGATCAGTTAACTCTTCTCTCTGATATGAGTGTCTATTATTAACCATCACTCAACAGAACGTCTATAAAGGGACTGAAACATTGCAATAGTAAATATCACACATTTTCTTAAACATATTGTTACATCTACTTGGTTTTAAATTCATTACTACCAACCAGGAGTTGGATAAACACCAGATACAAAAGGAGTTGGTCAAAATCTCCAAAGTGAGCAAACCTATTCTAATGACTTTTAGCAGTTAAAAAGCTTCTAACATGATTCTACTTATTGAACTGCTCCCTGATAGGAAGAAACTAATAACACAACTGAACTCTCCTTTCTGCTGAAAATGGATAAATCAATAAACAACTCAGCGTTGGCCGATTGATAAGGCCATTTTGCCAGTTTCTAATAAGTCAAATGGGGCAAAGGTCAAAGTCACAAATCCCCATTCTTTAACGACTTTGGGGTAATCAAAACTAAATCAATAAATAGTGAAAATGATTCCAATCAGGATCTCTTGTATTGACTGGGATGAAGCATTCTCAGAGGTAAAGCTCTGTCTCTCCATTACGTACTGTCACTGTCTCAGGTCCAGAGAGTAGTGAGAGTATGTAAAGGCGGGGGTGCTGATCTCTATCTCGGAGCTGCATGTCAAACCACATCAACATCCGGTGCTTAGCCTGCAGCAAGGAGGAGAGGCAAACAAGGAGAAATCTCCCTCTAAGGAGTTTGGAACATTTTCTTTATAATTGTTTTCTTAAGCAGCTTTTATGGATAAAGGTTTTTAGCAAAGTTTGGAGAGGAGGAATCATGTTGATCTACCGAAGCCAACCTCTCCATCTCCCCTGAACAACAGGACTCTCCCTCCTTACATTTCTACATGTGTTTAACTCTCTTGTTTTGTTAACCCATGACCCAAAAAGAAACATGTGCATTTTCAGATTAGCCATAGCAGTTTAAGGGCCAGCCAAATCATCTTAAAGGTGAATCAGGAACAAACATAATGTTGTCATGTACAGTAGTGCTTGTTGAAGCAGTCCAAATCTGAACTAAACACCTAGAACTATCGCCACAGCTAGAATAATAAGAAAAGCCAAAAGTCCCCACTTAGCTTTATTGAAAGCAGAACATTTCATAGACAATTCATCAAATATAGAACTTCAGAAGCAGAAAATAAATATAACAGATATAAGAATAAATGAACCCATATTATGAGAATATGTAAGAAAGAATACTATAATCAAATACTAGAGAATAATCAGAATGATATGAAAGGTTTATGGAAGGTATTAAATAGTATCGTTAGAGACGGAGCAAAGAGTTCAGGTTACCCTGAGTTTCTTGTGGACAAAGATAATGTTATCAATAATACAGAAGATGTGGTTCATGGTTTGAACAATGTTAATGAATGTGCACTGTCCCTGTTAAAGACATGAATACATACAAGAAACATGTCTGAGTTACTGTGTGGAGATCTGGGGAGACACAAAACCAACCTGCAGCCGTTATGCACATTACAAAAAAGGGCTCTAAGAGTAATCAATAATGTTGGATATCTTGAACACACTCATTCATTATTCTTGAAGTCACACACACTGAAGTTTACTGATCTGGTTACATTTCAAACTGCATCATGTACAGAGCAAGACATCATCTACTTGCTAGGAAACTACAGACGTTGTTCATAGACAGAGAGGGGGGTATCATCTGAGAGGAGGTCTACATCTGAAACAAGTCAAGGTCAGAAGAACTCTGAGAAGAGCAGAACAATCTGTGGGGGGGGGTTTCATGGAGCGGCTTGGAGCAGGAGTTCAAACAAAGCACACATAGCATTCACTTTGAAGGATGCACAGAAACACTTCTTTGGAAAAGTATGAGAATGAAGAAAGGAGATTGAAGAGGAGAAATGATTGTAAATGTATAAATGTAAATATGTAAGTAGGAATAACTTGCAGAAATGATTGAAAGGATAATCATTGATCAGCAGTAAGTAAGGGGGATCAATAAGCATCTGCTTCCTCCTGCTCCCTTCGGACACATAGGATTTATTATTATTATGAAAATGAACATTTTTGTTGAATATATAAATATGATTATGAATATTGATAAATACTGTATTCTAACAATACGCTATTCTGTTTTTCACATTTGCTATTTTTTATTAGTTTTTTTAATCTGTTTGAAATAAAGATGGAAATGAAATGAAGTAAACATTGATATATTGACTGCAGGGGCTGGGATCAAACCCCCTACCCTTCCATTGGTAGAACACCTCTCTCCATCACAGCCCCAGTCCCCCAAACTGGTGTCTGGACCCCCTCAACTCTAACCATCAGATCAATGTCTTCCTGTGCAGCAAACTCAAGATATCAACATGTTCAGATCCATGGGCGTAGGAAGCATCCTGAATGTGGGGGGGACATCTTTAACGGGGGGTGTGGGGGCGAAAAAATATATAGATTTCCTGTATTCTGGTGCATTTTAACAGGTGGTTTGATACTTTTATGTGGCTATACTAGCATGAGGAAAATGATGGGTACATTTTGTAATTTCATCCAGTAGTAAAGAAAGGAAACATATTTGATTATTAATTCAGAGCCGTCTTTGAATTAATAAAAAGCAGTTTAAATGCCCATTTTTTGTACATTTATATACAACAATAAATATTTGTGAGTGCATTGAGAGATATTGTTGTGGAGAGTCATTTATATATAAATCGCAAAATACATTTGTGAATCCTTCTGTGAGCATTTATTAATATTGAGACTGATCTGACTCCATACGGATGTTAAGTTCACCTAGGAATGGTATCATTGACTTAAATGTTCAAATAAATGTTGCTCTTCTGTCTATATTGGTCATATGATGCCCCTTGACTGAAATGTTTCCTGTTCAATATCCCCACTGATTTCCTTAAAATCCTGGGATGAGAGTCCACATCACAATTTACTCTCAACTGTCATTTCCCTTTCATCACTCACCTCAGCAATGGACCTCTCTCCACTGTCCCTGTATTCTGCCTCTGACTCACTCTCAAGGGCCTAGATGTCAAGAGAGGTGGTGAAGTGATAATTATTTATTGAGCAGTATACTCTTTCACATTGAATCATAACAAGTCATACTGAATGTAAATACAACTGACTCTAAAGTAAGTCGCAGTCTGTGACATTGGACATTTTGAAGACTCAAAGTCCCAAGCAGTAGGTAGAATATTCTATGTAATGTGCACAGAAAATAAATAGTTAACTGAATACTGGGATGGAAATAGCCTATAAGCACTCAGTAAAATATAAACACACACAAAAAGCTTCTGAATGATAAGAAGTATAATTAAAACATAATGCACATTACCATTTTGAGAGAGAGTATACCTAAGTTAAAGAACTCAGAAAAGAATCTCTTATCGAACTGAGGCTCCAGTAAAACACACTGACTGCGTCTCTACATGGACATCAGTAAGCCGTGTATGAGTATTATCCTGGTTATGATCATATTGGGGATATGGTGTTTACATGAGCACAGAGAGATCGGGTTATTCATGTTCCCTGTTTACATGATAAATACTAGTAACCTGGCATTTCGATGCCTTTTTCTCATCTAAACTATTCAGTATTTGTATTTCTCTATCATGACATAAAGACGAAACTCCTCTCCAGAAGTGAGACGCCGCCATCACTGTTAACTGATTAACTGCTACCAGCTGATGACTTACTTTCCTCTTCTTTGAAAAAAATGTTCTTATGTCCATGTTGTCTGGGGGAGAAAACATATCAAACCAAGAGATCGTCAGCTTTGATTTTCGCTGTATTAACCATTTCCTGAACATTTGGTGTGTGTGCCTTACCTCTGCTACCGGCATCGCTTCATACAACAGATCTGAGCTGTCCAACTATGACAACACTCCTTGAACATGCGCGCGCTATGTGAGAATCTGCCTTGGTACAAAGTAGCAGTGAAAACATGGTACGGAGTTTCATTGATTTGGGCATTCTCTCAATAAGCAAGTGGAATGGATTTCATTTGATAGTGAAGCACTGACACAGCGCTCTACAAAGTGCGGCGAGTGGATAGACCGATTCACGGACTTTCCGCATAGTAAAAGTGGGGGGGTCTAAACTAATCATTTGAAAAAGTGGGGGGGACTTGTCCCACCCTCATATAATGGCTGCGACGCCCATGGGTGCAGGTCCATCTTCAGCACCCGTGGCCGATATTGGTGGTGAGGAAGATGATGAGAGGGAGAGAGATCAGCGTGAGTGGGGAGAGGGAGGAGAACTTGCGGTAAGCAGAAGCTAAGAAAATTAGGAAAAGATTATTATTAAGGTTATGATACTCTGTAGTTCTGGAACCCATTAATATCCCCTTGATGAAGCACTAATAAGACAAATATTATAAGAGAAACATTCGTTAGCCTACAAGCTAGTAAGCTGGCTTTTTTAGGTTTTCCCTGGCAAGTTAAAATATAGCTTAATGGGACTCTGATACGTTGTCTCATTGAAAGAATGTCATTATTTTGTTAACCATCATTCATGAACAATTACTGTCAGCTGGCAGCTTGTTTTGTTTAGTTTATTTACGTATGTGGTTATAAGGGCAACAGTGGTCTTTTGGGACCTGAACAAAATGTTTATAGTCAGCTTTTTGTGGTAGTTTTGATTGACAATAATAATAATTGAATGAATAATATAGAAATAGATACAAAAAATTGAGGCACACATGTAGTTTTGACCATTAACTGTGTGGTATTGTTATGTCAATGCCTATTTGTATGGACCTCTATCAGGGACCAAAGAGGTCACCTGCATCCTTTTTGACTCTCCCAAAGCCCCCCAACTACACTCACACATGCAAACAGACACACACACACACACACACACACACACACACACACACACACACACACACACACACACACACACACACACACACACAGAGGAATGGACGCTGGACATAGTGCCCCTCTCCACAACAAGCATTCATTTTAGTTATTTCAGTCTAGTATATAAGTTACTTTGTGTGTACAGTATATATATACAGTATATATATCTTGCTAGTTGTGTACTTTTGTAATTTATGTGGGATTTCTGTCAAATGTTGCTTCAACTCTCTTTGTACATTTAAATCTGTCTCTTTCAAACCTATTCTCAGGAAAAAAAATAGAGACAGTGGATAGTATTTTTGGTTAAGCCTGTGTTCCTTCAGTTCTGTGTGCTCTGTGAGGTTCTGAGAAACCAGCCGCCTAAGACTTGCACTATAGCCCCTTGCGTGCGTCAATCAATCAATCACATTTTATTTATATAGCCCAATATCACAAATTACAATTTGTCTCAGAGGGCTGCAGTGTGTACAGGTACGACATCCTCTGTCCTTAGACCCTTGCAGCGCTCAAGGAAAAACTCCCCAAAACAGACCCCACAATTAACAGTGGAAAGTAGGAAGAAACCTCTGTGAGAGCAACAGAAGAGGGATCCCTCTCCCAGGACGGACAGACGTGCAATAGGTGTCGTGTGTACAGATGAAAAAGGCAATACAATTACAGCGATTAAAAAAAGGATGGAAAAATTAAATGAAAGCGTCAATGTATATAAAAAAGATGCCGTCGACTCATCCTGTAGACTCATCTGGTCCTATCTCTATTGTGTTGTCATAGAAAGGGGAGGCAGGGCACTATAGGGTCCCCCCCCCCCCCTAAATTCAATAGAAGTCATCATTTAAGGGGTTATTTTGAAAACTTTTCTTCTGGGGGGGGCATACCCCACCAGACCCCCCTATTAGTGCTCGGTCACTGTTCGCTTTGTGAGAGGGTTTGAAGATCTAATTTCTAATGATTGATAGTTACACATACTTGTGATATGTATTAGTTTTGTTTGCCCCTGGTACGTAAAAAGGATAATAATAGCGTTTTTTAAAATTATACTGAGTTATTCTTCTTGTCAGGAACCGCTACTATTCGTTTGTTTTATGGATTTGGGCCGGTCTGGGTCTAAATGCCAGGGCCGATTTGCTGTCCCAGTCCAGCCCTGGCTAAGCCTAACATTCAGACCATAATGATGAAATACAAATGGCTCTAACAGCATGTTATGTCTGAATGTTTACAACAATGACAATAAAAAGAGTGTTAATAAAAAGAAAAGAGGAATCTGAAAAGTGGAGCTAAAGGGGTTTAACCCTCCAGATGGAAACCCCTCAGTATATTAAAGGTGTTAAAGTGTTTCATTGCCATATCTACATGTAGCTAATGTGCACATGACAATAAAGCCTCGACACTAGAAACAGGAAATACACATTTCCACTGATACACGTAACTCTGTATTCACCTCAGTTGATGCTGAACACTCACACAGTTCTTCCTCAGCGTGCTTCATGTTTTTGGTGACTCTAGTAGTAGTTCGGGAAACGTCCTCTTTTTGGACACAAATAACGTGGACGCTTCGTGCCATTGGACAAACCTCCGCACAATGGAAATGTGTTTTAAATGGGAGGAAAGTGTCATTAAATGGTACCCAGTGCAGCTAAGCTCATATTCAGATACAGGAGTGTTCATGCAGCCCCTAAATAATGGTAATGATGATTACAAATCATTTCTAGGGCAGAAGCTATTTTAAAAGTGAGAACAACTATTTTAAATGGAGGAAAAGTGTTTTTTAATAGGGGCAGAGTGATGGGAGACAAGCAAGCTGCAGCACCTCACTGACAAGGGTTTTAAATGGGGACAGAGTGTACCCAGAGAACAGGCTGCAGCACCTCACTTTCTAAGGGAGGAACAGTAGTTTAAATGTGGGGGAAAGAGTGCTAACAGTCTGATACAAGTCTGCTAAACCTCTGATAACAGTGTGGCAGTGTTGTAGTCAAGTCACCAATTCACGAGTCCAAGTCACTCTCGAGTCACCACTCTTCGAGTCCGAGTCCGAGTCACCCAAGGAGTGTCCGAGTCGAGTCCGAGTCCGAGCCATCATTACCTGTGTTCGAGTCCGAGTCCAAGTCCGAGTCACCCAAGGAATGTCCGAGTCGAGTCCGAGTCCGAGCCATCATTACCTGTGTTCGAGTCCGAGTCCAAGTCCGAGTCACCCAAGGAGTGTCCGAGTCGAGTCCGAGTCACAAGTCTTCATGTATTAATCTTCGTGGATATATGTGTTGAAATGTAGCTGCTCCTCTACATTGCTTTTATCCTGTCATGTTATACTAATCTGTCTATTGAACTGCTGTGAAGCCAGTTTGGCTACAATTCTTGTAATAGGTGCTATACAAATATAAAGCTTATTACTAATATTAATATTATTATTATTATATATAAATAAACTATGTTTAAAATTAGTTACCTTTTAGAGAAGTGATTATATTTGTATGCCAATATTTTCCTATGGTAAAGTTTTCGTTTTGCAATTTTATTTTGATAGTAATAAGATCGGGACTCTTATTTTGAAGGAACTTTTACCGGTTAAATCGGTTTACTGATAAAGATTTAGCCCCAGAAAGCACATGGCTACTTAGCATGCAAAATGAAGTCATTCTGCATGTTAAGTAGCCATATGCTTTCGTGTTATCGGCTGAATCTTTATGTATTGATTAGATCACGTTACTCAGATGATAGTGTTCAAGACAGCCTATATGTCTGAACTCGATGTTTAGAGTAATGTGTTACGGAGCCTTCTCTTCAATATTGTTTCCACATAGAGCATTTTGCGCTGCTCTTTTCCAATGTGGAAGCAGAATGTGTGAAAGCATACAGCACGATGCGGGGTGTGTCTCTAGACATCTTTAGACTGGAATAGCGGGGCCCAGTACGTGAACTCGCCTCGCAGCCGGTGCACACGCCAGGATAGAGGACATCAGACTCCATAGAAAACTTGCTCGAGTCCGAGTCCGAGTCCAAGTCGGAGCGTCAATGTACAAGTCGAGTCCGAGTCATCATGGGGGGAAATATTCACGAGTCCGAGTCCGAGTCCAAGTCAGCGTACGCGATAATTCACGAGTCCGAGTCCGAGTCCAAGTCATCGTGCGCGAGAATTCACGAGTCCGAGTCCGAGTCCAAGTCATTGTGCGCGAGAATTCACGAGTCGCGTCAATCAGTGCACGAGTCCGAGTCGAGTCACGAGTCCCGAAAATCGGCTCTCGAGTCCGAGTCCAGGACTCGAGTACTCCATCTCTGCAGTGTGGTAAAAGTCTGATTGCTTCATAGACCCATAGCAATGATACAATAAACCATTTACATCTAAAAGTATTGATTAAAATTCATTTTTAGGGGAAAGGGTGCAGAGAGAAGACTGACAATTCCTCCCCAGCACCCTGGAGAGCTCCCAGGTGCTGAAGAGGGGGAGACAGCCCCCCCTGCAGCACACTTTCATTGCTAACAGCAATCCCAAGGTGCTACAGGAGGCATAATAAAAACAAACAAAATAAACAAAAGTTTAATCTAAAGCTTTACGATAGGAAAAACAGTGGTGTTATCAAATTTAAAACATATAATTAATAAATGGGTGAAAATGGCTTGTGTCCATAATGGGCATCATTAATATACCCACATGACAGCTAAGGTCAGAAGAGCTTTATTTAACAGCTGGTCTTATGTCTGTGACCCCTCCTGTTGTTCATTGATAAGCCTGAAATATGCACTTGTCAAGGTTCAGAGGCACATTTTGCAAATATGGCAGTAGCCATCGATCATCTTAAGATAAGATAAGATAAGATATACTTTATTGATCCCAAGTTGGGAAATGTTTTTGTTACAGCAGCATTTACTACTTTGTTCTACTCCACTACAATTCAGAGGTTAACCTGGTATTTTTACTCCACTACATTTATTTTAGTTACTTTGCAGATTCTGATTAATGATGTGAAATATAAACAACCCTTAAATCAGACTTTAGTTACACCTGAGTCAAATTCAGGGAAGGTGATTGTACTTTGTCAGACTTAATATTTATCTGTACATACCCCCAACGTTTTTTTTCTTATTCATAAGAAGACCTTAACTTAAAGTATTCTTTAATGTTTAAATAAAGCCTTATTAGTTTGTCTGTTTTGCACATCCTCCTATTAATATCTTTGGACGTCCTGCACTAAACTGTTTTATTCTAGAGATCACTACAGTATCTTCTTGATATTATCTATTCTATATTTCTATCATTGACCTTCTACTTTCCCCCTATGAAAGTATGTACTCTTAATTTATCAAATATAACATCATTTCAACAAAAAAAATTCAATAACGTTTTTTAACCAGGTGTCCCTTTCTATCAGCTGTGCACCGTTATGGTGTAAATATAACCTATCTACCAATTGGATCAAATATAAAAGTCAGCCGAATTAGTATTGATACTGCAAGGAGACGTATTGTGTGAAAAGAAATGTAAGATATTGTGTAATTGCTGATATATTTATGATTCACGTCACATATTCAGTTTCGGCAGCAGTTCTTCCTGTTTGTCCAGAAGTCTTCTCATCAGGGCTCTATAAATACAGAACTACGGCAGATGTGTAATATTTAATGCAGCCGAACCGTGTATTACAATGCCGTTATGTGATGACTTCCAAAGAGAAAAGCAAGAACACTCGGAATAAAGTATTATTATATATTTGTTTAATGTTTTCCGATTTCATATCGCATAAACACCATATCCCGACCTTCATTGCGGCGTGATTTTAGCCTATCAAAACCTCTGAAAAAAAAATGTGTCTCTCAGAATCGAAAGAGAAAAACCTATGGGAAAAACACAAAAGCATTGTACACAATTTAAACCAATTAATGTCGTATAATTAACAAGGATAAACTGATGTTTTTTAGTGGATGAGTACTGCAGATATCACTGTTAAATCATTTGATCATTGGTTTTATTATGAAAACGCAGAGACCGGAAATACTGTTTTCAACCCGTAACTTTACATGGAAGCTACCGCATATACACGTTCTCCTGTCGAAACCTCAAATCATCTGCGTAATATAATTCAAACTATAGTTCCTACATATCGACTGGACGTGGATTCTAAAAGTCGACCATCTGTAACGTTTGCATTCAACGGGAGCACTAGAGGGCGAAAACTTAATTATAGGTCGTATTAAGCGCTTGAACAAACGACACATTTGGTCGTATGAGTTGGAGGACTTGTTGCGATCACTACAGTCTTCAGTATCAGCTTTAATACGTTGCTTTAAGAAAACTTTATTACAGTAAAGACACAATCAGTGAGACACATGGTAACCAATGAGAAGCCTCGATTCAAAACACCAACATTTAAACCCTAGGACAGGAAGTGGTCTCCTCCTACAGAGGACACAGGGACACTGATGAACCATCAGACCGGAGCCTAAACCCAAACCCAGCGTAGAGAGGTTCAGTGAATGTGGTTCTGAAGGTGTGGAGGTGGATCAGTCTGTTAAAGAAGACTCTGTAGAAGGAGAGAGAGCCAGCAGGATGATCCAGATACACTGCTACTCTACCAGAGGAGGAGGAGGAGGAGGAGGAGGAGGAGGAGGAAGAGGAGATGTCTGTTCTTCTCTTATTGTGCCTGACAGAGTAACCTCTATCAGAGCACTCCAGACTCCAGGACTGATCATTCCCTCCAAACACACAGTCCTCTCTGACTCCTCTCCTCCTGATTCCTCTGTAAGTCACTGATATAGAAACCCTTCCTTTCCACTCGACCTCCCAGTAACAGCGACCAGTCAGAGCTTCTCTGCACATCAGCTGAGGCCAGTGGTCAAATCTCTCTGGATGATCAGGATATGGCTGCTGCTCTCCCACACGTGTCACCTTCCTGTTGTTCTCAGACAGTTTGAGTCTTCTGTGTGCTGTGTTTGAGTCCAGGGTGAGTTCACAGGAATCTGATGAGAGACACAGACAGCAGTTTATCATCAGACCCACCTGAAGGCTTTCCTCTCTGTCAGTGATCTTTCTATAAAGCTAAAAGATATCAGTCATGTTTTAATGAATAAATAGCACCTCCATCATCTTTGTCTTTAGAGAGAAGCTGACTGATCCACACTTACACTTCCTCACACCTGGTTTTAACCTCTGCTCTCCACCATGGTCCAGCCTGGAGGAAGAAACACAGTCAGGATTATTTTCTATCCAACATGAGTCCTAGCTGCTGTTCAACCTGAAGCAGAGCTCAGTCTGTCCGTGGGACAGAGAGACACGGTAGATTTTGATTTTTAAAACACATTTTATTTGCATTTGTTTTAACTATACACCCACCCTGCAAATGAGTCGGAATAAACCTAATACATTACACAATCAAATAAATAAATAACCAGATTTTCATGACTACCAAATAAATATCATTTGAAGCATTTTACTCATTTAAAAACATCCTCTTTTACACACTTTAAAAACAAAAACTACACCTATCCTTTAAAACTTCAATATTAGAGAGTCCTTCTTCCCCAGTGAGCACAGCACCTGCCCAACAGCCCACACATCCAGAAACCCCTGCAGATGATTGATCAGCGTATAGTACGCATGCTCCACCCTCAGACGCGCTGCCACCAGCCCCCTCAGACAGAGCACTACATCCGTCCATCCCACTCCAGCAAGTTGGTTCTTCCTACTTTTCCAGATAGCTAATTTTGGATTAGCAAACAAGAAATTGATCAATACAAGGGTTTCCCTCTTTTTCAGGATGTATTTGGGGCCATGGACAAAAAGTGGTATGGAGAAAACCTCCCCCAACCCTTCCACCCACCCCTGTAAACATTTTTTTAAGACTAGCCAATCTGGGACAGGACACCACTAAATGCTCCAATGTTCCTGCCATAAAACAGAACGGACAGCCCCCCCTTGTGCCTGGGTCAAAATGAGCTCTGTATTTGTTAGTGGCTATTGCACCGCGTATAACTCTCCATTGGATATCAGCCATCCGTTTCTCAACCGGAGCTTTATACAGGATCCGCCAGCTGCCCTGAGGGGAAAAGCCCAAGCCAAACACATCCGTCCACCTCGACTCTCTGACGCCTGCGAGCGAGCTGAGGTTTAGCACCTTTACGCAGCTAAGGTATAGCTTCTTCCCATTGCAGGAGCTGAACTTTCCAGGTGTTAGAGACCCCAGTGATAGCAGGAGACCATCCTCCTCTCTCCATTCCCCCACCGCAGGACCCACACTCAAGGCAGGAAAAACATAATCATGTCCCTTTCTCCACAGGTCAGCCAGGTCTGCATCCAGAGCAAAAGTCCGGTGGGATGGCGACAGCGACAGCCACACCTCATCTACCAGGGTCTCCAGAACACGGGTTGATCGAATGCCCGTCACCTCAGCCAGTTTTTCTGTGGAGATCCCTGTCAAATGGCCAAGTTTTACCACTCCCGCTTCAATGAACGTATTTTTTAGGGTGGCCGAAGAGAAAAAGGTTCCAGAAAGAAAACCAGTGTCAAACAGTGGCTCCTCAAACAGCCACATCCCAGGCCGGGGGTCGGGTGGTCTGGTGGTCTGGTAAAACTCAGAATCTTCCAGGCATTGATGACTGAGCAGTAAAAAGGTGCAAGTCCAGTTATCTTGTACGCAGGGGCCTTCAGCAGAAACAGGTGTTTATCAAAACCAAAGCCCCCTGACCTCCAGAGCAACAGCCGGGCTATATCCAGCCAGCAGGGAGAGGCACCATACAGCAGCCGCTGAGCTGCCTGCAGTCTAAAAGCAGCAGTCCTCGCCAACCTGGTCTCACCAGAATGCGTGACTCCACCACGACTCCTTAACACCGCAGTGCGTGGTGGAGTCACGAACTTTGCTACATTTACGTGTCTGCACCACGCAAACAACACCAATGTAAAGTGAATGAGGCTCCTTTGTCGTGGTGCACACACACATTTCTACAACGTCCAGCAGTGAGCTTTTATTCTATAAAACGTTTTTAAAATCTACTTTATAGCTTGCAGTAACTCACAGGAGGCTTCTTTTATTTTATTTGTATTCATAATAATTTTTATTTTTCGTCAGAATGTATTATGGTGCATTAGTTACGAATTTATGTTTTACATCTCTGCTACTCATTAACTAAAAAACACCAGATTATCCTTGTTAATTACACAACATTGATTGGTTTAAATTGTGTGCAATGCTTTTGTAATTTTCCCCTTCGATTCGGAGAAACAAATATTTGTTCAGAGTTTAGGATGGCCGAAGACACTACACTACCCAGAATCCTCAGCTATTGTTCCGCTTTGCCTCAAGCTCTGTGATTGGTTGACCTCCAACTGCATTCCATATGAAAAAAAAAAACGTTTCGTAAAAGATAAAATCACACTTTATTCAGCAGTGCTTGCTTTACTATTTGAAAGTCATCACATGAATGCATTGTAATAAATGGTTTGGCTGCATTAAACATTACACATCTGTCGTAGTTCTTTATTTATCTACAGAGATCGGGCCTCAGAATAGACCGGAAACTATTCTTTTACCGTTCTGTTTTAATTTCACAATAAAGTTAGTAGTAATAATTTGTTTTGATATTATTGTTTTTTATTAACTACTAGACCGCTGGGTCATGTTAAGACCATCTTTTCTGTGTTGCTGTGGGTTTTTTACATCGCTTTTGTGTTACAAATATCAAAACAATAACAGAATATATCCGTCGTAAACTAAACCAGAAACAGCAGTATATTTTATTTTGTTAACACTGTAAACTTGACAGCTTTTTAACTTTTTTCTTAATGTCTTTCATTTTTGTAAAGCACTTTTGAATGTGTTATATTTGATGAAAACATTTAAATATTAAGAGTACATACTCTTAATATAGTGGGAAAGTGGAAGGTCAATGATATAAATAATATAGAATAGAAAATATCAAGAAGATACTGTAAGTGATCTCTACAATAAAACAGTTTAGTGCCTGATAGGAGGATGTGCAAAACAGACAAACTAATAAGGCTTTATTTAAACATTAAAGAATACTTTAGGTTAAGGTCTTCTTTTAAATAAGAAAAAAGCTTTGGGGGTATCTACAGATATTAAGCCTGACAAAGTACTTAACGTCTAATATATTGCATGGTTTGTTTTGGAACTTGACAATCAACTTTCCTGCAATGTTAACTATGTTGAAGCACTTATTTTAACTGATATTATACATATTAATTATACTCTTATAAGATGTATGTAGATAGTATAAGAAATGTGCAGAATATGTTTAATGGTGGAGGTACACAGATATCGATAGATGTCTTGTAATGCACTGTTGAGGAACCTGTGACCCAAGTTTTTCATTCATTGCATAACTACACCGTAGTTGTGTATATGATATGTCAATAAACCTTAGAAAATCTTGAAATCTTGAAAGGGATGTGCAAAATAGCCATTATATACAGTTTTTAATTAACTATTAGTAGAGAATAACGAGTAATGAATATACTTTATAGAGATCTGCAGATAAATATTTAGTCTTCTCAAGCACCCACTACCAAATATCTCGCCTGATTGTTGGCACTTGACAATCACCTTCACTGAATTTTACTCAGGTGTAACTAAAGTCTGATTTAAGGGTTGTTTATATTTCACATCATTAATCCAAATCTGTAAAGTAACTAAAATAAATGTAGTGGAGTAAAGATACCAGGTTAACCTTAAAGAAAGCCCTCAGGATTATAAAAGACCCCCATCACCCCAGCCACAAACTGTTCTGTCTGCTGCCGTCTGGCAGGCGGTACCGCAGCATCCGGACTAAAACCACCAGACTCAGGGACAGCTTCATCCCACAGGCCATAAGACTATTAAACACCTGAACTTAGAAACAACATCCATAACATTCATCTGGCTGCTACTTAGAAATTATTTATCTAATATATCATATTCCAATCACTTGTATATAGACTCTTATTGCACTATTTCACTTTTTACTATTTTACTATTTTTCTTTTTGTATTTACTTGCACTATTTTTTCTGTGTATCTGTTTTATTGTGTTGCACTGTTGGAGGAGCCTGTGACCTAAGGGGGGGGGGGGTAGGACAAGTTCTAAGCACATGGTGTAGTCCCATAGCTGAGGATTCTGGGTAGTGTAGTGCCATCCAAACACTCCGAAAAAATATTTGTTTCTCCGAATCGAAAGGGGAAAATACAAAAGCATTGTACACAATTTAAACCAATCAATGTTGTGTAATTAACAAGGATAATCTGGTGTTTTTGAGTTGATGAGTAGTACAGATATCACTGTAAATAAAATCAATCGACAGTAAGGAGAATACTTACTTCCGGGTGTAAAATCCTCCGTTATCCAATGGGAATGGACGCTCACATCGCTCTTTGGGTCCGTAATACAATAAAGGGGACATGATCAAATAGGAATATAATTATCTTTTAAATAACGTTAACTAAAGGGAACAATCTATTTGACACAGCTGAAGCTCTGGCCTTACTTAAAAACGAACTAATTTAATAAAAATCACAATTGTATTACACACAATGCATTGTTTTTTGAGAACAAAAATTGGTAAATAATGCACCATAATACATTCTGACGAAAAATAAAAATTATTATGAATACAAATAAAATAAAAGAAGCCTCCCGTGAGTTACTACAAGCTATACAGTAGATTTTAAAAACGTTTTATAGAATAAAACCTCACTGCTGGACGTTGTAGAAATGCGTGTGTGCACCACGACAAAGGAGCCTCATTCACTTTACATTGGGGTTGTTAAATGTAGCAAAGTTCGTGACTCCACCACGCACTGCGGTGTTAAGGAGTCGTGGTGGAGTCACGCATTCTGGTGAGACCAGGTTGGTCCTCGCAGTAATGTCCACAAGGCCCTGCCCCCCCTCCGCCACAGGTAGGTACAGATGCTGGCACCCAGTGATGACCCGACCAGAAGAAATCCACGAGGTGCCGCTGCAGTTGTTTCATGAGGCCCGGCGGTGGGGTTAACACCTGGAGTCTGTGCAACAGAGATGAGGCAACCAGATTGTTGGCTACAAGAACTCTTCCCCAGTAGGACAGCTGGGGTAGCAGCCATTTCTATTTGGCTAATTTTGCTTGCACCTTTCCCAGCAATCCCTCCCAGTTCTGCGCCACCATGTCCTCAGACCCCAACCAAACTCCCAGGACCTTTAAACCCTTGTTTCCCCAACTGAGGTTACCAGGAAGACAGAAGAAGAAGAAGAAGAAGAAGAAGAAGAAGAAGAAGAAGAAGAAGAAGAAGAAGAAGAAGAAGAAGAAGAAGAAGAAGAAGAAGAAGAAGAAGAAGAAGAAGAAGAAGAAGAATGGCTGTTTCCATGTAATAAGACTTCAAGGTTAACTTACTGCAGTGAACATATTCAAGGGAAATGAGACGTCCTTCATGATGGAAGACCAGAGATGAAGGAGATTAAATTAGAAAATTATGAGGAAGTCAGTCTGTCCATACCTGAGTGTCTCCAGTCTCCAGAGTGGATCCTCCTGTCCAGCAGAAAGCAGCCTCTCTCCTGAGTCTCCTGGGTGATTGTAGCTCAGGTCCAGCTCTCTCAGATGGGAGGGGTTGGAGCTCAGAGCTGAAGCCAGAGAAACACAGCCTTCCTCTGTGACCAGACAGCCTGACAGACTGGAACCAGGGAATACAGTAAACTCAGTGCTTTAAAAAGTCACATGAGCAGGAAAATCATACAGAGGTTGACCATCTTCATCAGCATGAACAAAAAGCTGGATGACTGTTGTGGCTCCACAGTTATGTTATGTTAAGTTTAGGGCTGTCAGTCGATTAAAATATTTAATCGCGATTAATCGCATGATTGTCCATAGTTAATCGCGATTAATCGCAAATTAATCGCACATTTTTTATCTGTTCTAAATGTACCTTAGAGGGATATTTTTCAAGTTTTTAATACTCTTATTAACATATGAGTGGACAAATATGCTTTATATGTTTGTTTATTATCATTTGAACAATGACAAATATTCTCATGAATATTAAACACAACAACCTCTGAACATTACAAATATTTGCCTCAATTCAACCTGGAACCTCTCATACAATAATACAATACTGTGTGTGTGTGTGTGTGAGAGAATGTGGAGACACTGTGATGGATCGTTGGAGCTATGTGCAGCTTAAGGCATATATGCTCGAACGGGAGCTGCCTGGACGCTGCAATCATGTTGCGCGCACTATCCGTGGTGAGTGTGCTGACTTTTCGTACAATGTCCCACTGTCTGGCTACCTGCATAAAGTAAAGTGCTCGGCGCAGTTGTCGGCGAAATGTCGCTCCTCTGTTTTCATTGAAACAGCTCCTTATATCCGTTAGCGCAGCTAGCTAGCACCAGATGCTAACAACAACAACAACAACAACAACACGTAAAGTGTGCCTCGCTCGCACTACACATACACACACCCTCCCGGTCCTCCCGATGGCCAGTCCGGGCCTGCCGGGGAGCGTGGAAGTGTGGTCTGCCACAAGCGGGCGGCAGGAGCGGGGCTGTCAGCATCAGCTTGTAGATGGTATTTTAAACTCGATGCGCTCTGAAACTACGGGGCGGCCGAGGACAAAAAATACACATGCGTTAATCGCGTTAAAATAATTAGTGGCGTTAATTTTTTTTTGCGTTAACGCGTTATTAACGCGTAAACTTGACAGCCCTAGTTAAGTTATCTATTTTTGATCTTGTCACTTCCTGTTTTTATTTTGAAAGTAACTCTTCCCTCTCATTCCAGATCCCACACTTCCTGCCCTTGAGATTGCTTGGCCCTGCCCTGATAGTTTTCACCTGTGCCCATCCCCCTCACCTATGAATAGCCCTTGTGTTTCTTTGTCCCTTGTCAGTTCGTTATGTTCCATGCTGTGAGAACCTGAGCCCTTTGACTCCTGAACTTTAGATTGAGAAAGTACCTCTTTGTCAATTGAGTTTTGATTTTTGGAAAACCCTTTTTCCCACTGAAAGTGTGATTTTGATTTGTTTGAGAAAAGAAAATGTTTTCCACGTGAAGTGTTGACTTTGATTTTTGGAGTAACCGTTATTAAAATACCTTTTGTTTTTGGACAACTGTGTCCGAGTCCTGCATTTGGGTCCTGTGTCCTGTGCCTCAGTTCACGATAATGACAATAATTTAATTGCTTGAAAACAAAAAGCTGAACTCTGACCTGAGAGTCTCCAGTTCACAGTTTGGACTCTCCAATCCAGCAGACAGAGGCTTCACTCCTGAATCCTGCAGGTTGTTGTTACTCAGGTCCAGCTCTCTCAGACTAGAGGACTGGGAGTTGAGGACTGAGGACAGAGCTGCACAGCTTCTCTCTGACAGGTTACACTCAGTTAACCTTGAAAGAAATGAATAAATATGACAACATTCCTTTAACATTAAATGTGATTGAGCGCAAGGTTTCAGTCATACAATCTTTTCTAGTTCCTTTGTCAAATGCTACCATCTGTTTGTCTGTGCATATTTGTGTTTGTCAATGAGTCAGATATAATTGAGATGTAGATAATTGACGCCATCTGTCTTCAAATATAATCCCATTTTTATCATGGTTTTGTGGTTTATTTTTTGTTTTGACGAAGAAGAAAAAAACAACAAGCCAAAGGAAAATCGAAATGTATTATTATTCTAATTTGATCAAACTGGAAATTAGTCGATAGAAATGGCTGAACAAAACCACTGACAGTTTACATATCAGCTGAACTCTGACCTGAGAGTCTTCAGTTCACAGTGTGGACTCTCCAGTCCAGCACACAGCAGCTTCACTCCTGAATCCTGCAGGTCGTTGTTACTCAGGTCCAGCTCTCTCAGACTAGAGGACTGGGAGCTGAGGACTGAGGACAGAGCTTCACAGCTTCTCTCTGAGAGGTTACAGTGAGTTACCCTTGAAAGAAATTAATACATGACAACATTCCTTTACTATTAAATGTGATTGAGTGCAAGGTTTCAATTATACAATCTTTTCTAGTTCCTTTGTCAAATGATACCATCTGTTTGTCTGTGCATGTTTGTGTTCAATCAGTCAGATACATTGAGATGTAGATAAGTGACGCCATCTTTCTTAACATATAATCAGATTTTTATCTGGGTTTTGTGGTTTATTGTTTTGATTTAGAAGATAAAAAACAACAAGCCGAAGGAAAATCGAAATACAGTATATCATTATTCTATTGATACAACTGGAAATTAGTCGATAGAAATGGCTGAACAAAACCAATCTGACAGTTTACATATCAGCTGAACTCTGACCTGAGAGTCTTCAGTTCACAGTGTGGACTCTCCAGTCCAGCAGACAGCAGCTTCACTCCTGAATCCTTCAAGTCGTTGTTACTCAGGTCCATCTCTCTCAGGCTAGAGGACTGGGAGCTGAGGACTGAAGACATAGCTGCCCAGCTTCTTTCTGACAGGTTACACTCAGTTAACCTTGAAAGAAATTAACACATGACAAAATTCCTTTAATATTAAATGTGATCGAGCGCAAGGTTTCCATCATACAATCTTTTCTAGTTTCTTTGTCAAATGCTACCATCTGTTTGTCTGTGCATGTTTGTGTTTGTCAATCAATCAGATACATTGAGATGTAGAAAATTGATGCCATCTGTCTTAAAATATAATCAGATTTTTATCATGATTTTGTGGTTTATTGTTTTGATGGAGAAGAAAAAAAAACAACAAGCTAATGGAAAATCGAAATGTATTATTATTCTAATTTGATAAAACTCGAAATTAGTCAATATAAATGGCTGAACAAAACCATTCTGACAGTTTACATATCAGCTGAACTCTGACCTGAGAGTCTCCAGTTCACAGTTTGGACTCTCCAGTCCAGCAGACAGCTTCTTTGCTCCTGAATCCTGCAGGTTGTTGTGACTCAGGTCCAGATCTCTCAGACTAGAGGACTGCGAGCTGAGGACTGAGGACAGAGCTTCACAGCTTCTCTCTGACAGGTTGCAGCCACTCAGCCTGGGGAAAGATCAGCAGTGAACACAAAGAGTTTTATTCTCATGTCTCAAACTGTTCCTAGTTAATGTAGTTTCATCTCCACTTACAGAGCTTTCCTGGCGGCTTTGACCACTGGCAGCAGCCTCAGAAGAGCCTCCTCTGAAGCAGAGTATTTCTGCAGGTCAAACACGTCCAGATCTTCTTCTGATGACAGTAAGATGAAGACCAGAGCTGACCACTGAGCAGGAGACATTTTATCTATGGAGAGACTTCCTGATCTCAGGTACTGTTGGATCTCCTCCACTAGAGAACGATCATTCAGTTCATTCAGACAGTGGAACAGGTTGATGCTTTTCTCAAGAGACGGGTTCTTTCTTATCTTTTTCTTGATGTATTTCACTGTTTTCTGGTTGGTCTTTGAGCCACTTACTAACTGTGTCAGCAGATCGTGTAATAAGGTCTGATTTGTCTCCATTGAAAGACCCAGGAGGAAGCGGAGGAACAAGTCCAGGTGTCCGTTTGGACTCTGTAAGGCCTGGTCCACAGCACTCTCGTAGAGATGTTTAGTTTTTTTTCTGAAGACTTGAGACCACCAGGGGGCCATCAGGTTGACTCCAGAGTTGATGAAGGTCAGATGGACATGAAGAGCAGCCAGAAACTCCTGAACGCTCAGATGGACGAAGCAGAACACCTTGTTCTGGTAAGTTCCTCTCACCTCTTTAAAGACCTGTGTGAACACTCCTGAGCACACTGAGGCTGCTCTGATATCGATGCCACACTGTCTCAGGTTGGACTTATAGAAGATCAGGTTGCCTTTCTGCAGCTGCTCAAAAGCCAGTTTTCCCAGAGACTCCATCATTTTCATCCTGCTCTCTGGACTCCTGTGTGGATCTGTCTCAGCTCCTCCATCATACTTGACGTTCACTTTGGACTGAATCACCAGGAAGTGGATGTACATCTCAGTCAGGGTCTTGGGCAGCTCTCCTCCCTCAGTTTTCAACATATCCTCCAGAACTGAAGCAGAGATCCAGCAGAAGACTGGGATGTGGCACATGATGTGGAGGCTTCGTGAGGTCTTGATGTGGGAGATGATGGTGCCGGCCTGCTCCTGATCTCTGAATCTCTTCCTGAAGTACTCCTCCTTCTGTGGGTCAGTGAACCCTCGGACCTCTGTCACCATGTCCACACACTCACGAGGGATCTGATTGGCTGCTGCAGGTCGTGTGGTTATCCAGAGGCGAGCGGAGGGAAGCAGCTTCCCCCTGATGAGGTTTGTCACCAGCACATCCACTGAGGTGGACTCTGTGACATCAGTCAGGAACTTAGTGTTGAGGAAGTCCAGAGGAGGTCGACACTCATCCAGACCGTCAAAGATGAACACAACCGGGAACTGATCAAACCTGCAGATTCCTGCGTCTTTGGTTTCAGTGAAGAAGTGATGAACAAGTTCCACCAAGCTGTACTTGTTCTCTCTTACCACATTCAGCTGTCTGAAAGGTAATGGAAATATGAACTGGATGTCCTGGTTGGCTTTGCCTTCAGCCCAGTCCAGAGTGAACTTCTTTGTTAAGACTGTTTTCCCAATGCCAGCCACTCCCCTTGTCATCACTGCTCTGATTAGTTTACCTCTTTCAGGTGGGCCTTTAAAGAGGTCTTCTTGTCTGATGGTTGTTTCTGGTCCGTCTGGTTTACTGGATGCTTGTTCGATCAGTCTGATCTCATGTTCCTTGACGACCTCTGTGGTGTCTCCCCTGGTGATGTAGATCTCCGTGTAGATTTCATTTAGGGGTTCAGATTTTTCCATAAATTTGATAATTTCAAATGTTTCCTTCAGGTTTGATTTGAGTTTACCTTGGCACTTAGTGAGAATATCTGAATGAATAAGAAAGATATTTACATTAAAGACACATCAAAATATTTCCTTCTAATTGGACCCATTTCTGACAAAATAGCAGGTTATTTTCCTTATATCAAGTCACTGGATCTTGTTGCATAATTATCTGTACATTGTCCAGTATAAGTTCCACCCCAGAGAGAACCATCAGTTTTCCCACAGTGAACCATGGCCCTAAACCTGACTGACTCTTATACCTCATTCACACCAACGCAACTCCGGTTCAAGCTCCGTGCTAGAACTTTTCAGGTTCAGAACCGGTTCTTCGGTTTAGCTTCGGCTCTTTTCACACCGCCCAGAGTCCGACTGGTGCTGCGTCATTGCGTCATCGTTTGCGTCATGACGTAACCGTTTGCGTGCCTGCTTAATAAAGTCAAACCGCGCGGAAACCCCTCACAGCTCACACCGACAACAACAACAATGGCCGATTGTGCTCCAGCTTCCTCTGTACCTCTTCGGAAGACCAGATTCCCAGTAGGTAGCTGGTCTCGTCAGTGGACCACTGCTGCTTGTTAAGTTTCTCCATCGTTGTGTACAAACTAGATAAAACGCGGGCTTTTTGTTGTTGTTCAGGAGTTGATCCCGCCCCTGCCCCCGCCTCGACGTAAGCGTGACGTATGCGGTGCTTTTGCTCTAGCCGGACAATTTTTTGGTGCTTGAAACGAACCGGATTCCGGAGCTAAGAGGCTGCTCCGCTGCGGTGTGAACAGGAAAACCCGGTGCTTTTCAAGCTCCAGCTCCGAACCGGCCCTGAAACACTGTTGGTGTGAGGCATTATTCCTGCTGCTGGGAGACGAGGCATGATACCAGCAGATCCCAACACCCACTGAGGGTGTGGACCAGCCGCGGCGTTATGGGTGGGCCTACTGGGCCTAGGCCCACCCACTCTGTCACTGGGCCCACCCATTCATTGATCAAAATTGACTGGGAGAAATATAGTTTACCAACATTTTTATTTTTGATTATCAAAATTAGCAATTAAATAATAAAATAAGCGCAAACATGTGTTTCCGCTTCTATCAACGTAAAATATGATTGGACCGAACTCATAGTCGAAGCGCGGGAGCAAACACATCGTAGAACGTTTCGTGGCCACGCGCTGCACAGATGAAGGAGGACAGTGGACTGGACACACACAAAAAATATACCGCACTCACTAACGATGTCACAACAATCGATGTTCAGGTTTTTTAAAAGAGTAAGAACAGAGTCGCCACCGCCGGAACCACCGCAGCAGGCGCCGTCTCAGGGAAACAAGAGTTTATTTAATGTTGTGCCCCCGCGGCGGGACGTAGCATCCGTTGGCAGGACAACAGAGAATAGCATCCCAGTGCCGGACCTATCAGCCATAGATGACCCGGCGGCTACACAGCCAAAGCACATAAAGTACCCTCAGACACTTTTCGGACAAAAGAAAAGGAGCTCCGCTGCCCACTGGTATGACAAGTACACATTCTTGGAGTATAGCATTAGCAAGGACAGTGTGTTTTGTTAAATGTACCGGCATTTTAGTGAGAGAGGCGCGGCCTGCGGAGAAGATACATTCAGTCGCCACGGTTACAGGGACTGGAAACATAATCGACTATGCTCTCAGTACACACGAATGCAGCGCAGTTCATGCAATAGCTATGGAGAGAAATAGACTGGAGACATGTGTTAGTAATCAATGTTTTTCTATTGTATTCCTTGCTACATTCGCTGTTTACTGTTGATGTTTTTGTTCAGAAATGTTATACATTTTAAACTAAACGTTTGCACAGCCTTCGTAAAACTGAAAAGACTTTCTCCTATTTAATCGTCAACGTTTTTATAATATATCATAGTTGCCAATTGCCATGTTGTATGAGCACACACAGGTGAAAGATGATAGGATTGTTTTTTCTCCCTCGTTTTACCAGGCAGCAGTTTCCTAATGTTATACCTGCCGCACAAATTCATTTCATATTGAGACTAACTATCTAGAAAAATTATTAAGAAACATAGAGCTAAAATGTCGTGCCATTTGCAACTAGCGCACCCTGACGCAGGCATTCTCCAGCCCAAATCAGCAAAGCTTATGAGTGTGAAGCAACAGTATCTGCTGCCCAGCTGCTTTAGTATGAAACGTTCCTTCAGCTCATGAAAGCTCTGCAGTATCAGAAGGAAGTAGCCTAATGATAAATCTGCAGCCTCTGAAAAGTGCCGCGTCAGAGAACCAGTGCCTTTTACGCACGGCCACTCACTTCGCTAGATCGGCTAAAAAGGACAGCAGGCTGCGGTCCAACCACACAGACACACATCAGGTGTTCGCTCATTATTCCATATTCTGCCGTTGTATGCTCTTTGTTTCTAAATGTATCAATATATTGTGAACCAAAACTAAATAACATGCAGTATAACATTACATTTCACTCATTGCGGCGTGCCGCTTAATCATTTAAATAATATTTAAGCTTCTTATAAGTGAAAATGTTTAAAAGAGAAGGGTTTAGAAAAAGTGTTTTTACTATAGGAAATATGCATTACACAGTTGCCTACAATGATAGAAACGGGATAGGGGTACCCCTAGATTCCACCGGGTCCGTCTGCGCCGCATTACGGCCGCATTACGGCCGCATTACGGCCGCATTACGGCTGCATTACCCCTAGATTCCACCGGGTCCGTCTGCGCCGCGTTACGGCTGCGCCGCGGTTTTGGTCCGGCCTCCTCCGGCGTCATACCCTACCAGGCGCGTTTCAGAAGCGGAGCGTCTTGCCTGCCGGCTCGCAGTTTTTGTTGATTTGGGCATATTTCCTGGACAGGCTACTTTGTACAGACAAAGTTAATAATAACTGTAATATTCCAGTTATAAACGACATGAATCAAAGATGTGTTGCTGTATTTTAGTGGTATTGTGGCATTCATCATCATAATTATTCTATATATCAGGGGTACTCAAACTTTTTTATTAAAGGTCCACTTGTGAACTTTATACAAGGTCACTGGTCCGGATCGGTAAAGTCACCCCCCCCCCGGAGCGGAGCAACGAAGCTGAAATTAAGAAAATGTTTCTTACGGCGCTCTATGCATGGGGCCCCCTTGAGGGTTTTTCCCGACATGTCGTTGCAGTAAATTAAAGGGTGTTTCATGTTGTCGTTGCTGTGGACCTTCTTAATCTACCTTCTTTGGGGGCCCCCTTCTGGTCCAAGCACTTGCCTGCCTTGCCTGTCGGCAAACGGCGCCCCTGTAATATACACACACACATTCAATACATACATACAGTATGATGGCTTGAACTAGTGGGAGAAATGGCACTGTTTGTCTGTAGCCAATGCCTTGAACCTCGGCAAAAAAGGCATTAGAAGCATTAGAAAGTCAAGGTAAACTTGCGGTTAACTTGCGGTCTACAATGCGTGTCACGCTCGCACACAAGTACATATATATGCACGTTCATTCTCACAATGCGTCAGACACAAGACGCGCATACACAATGATGTACATTAATTTATCAGAATCAGAATTCTTTTTTTAATAATAAAAAAAAAAAAATTATAATGGGACACAGGGTTCGGTCCGGATTGATTTGCAGTTCGGTCCGGATCCGGACCTTGGTCCGGAGTTTGA
The DNA here is from genome assembly GCF_902827165.1 of Trematomus bernacchii. Classification (NCBI taxonomy): domain Eukaryota; kingdom Metazoa; phylum Chordata; class Actinopteri; order Perciformes; family Nototheniidae; genus Trematomus; species Trematomus bernacchii. Next base: position 691,560 of record NW_022987712.1, read on the forward strand.
GAAGCCCTGCTATATATATATAATTTACACAGTGCCTGTAAACCGGAGGAGAACGCTGACATTTCTCCTCCTACTTGAAAGACTACGGAGGGATAGGGTCTGCAAAATTAGTTTGTGTGTGTGTATATATATATATATATATATGCTATATATGCTCTGAACGTTCCACTTCCTGCCTGCCCGACCTTACGTTACGGCTGTGCCCCGACAAAAATAGGATTCGATCCTAATTTTAGAGGAGCCCTGCGCCGAGCCGCTTCTGGGCCGCTTCTGGGACGCTTCTGTGACTAGAGTGGCTGCGATCGCCGTGAGCACCGCGGCGCAGCCGTAACGCGCCCGTAACGCGCCCGTAACGCGCCCGTAACGCGCCGCAGACGGACCCGGTGGAATCTAGGGGTTACGGTCGCGTTACGGCTGGTCTATTTTCGACGCAACGCGACGCGTTGCATAGCGCCGGGCAGGAAGTGGACCGGTCAGAGCATCCAGTCAATCCCCAAAATAAACTAATTTTGCAGACCCTATCCCTCCGTAGTCTTTCAAGTAGGAGGAGAAATGCCAGCGTTCTCCTCCGGTTTACAGGCACTGTGTAAATTATATATATAGAATAATTATGATGATGAATGCATTTTTTTACCACTAAAATACAGCAACACATCTTTGATTCATGTCGTTTATAACTGGACTATTACAATTATTATTAACTTTGTCTGTACAAAGTAGCCTGTCCAGGAAATATGCCCAAAATCAACAAAAACTGCGAGCCTGCATGAAAGACGCTCCGCTTCTGAAACGCGCCCGGTGGGGTTTGACGCTGTAGGAGGTCGGAACAAAACCGCGGCGCAGCCGTAACGCGGCGCAGACGGACCCGGTGGAATCCCGGGGTTAATGTGTCGCAATACACTCCTGCAGTAGCCTACCATCTACAAGTCACCCTGGGGGGTCACAGTAATAACCCGTCTGTTGGGGAAATATTTTCCAAGGCCCATAACTTTGACCCAGTTTATCAGTTCATACTGTCCTGACTGAGCACACGCACCTGTAACCTTGGCTGCTGTGCTCTCAGTGTTTTGTCTCCCTGTTCCTGCCTGTTGGCGTCAGCTGTGTTACACCCCACCCTTAAAATGGCCCTATGGGGCTAACAAAATTCCACCACTGACCCAAATAGAACACGAAAGACACCTTTTAAAATCATCGAATCCATAGGATTTATTATAATCAACACATCAAATGTTTAAGTATCCATCCTAGGATGAGAGGCAGAAACACAGCAGTCCCCACACCAGAGGCCTCTCTCTTTTGCTGCTGCACTGGAGCTTTTAAGCACTTCCTTCCCCAGGTGCACCTCGTCTGAACCTCGTTACAGCAATGCAGCACACCTGGGTAGAGGAACCAAAGGGAAAAAGAAACAGGGAATGCATACAGCCGTAACACCTCCACCCTTAAAACAATGAATAAATTGAAAACTAACACCATACTATTCTATTCATTGAAATGAATGTGGAATTTCAGTGACTTTTATCAAGGCTGTATGCAAGGCAGCTAATAAACTTAAAGTGGACCTATCATGCTATATTATAATAATATAGTGTAGGACCATACCTATATAAGGCATATTTATACTTTTTTTTTTTCAAAATACCAAACAGATCATGCATTTTAGCCATGCCTCATTTCGCTCAAATTGCACTTTTTTACCCCTGTTTTTGCAAGGGCAGATTCAGTGAGAACAGCACCACCTACAGGCCTGGCATATGTACTACAGCGTCTCCAGCGCTTTGGAACGGCAATGGCCGTGGCTGTCTCCTCCTGATTGGTGGAGTTGGCCCAATAGCCGTAGCGCCACTTTCCTGACGTCAGTAAAGTGTTCAAATCTGGATCAGTTTTTATCAGATCCGTTGCAGCCCCTTTTTTAGAGATGTGGGTATGGAGGAAAATAGAGAGGGTTGTGTTTTCTGACACTTGGTGAGTTCCCTGGAACACCGGGGACACATATTCATGTATAAAAGATGTACAAAAGTGCATTTTGCATGATAGGTCCCCTTTAAGCACACCAGACTTAATATATCAATATATGAATTGCATTATCAGACAACAGATTAAGGACTGCTGACAAAAGGTGTCAACCTGGGTCAAATGTGGAACAACAAGATATATTCAAACTCTAGAACAGGGCCAACTAAGATGCTGCCACACAGAATGAGCAGCAACCACACAAGTAGCCAAATCAATGAAACAAAATGGCTACCACCATGAGGTGACAAACAAACTACAAAGCCAAACCAAATTACTGCGTTTACCAACACACAAACCGTAACAGACATGTCCAACACAATGTGGAGTGCAACAGCCACAGATCTAAAGGATCACCACAAGTAGACCAACTACAAAGTTGCTGCCATTCACTAATAGCAACACTATGATCCAACACGAGTGAACTGCCACTACCACAACACAAAAATGGACACCATGTGATCTTCCAACCATATGCACAAGTTACTGTGATGGATGCAGGAAACCAGCAACACAAGCTCACTTGACGAACCGGTATGAGCACACTAAACTACTAAACAAGCTCACTTGACGAACCGGTATGAGCACACTAAACTACTAATTTGCTACAATTAAATACATGAAAGCAACAACACACAAGTGACTACCAACAAGTGGACTGCAACAACCACAACACACATGGTCATACTGTAGTAAACTACACGCAAATGTTGCCTACTTACACCTAAGCAGCAATGTGCTCCTCTGATGTTTAGAGCTTACCCTACAGTCCCCTTTAAAACATGGAAAATGACACTGTCTGCCTCCATTCAACATTGAACAGGAATCTCAATCACAACTGTCCAATCTTATGTCAGGACAAACTTCCACAGTGTGTCCCTGTGGCCGCTTCTGACCACCTGAGCAACAACAGCTGTTCTCCAAGCCCTCAGCTCTGCCTCCTGAACTCAGTGTGCATCAGTCCCATTCAACATCCTGAGACTGAGTCAGCAGCCAACCTACACTGTGGAAAACAGCCGTGGTTCATCCATGACTACACCTCCTGGGATATCTGACAGTTTGGCAGGACAAACTTCATTCCAAACAGAATTGTCCGTTTCTTGGGAAAACGTAGCACTCAAGGACTCACTGCCATTTCAGAGCCCACTGATGACTTTCTGGTCATTCCTCTGATCCATCCCCTCCCCAACACTGGCGTTTAGCATCACCCACTTGTATTACAGTACATATCTCCAATGTCCCACCAGGAGAAACTCGTTAATATAGCATTGGTGGTTCAGTGGTAGAATTCTCGCCTGGTCCCCCGGGTCCGATTCCCAGCCAATGCAAACTGCAAAAAAAGGAATTTTAAGAAAGTAAAAAAACGTATTTCTGGGGAAAAAAATCGTATTTTTCGTCTAAAAAGTCAAATAATCTTGTTAAGAATGTTTTGCTTAAGAAAAGTATTCTTACTTTGAGAACATATATCTTACTTTTTCTAATAAAAAAATGCTATCTTATATTAAGTAAGAATACTTTTCTTAAGCAAAACATTCTTAACAAGTTTATTTGACTTTTTAGGCGAAAAATAAGAATTGTTTCCCAGAAACAAGTTTTGTTTACTTTCTTAAAATGCCTTTTTTGCAGTGTGTCTATTCAGTTTTCACATGTCTACCCTACTTTTATAATTTTCGAAATCATAAATCGAATCGATAGATTACTGATTGATAGATTAATGATATTATGGATATTATCCGGCTAAACAAAAGGTGCATTTATCTAACAGGTTCGTTTTCCACAGACCTTATTTCGAGCTATTTTCCAAAATCCCATGGAGAAATCCCATTGCTTTTTTGTTGAGGGAACCAGCAGCTTACTTCCGGGTTTTAGGACGCGTCATTGCAACACTCTATAGCCATTGATGTTGGGATCAGGGGAGCACAGGTTCAAACCCCACTGCAGTCAGCATGTCGTTGTGTCCCTGAGACACTTCACCCCAAATTGCTCCTGTGGGGATTGCCCACAGTCCTGAGTATGTAAGTCGCTTTGGATAAAAACATCTAACAAGTAACATGTAATGTAATGTAATTGTGGTGTGGTATACACAACACACACACATACCAAAAATAAGAATGTTTCTGCTGTCTTAATTTAAGACAAATGCACTTATATATTATGCCAATTAAAGAATTGTATTCTTATTGTAAGCTTTATTTGCTGATTTTTAAACTTAAAGTGGACCTATCATGCTATATTTAAATGATATATTGTAGGGCCATACCTATATAAGGTATATTTATACGTTTCTGTTTTCAAAATACCAAACAGATCATGCATTTTAGCCATGCCTCATTTCGCTCTATGTGCTGTTTGCTGTCTACGGGTCTGATTCTGCTGACCACGCCCCCCTGCAGGAGAGGGGAGACGTGCTCTGATCAGCTGCTGGGCTGTCAGAAGAGGGGGAGAAAAAGAGATCTCCGTCCTCCGTGTTTTATTATATAGAGTCGTTATTCATTTGTTTTAAAGCTCAATAAATAACAAAGAAGACCTTTGACCGGCACTTTTCTAATTTTGTCCGGAAGATTTAAACTTTAACGGACATCTTGACCGGCGAAAGAAACTGAAACTCTGCTGCACGGTCCCCTCGTTCCTTGGAAGAGGCGGAGAGGTGGGTGTTTGTCATCTGCTGGTGGACTAACCGGAGAGAATGACAGTGCTTGCCTCGACGGGGAGGGATTGCATTGAATTAAAGCAGCAGGAGCAAACGCTTGCCTCGGGGAGGGAGAAAAAAAGCCACAGCGGAGAATAAACAGAAGGGAAACCATGGTAACTATGGGCGGGAAGTCTTCTTCGCTGCTTTTGTGGCAGACTACAGCGCCACTTACAGGCCTGGCATATGTACTACAGCGTCTCCAGCGCTTTCGAGCGGCAATGGCCGGCCGTGGCCCAACCCCACATTCCCCTGATAGGTGGAGAGTTGGCCCAATAGCCGTAGCGCCACCGTCCTGACGTCAGGACAGTGTTCAAATCTGGATCAGTTTTTATCAGATCCGTTGCAGCCCCTTTTTTAGAGATTTGGGTATGGAGGAAAATAGAGAGGGTTGTGTTTTCTGACACTTGGTGAGTTCCCTGGAACACCAGGGACACATATTCATGTATACAAGACGTACAAAAGTGCATTTTGCATGATAGGTCCCCTTTAATTTAAGATTTACATTCTAAGTTTAAGACAAAGTCACTCATATATTGTGTCAATTAAAGCCAATGATTCTTATTGTAAGCTTTCTTTGCTAATTATAAATCTTAATTTAAGAAATATATTCTTAATCAACTCAACCAAACCACTCATTTTAAGTTATTCTTTCTTAAATAATTCAGGAATCATTGCTGGTAATAAGCAAAATGTGCTTACATGTCTAGTTTCAAGGCCCATTACGGTCTTTCAGTAGCTATTTCAACTCTAGTCTTAAGAATTCTAGCCAAGCTAATTTGGCTCACCCCATTGGCAGATTTGTTTTGCTTGATACAGGAAAATCTGACTTGATTCAAGAATATTTTGCTTGTTTTTGGAAGGGCTGTTTTTGCAGTGCAGCAGAGTGTTTTAGTGCCGTAGTCTGTAGGAATTTGTCTTGGGAACCGAAGGGTCACCGGTTGGAGTCCCAATCGGGCCAAAATAATACGGCGTGTAGACTGGTTCCTGGAGAGGTGCGAGTTCACCTCCTGCCCTCGAGCAAGGCACAGAACCCCCAACTGCTCCCTGGCGCTGGACAGACTGGCCACCTGTTTTGCTCAGACCTCTCTCACCTGTCCTGTGCATGTGTGTGTATTGTAATGTGTTTTACCACAACCGAGTGAACAACTGAGGTGAATTTCCCCTTTGGGATGAAATAAAGAGTCTTCTCCTTCTTAATAACATCGGCTGGCGCATCATAATGATGTTGGATAGTGTCAGTGCTGCCGGATTCTCAAAGCACAGCAGTCTCTTTTCCTAAGTCCTGATGAATCCTCTTATCATTAATCCAAATATGTGAAGTTAAGGAATAGTGGTTAGGAAGAGACGAAAGGCGATATATTTTGGACAATTCCACCAAACTCCACTCTCCCTAATCCAGGAAAGGTAATTGGATTCCTAAAATGCTGATCTATGAAGGTTTTACATCCCCTCACCTGGGACCAACAGGGTGACCTTGCCAGAAACGAGTGACCCTGACCTCTCTGCTTTCAGGGGTACCTCAACCCCGACACCATGTGGAGGTGATGGTTCTCTGAGGGGTATATCAGGAGTCTAAAAACATGATGCATGGCTATGAAAAAAAAAAGTTATCTTTTGGCACACTCCGTTTTTTAAAGACCTACCTTTAGGGTCTGATGGGATTTTTGATAATTTCTCTACTAGATCATTCTGATTTATCTCCCCCAAAACTTCTCTGGTCACTTTGATGGTGTTTACACAGTAGTACAGAAGCATCAGATCCACTGTGTCCATTTGGTCTGCTTTCTCCAGTTGACTCTTTGGGATTCCTGGGAATCCTAGGACCTCCTCCTGCAGGGTCCACTTGAATTCTTTAAAGTCCTTTTCCCCCAAACTTTGTAAAATTCTTAATAGGACTTTTCTAGGTGTCTCCATCTTTTCTCCCTGCAGAGCAAAGATACCAAGAAAGACATTCTTTATCTTACAGAACTATATATTGTTGTGTTGTATTTTTTACTTTTGAAAACCATAACAGGACTTCAGGATTCAAAGAACAGCCGCCATGTGACTTTGGATGGCTTCAATTCAGATGTCGAGTTAGTAAATGCCCTAATCGGTTCTAAACTTGTTTTAATACCTTTGACTTCACGAAAGACAGTCAGAAAGTCAATCCTAAACTTGAAGACAGTCAGCACAGTCACTGTCTTTTCCTTTAATGTCTTGGTTTGGTAACCTGACTTTAAAGACCAGAAACTGTCTCAGTCAGATCATAAAGTGGTCTAGCAGACTGATTGGTGAGTCACAGCTAAACCTGGAGTCCCTGCTCATCAGACAGTTACAGAGGCTGTCTAACTCCATGTTTAATCAAGGATTAAACATGGAGTTAGACAGCCTCCCACCCCCTGCAACCTGAATTTCAGCTTCTTCCTTTGGGCCGGAGGTCAATCTTCCTAAAGGTGTAGAACCAAGAGGTTTAAAAAAAGCTTTGTGGATGTTCTGGAGCGCTGGGGACTTTTTAAAGATGTGTCTGTTGTCCATATTGTATGAAGCATGTGTCACAATGGATACCTTTTCTTACTTCTCCAAACCAGGTTTACCTACTGGTACAAATAAGTAACATGAGAGAAATAAGAGAGTGAACCAGCCGGCGACCACACACCTGGTTCTGGTCTCTGGCAGTAAGCTGGTTACTGGACACAGAGCTGAGTTCAGGTCCAGATCCAAAACACTCTTTAGATCCAGGTTCAGGACCAGGTCCACGTCCAGGTCCAGCAGAATGAGGTGTTTGCTCTAGACTTGAACACAACACACAGAGCTTTGAGTGAATAATGAGTGCTGAGCTGTGACATGGAGAAGAGTCATGGACAGTTGGAGATCTCACCTCTGAGCTTCGGTCTGGCTGTCATGTTCCCCAGAGCTTTTAGAGGGGGGGGCTTCCTCCTCTCTGTCCTCACACTGATCCATAGCAGAGCCTCCACCTTCACACAAACACAACAACATGCTCATTCATTACCACAAGCTTTACATAACAGGTAGTGCCCCTCCTCTCAGATATTGAGGAACCTTGTTGGAGCCTCAACAGGAACTGATCAGCCCAGAATGTTCCCCACAGCCCCAGAACCACACAGAAACTCAGTATGTTGACCCCGAAAGATATGTGTTAGTGTGTCACAGTTTATCACAGCACACAAAACTTCTTTAAAATATAATTGTTTGGCTTAAAATATGTACGTTATACATGTTCCGGACTTTAATTAAAAAGGTATTTTGTGAACTGATAAGAAATGTATTTTTTATATATCATTGAAATATGAAAAATATGTTCCCTCATAACTAAGTTATAATACAGTTCAAATGTATGGGAACAACATTTGTAATGTTTGATATAATACTTAATTTACTTTTCATGCTTATGTGTTGTATAGCCCACTTACAGATGGAGCAACTTATTTCAGACTCCAGCTTACTGCTTCCTGCCTACTACCTGCCAGCTACCTGCCTAAGACCTGCCAAAGACCAGTATCTGGGAATGTTAAGCCCTCCCACTATTTTCCAAGAGGGCGTTGCCAGATTTTCAATTTCAGGATTTAACCAGGAGATGGCGCTTCCTTCACAAAAACAGGAAGACAACTTTCATGGACTTTCAGTTTTGTTTAGAAGAGCATTTGAACACATCAATATTTTAGATCAAATAAAGTATATCTAATCTTGTAATTCAATAATATATAGTCTTTATATATTAAATAACTATGGTCAAACTAAGACTTAGTTTTTCAAAAGAGAAAATGCAGATATTATATAAAAAACTAAAGTTAAAATCTTGTTTTTAATGCCCCAAGAGCAATAAAAACACTTGGTAAAAGAATCCTGAGTGAGGCTTTCATAAATTGCATTTAGCTGACGCTTTTATCCAAAGCGACTTACTATTTAATAAATGATAAATGATTATTCATAACAAATATGAGTGATGTGTGATTATTATTCATGCTATATACTGATATAGGGCTAAGTAAGCAATCAATCCTGCAAATTAACCCTTAGTTGTTCAATTGCTGCTCCAGAGGCCAGGGGTTAAATTGGGATTTGATATGTGGGGGGGCTCTGTTAGAAGGTGCGACGGGGCGGGGGGAGAGAGTTAGATGCTCGTGAATTGTCAACGGGGGGGGCTGTTGTCGGCCGTAAGCGAACCGTGCCGTTGGCGTCCTGCCGTTCTGTGATTCTCCAGAACTCACAGCTGGCCAGCGGCCCCACCGGGATAAGTCCCGACTCTCCCGACGGCCAATCCGTGCCTCCCCTGACTGCACGTTGCTGACACACACCGCTGCAAACTCTCTGCACGGAGGAGCCGCGGAGGAAGAGACACACGTTCACTAAGCCGAAAAAACTATATCCGGTCACAGTGATCTGCTGTAGTAAAGTAAATTCAACACATATCGACCCTAAATATAGCATATATTAAGAACGAGAAAGTGTTAATGGCGACAGATAATTCACCATCAAGTTAGTTCAAAAGTTTGTAGTTCAAATATTCTGCTGCTTTTTACTTTCTTTTCTCATCTTAATACAAATTCATTCACTACTACTTACATCTGATATTTAACTCCTTCAGCCTATTTTCAGCTGCAGAAACCATTCAACTATTACATTATTCAGCTATTTCAGGACATCAAGGCTATACATGTTTTTTCAAACCTTTTCTTTTAAATATTAAGCTTTTTCTGCATTTTTGTAGCTAAAAGCAGCTACCATTCAGCTAATAACATATTCAGCTTTTTCTGCATTTTCAGCTAAATTCAGCCACAAATGTTCACAGTTTACAGCATTCGCACGCATTTTCTGCAGGAAATGCATTTTCTAGTTATTTCAGCCAATACTTTGGCACTCCATAACTTCAGCTTATTTTAAGCTACAGAAACCATTCAAATATTAAACTATTCAGCCTGTTCAGGAATCGATGGGAAACCTTCAAATCTTTAAAAATATTTTATACTTCTTGAAATATTCAGCTTTTTAAACTCTTTTTTTAACATGGAAGTCAATGGGAGATGCCTTCAAATCCTCTTTTCCTACACTTTGCGCCAAATGCTACTCCTTCCACATACTTTCAGCTAGACACTTCATTCCAACTTTCAAATGATCACAAGACCTTCAGCTATTCAAACTTGACTTTTATTTTTGATATCTTTTACACTTCTTGAGATATTTAACTTAGTTTGGAGCTTGGTAGAGTGCTTTGATCTCAAAACAGAGTGCGTCATTGCTTCAAATTTTCCCCAAAAAATGTTTTAAACTTGCCATAATTCCCAAACCCTACACTCCTCAGACATATGTTTTCATGAAAAATGTAGGAAAACCTCTCCTAGGTTGGAAAATAAAAAAAGAATTAAGAAGAAATATTAAACAAAATGCCTCTTGAGGGCATGAAGAGACAAAAAGTCCACCTAGCTCCCAATTGATTCCCATGTTAAATCTTTCTGGAACTTTCTTCAGAACAGAGAGAGGTACACTTCAGACAAACTGCTCCCATCTCCACATTTTACACACAAAACCAAAAAAAACAATATATATCAGTTCATTGGGGTTCCCTGATGCTCACGGTCTGGTAATTTTTTGATAGGAGCCATAGTTTTTGAACAGATGGCAAAATTGTCAGATATAATCCTCAATGCATTCTTAATGGGACTCAGTGCTGCAGTTGGTAAATCGTCATAAGTCGTCACCATGGTAACCTTTCATCTCTGGGTTTACACACACAGGTGTTTGTAAACATTCATTCACTACTACTTACATTTAATATCTTTATTTAACTCCTTCAGCCTAATTTCAGCTGCAGAAACCATTCAAATATCAAACTATTCAGCCTTTTCAGCACATGATGGGAAACTTTCAACTTTTTCAAAATATGTTATACTTTTTAAAACATTCAGCTTTTTAAAGTCTTTTTTTAACATTGCATTGCAATGCATTTGAGCTGTAACAATTAAGGGCGTTCAAGAGAAGAGAGAGGGCGATCAAGAGGAGAGAGAGAGGGCGATCAAGAGGAGAGAGAGAGGGCGATCAAGAGAAGAGAGAGGGCGATCAAGAGAAGAGAGAGAGGGCGAGCAAGAGAAGAGAGAGAGAAGAGAGAGAGGGCGATCAAGAGAAGAGAGAGGGCGATCAAGAGAAGAGAGAGAGGGCGATCAAGAGAAGAGAGAGAGGGTGATAGAAGATTGAGAGGGTGATCAAGAGAAGAGAGAGGGCGATCAAGAGAAGAGAGAGAGTAATGTAACCTCCTAATGTAACTCCTATGAAAATGTTCAAAAAGTGCTCAAACTTCACATGTGTGCTCACAGTCCAGCCGTGAAGACATCTACGGGACAGTTTTGAGATTTCTTAAAATGCCGTTGCCATGGCAACACAATGCTCACCATGAAACACGGTTTTCTCATAACTTCAGTGAAAATGCTCGAAATGGCCCAAAACTTCACAGGTTTGGTAACGATGCAGCCATCAACACATCTAAGCGTATCATGGGGTGTCATCAAATGCTGTTGCCATGGCGACAGATAATTCACCATCAAGTTAGTTCAAAAGTTTGCAGTTCAAATATTCTGCTGCTTTCCCAAGCCTTTTTACTTTCTTTTCTCATCTTAATACAAATTCATTCACTACTACTTACATCTGATATTTAATTCCTTCAGCCTATGTTCAGCTGCAGAAACCATTCAACTATTACATTATTCAGCTATTTCAGGACATCAAGGCTATACATGTTGTTGTTTATACCTTTTTTTAAACCTTTTCTTTTAAATATTAAGCTTTTTCTGCATTTTTGTAGCTAAAAGCAGCTACCATTCAGCTAATAACATATTCTGCTTTTTCTGCATTTTCAGCTAAATTCAGCCACAAATGTTCACAGTTTACAATATTCGCACGCATTTTCTGCAGGAAATGCATTTTCTAGTTCTACCTGAAACACTGACAACAGTACATGGAGATCTTTCTAAACTCATTCTGCTCTCACTCAGAGAGAAACCCTACACAATATTTCAGACAGATGTTTAGAATCAGCATCAAGAAACATGTGTCCTGTCCAGGTAAACAGTGACTCTGTCAACGTGATCACAGTGATCCTGATGATGGAACAGATTCCTGTGGGGGGATTCTCACCTGCTGAACTCTCTACAGGTCTACTCACAGACTCTCTTCAGGTCTGCTCACAGAAACACTGCTCATCTCTTCCTCTTCAGTCCTGAGTCCGTCTGCAGTTCCGCTACCTTTGCTTTTTACGCAACAGTTTTAACACCAACTGTCGCAAGTATGACTTCCGTGAAAGAGGAACTCTGCAATTCCCCTATTAGCTGCAGAGGAAATGGGGGGGAGGGGGCGTTTGAAGTGCCGCAGTAGTTTTCCACTCAGGGGTAACCTTTAGACAAAGACAAACTTATATTATGAGAGAGTGATATCTGTCTTTGTCTTTAGCACTTACTATCATTGATGTCTGTTTTATTCAACCAAATGCCTTTGCTGATAAATACTCTGTTTCTAGACCGAGTGTTACCTTACGCCTGGATTCCACCGGGTGCGTCTGCGCCGTGGTTTTGTTCACACCTCCATCAGCGTCAAACCCCACCGGGCGCGTTTCAGAAGCGGAGTGTCTTGCGTGTCGGCTCGCAGTTTTTCTTGATTTGGGCATATTTCCTGGACATTTGTACTTATACAAGAAAGTAAGGCTACTTTGTACAGAAAAAGTTAATAATAATTGTAATAGTCCAGTTATAAACAACATTATTCAAAGATGTGTTGCTGTATAGGGATACTGCAAAATTAGTTTATTTTGGGGATGGAACAGATGCTCTGACCGTTCCACCTGCTCGACGCTATGCAACGCCTCGCGTCTCCATCAAAAATAGACCAGCCGCGTATTTTTAGCGGAGCCCAGCGCCGAGACGCTTCTGAGCCGTGACGCGGTGCGTCTGGTGGAAACACACGCATTGACTAGTGGCCGCGTTATGGCCGCGTTATGGCCGCGTTATGGCCGCGTTATGGCTGCGCACGGCGCAGCGCAGCCATAACGCGCCGCAGACGGACCCGGTGGAATACAGGGGTTACTGTGAATAATTTTTTTGTAAAAACACATCAGAGTGACTGAAACCCAGTCGGTGTGAGAGGGGTTGCAGTTCTACTAGCTGTCCACTAACTGACCCTCTGACACAGATCACCACTGACTCATGTGATGAGGCAAGTCAGGAATAAGAAATCAGAACACCTTTATTAGTCCAACAGAGGGGACATCTACATAGTTACAGCAAAGTAAAGAGAATACATATGAATTAAGAGGCATGCATAACATATTAGACAAATCAATTACACAATGTACAATTAAAAAAAGTACCCCTCCAGGTGGAAAACAATAGGTACAGTAACAGTATTTAAAAAATGTTTTAAATTCAAATAAAACAAGTGCAGAATGTAGAAGTAGTGTGATAGCAAAACATATAATTGTTTGGCTTAAATAATGTACGTTTTCCCAACATAACGCTCCTGTTTATACTCAGTATAAAACTTAATTGAAAATAGAAAATGTTCATAAATAATGTTCAATCAATTAGCTCAGCATAAATGTAAGGCATAATCATTTTAATGTTTCAATTTCAATCGGATTGTTCACTTTTTCATGTCAGTCCTTATGCCGTTATAGTCCAATGTTTTCTGCTTCGTCAGTCAAAGCCATGAGTGAAAGCTCACAGCCAGGGGAGGAGTCAGCCGATCCCCCTTTCCCTCCATCATCTTCGTTGTGTGTATCCTGTTGAGGCAAGGGTTGGTACTTCACTAGGTTTTGTTTAGTGAGTGCTGTTTCAATGAGTCTGGTAAATAGTAGGGATGTGAATAGGGACTGGGCCAGATTCTTAAATTTTTCAAACAAGGATTCGAGCATCCTGCAAAAAGGATCATCAATTCCTGTGTTCTCAGTCAATTATTCTGAAAGGGATGTAAGGCCTTGTAACGCCTCCTGTCACTCTGCAATCTGGGGCTGTATTGTTAGGGATAAGCAGGTGGTGCCTAGGGTGCTAGGGACCCCTGGGGTCCTTTTCCTCGGGTCTTCTAGCCTTAAAGTTTGATGTCCATCATGTTGTGATCTTGGCTGGGCTATTTAACGATTCTTCTCTTGACTCTGTTTTGTGAATCTGATTTGTTAGTTGCTATGGGTGGAGTCTCAGTAGCATTGGTTTCAAATGTAAGTTTTCGCTGTCTAAGGGTCTCAGTCTCCCCCAATAATAATGGTTTTACTATCAAGAGAGCTATAGCTAAAAAATATGCATGAAGTTCCCCTTAAACCACAGCCCCGGGCTCCTGAAGGGGGGCCATGGTCTATCACAGGGGTACTCAAATACAAATCTTAAAGGTCCAAAAAAATGTTTTCAATAAGACAAAGGTCCGTTTATTACGGTCATTCAAACTTTTAAACAATTGCAACAAGATTCTTAACACGAGATTGCAAAAACAAAAATAATCTGTATGCAGTAGTTTTCATTGTTATTGTGTCTGTGCTTGATCCCTCAGAGTCGCAGTGTAAGAGCTGCACAGTTATGAATAAAGGCAGCTGCACCCTCTTTCATTCAGCATTCCCATTATTGCTTTATAAATGTCTTCTTGCCCCCTTGTGTGTCCACTGAGGTTCGTCAGGCCCAACACATCTTCAACAAACTCCCCCTTTGCCTCATCATAAAAACTCACAAACACCAGCAACTGAGCATTGTCAGTGGTGTCAGTGGACTCATCCACAGCTAAGGAAATGCACTGTGCATTTTTTATTCCATCACAAAGCTGATTAATCAAATCACCAGCCAGTATGTATGTTCTTCTGGTTGCTGTGGACTCTGAGAGGGGGATTTGCTTGATTTGACCTGTTATTTCCTCTTTTTGTTTGCCTTCAAACATGGTCTCCATCACTTCAGTCATGCATTCTTTTATACTTCAGTTATTATCCAGTGGAAAGCCCTTACCTACTGGCCTAGTTAAATCAAAGTGGTTACTTTCTGTTGGCTGGGCAGTGTAGTTTTACACACCGTCTTATTTGACTTTCTCAGGACTTAAAACAGTTTTTTTGGGGGCAGACCCCCACAAAGAAAAAAATATATTTACACACGTAAGGTCATCATCTTAACAGTTGTGTATGCTCATCCGTGAGCAGAGCATCAAGTTGACATGTCTATTACAGCTGAATGCGGCGATTACCATTTTGTTCAGCAAAACGCCTCACAAACTTATTAAGATCAACAGCTTTAGTGCGTTTTGATTCAATGCTGAGTACAGCCAAACTTGACAGTCTCTTCTCTGTCATTGTAGACCGCAAATACCTCATTCCTTCAGTACTTGGGTCCGAATGCTTCTCGTTTTACGCCATACCGTTCAAATGAAATCAGGTCCGGGGGAGGGGTTACAAGACGTGCATCTTGTGCTGCATTCACTTGCACTCGGACATTAGAGACTTTCTCTCATAAATGTCCGATGAGCCACAACTTTTATTTCAAAACAAAGCTGCCAACTGGGGTGGCAGCTGGGGTGGCAAGGCCTATTTTTAGGGTGGCAGTTGCCACCCCAGTAGGTGAAACTAGGCTACTAGCTACAGTACAGATGCAACTAGATGAGCTGTTAACTCTCGCTCTGACTTTTTTTTTTTAAACACACATGCATTTTTCCCACCCGCATTCCGCGAAGACCCGCCCTACTGTGCCTCTGATTCGCAGACTGTTGGTGGGGGGAAAAAACGCTGACGGGATGCTGAATGTGATTGGACCAATGCGTTGACAGACACACACAGACAGCGGAACAGTCTGACATGCAGAGCGCTGTATGCAGTGGACATAGCGGAGAATTTTGACTCGTTGCGTTGTGGCGATGTTTCGCAGATAACACAGATAATACAGATAATACATATGAAAAGTATAATTTGCTCAGAGTCCAGAGACAGTTGTGGTTCGGTCCGGATCCGGACCGGGGTCCGGACTTTGAGGATGCCTGGTCTATCATGTGCTGGCTGGTACATGGTGTGCCAGTTTCTGTCGCTCAGACTTGTCACTGTTCTCCTGCTAACAGTCCCTCTCTAGTTCTGCTGGGTTCTGTTGATCTCTTCACTGGTTTGAGACAAGTGGCCCTATTGGTGACACCTGCCTTTGTAGCCAGACTTCACCACAGCAGAGTCGAGTTTCTGTCTTTAGGCCTGAACAGCTCCACAGTCAGGTGTATCCAGGATGGTATCTCTGCTCCTCCAACTGCAGCTGGTGTAGACAGGAGCACTTGGTAGGGACCCTCCCACTTAGGCGAGTGCCAGGTTTTCCTCTTCATCACTCAGATGAAGACCCACTGTCCTGAGGCCTGTACTACGAAGCCGGATTTTCGCTTAGCCGGCTGACTTCAGGGAAAACTCGGGCTTTCCGGTCCTACGACGCTAGTTCTCTTTTTAGTGGGCTAGATCTCCATGGTAACTTATGCTGAGCGGCTAACCTCCTCGGGAGGAGGTTAGGTTGCAGGCTAAGAGATCAACTCAGTGAAAGCACCGCCTGCTGACCAATCAGAGCTCCGTGTGCGGAGTTTAAAGCTATCAAGTCATATTACAGGATAGAGGAAATACAGAAAAACTGCCGTTGCAGGAAAGACGGCCGGCAAAAATCAACTGACTGTGTGAACGTGAACATGAATAGAATATCCCCTCCCATTTTCAGAGCAATCTGACTATTATAACATTAGCGTTAAGAAAGCTTACTTAAATATCTGCCACAACATAAGTAACCGGATCAGAGTAACATTACGTACAGTCCGCGGCACTGTGAGTGCAGACGTCGATGTGTCCCATTATCATTCATATCATATCACATCATAATGTATCATATATTTCCTTATTTGAGTCAGCTTCTTGAGCCGTATCTGGCCGTGCAACACTCACAATGTCACATACTGTATGCAGAAGTATTATTTTAAGCAACACATTAAGTTGACGAAACACTCGAGTCAAATGTAATTAAAGTCAGATCCACTCGTGTCTTGGACGGGGCAGTGATATCATAAACCTGTTAATGTACGCATTCAAATGCTTTTTCTTTTACCAGCTGTATTCACCTTGCAGGTGCAGCTATGTGGCTTTGATCCTGGATAAAGTGTTTAAGTCATGGATGTTTAAAGTTTAACTTCTTCATATTTGACTAATATTAAAGTTGACTTTTCATTCAGGAAGTATGACGCTGCGCTGTCAGTACGCTTGTCCATGTTTGTGATTTGTCGAATGCTCCAGACACCACCCATTTAATGTGAACGCGCACCTAACTAGATAGGACACGGCTGGCTTGAGCGATCCACTTGATAACCAGCGTCGTAGTACAGCTTAGCCAGAGCGCGTATGTTTTGGATTGGGCCAACCGGCTAACTCAAACATATCCAGGTTAGGAAAATCCGGCTCCGTAGTACAGGCCTCTGGTCTCACTGGCTGTGTGGGGTGAGTTGTTTTCTGTGTAGGGGGAACAACAACACTTGTGATCTCTTTTCTTTTCAACAGTTTAGCCATATTTTCTGCTGTCTTTTCTCTATTGTTTTTATCTTCTCCCTCTTAGGTGCCTTACAAACAATGGACGTCCGCTCTCGGGAGCGTCGAAGTGGTGCGGTCACCCTAAGTGACAGACCTAAAGTATCCGGGATTCAGGCATCTTCCCTGGCTTGTACATTTTTAGTGATGCGCCCTGGAGGTATCAGACTATTTTAAACAACTTTTCCCCGCCTTTCAAACACTTATTCCGGGGTTTTAGCCAGTCATTTTGCACGAAATCATTTAACATTGACGGTCTCCTGAAAAAGCACATATTCTGTGCATTTTCAGGAGAGCGTCTATGTTAAATGATTTCGTGCAAAATGACTGTCTAAAACTCTCTTCCAGACATTTAAAAATACTTTCCCCGACCATTTAAACATTATTTCTGGCTTGTAAAGTGCAGTTATGCGCCCTGGAGATACTATTTCAAACAACTTTTCCCCGCTTTCAAACACTTATTCCTGGGTACAAGTGTTATCTTTCCCCCCCTGGGTGTGTGTGAGACAAGTGAACTGAGTCAGCCTGCCAACAAGCAGCAGTGTGCTGTCATTTGAAACATGTTACCCCCACTGTTTGACACAGCTTTACCCACGTTTCGAGGACTCTTTCCTGGGTCAATGTGTGCTCCAATGTGTCCTCTTTCTTCCCCCTGGGTGTGTGTGAGACAAGTGAAGTGAGTCAGCCTGCCAACAAGCAGCAGTGTGCTGTCATTTGAAACATGTACCCCCACTTTTCAACACACTTTTACCCACGTTTTGAGCACTTTCTCCTGGGTCAATGTGTCCTCTTTCCCCCCCTGGGTGTGTGTGAGACAAGTGAACTGAGCCAGCCTGCTAACAACCACCAGTCTGCTGTCATTTGAAACATGTTCCCCGACCTTTTAACACACTTTTTACCCATGTTATGCGTCCTGGAGGTATCAGCCTATTTTAAACAACTTTTCCCCGCCTTTCAAACACTTATTCCGGGGTTTTAGTCAGTCATTTTGCGCGAAATCATTTAACATTGACGGTCTCCTGAAAAAGCACATATTCTGTGCATTTTCAGGAGAGCGTCTATGTTAAATGATTTCGTGCAAAATGACTGTCTAAAACTCTCTTCCAGACATTTAAAAATACTTTCCCCGACCATTTAAACATTATTTCTGGCTTGTAAAGTGCAGTTATGCGCCCTGGAGATATTATACTATTTCAAACAACTTTTCCCCGCTTTCAAACACTTATTCCTGGGTACAAGTGTTATCTTTCCCCCCCTGGGTGTGTGTGAGACAAGTGAACTGAGTCAGCCTGCCAACAAGCAGCAGTGTGCTGTCATTTGAAACATGTTACCCCACTGTTTGACACAGCTTTACCCACGTTTCGAGGACTCTTTCCTGGGTCAATGTGTGCTCCAATGTGTCCTCTTTCTTCCCCCTGGGTGTGTGTGAGACAAGTGAAGTGAGTCAGCCTGCCAACAAGCAGCAGTGTGCTGTCATTTGAAACATGTACCCCCACTTTTCAACACACTTTTACCCACGTTTTGAGCACTTTCTCCTGGGTCAATGTGTCCTCTTTCCCCCCCTGGGTGTGTGTGAGACAAGTGAACTGAGCCAGCCTGCTAACAACCACCAGTCTGCTGTCATTTGAAACATGTTCCCCGACCTTTTAACACACTTTTTACCCATGTTATGCGTCCTGGAGGTATCAGCCTATTTTAAACAACTTTTCCCCGCCTTTCAAACACTTATTCCGGGGTTTTAGTCAGTCATTTTGCGCGAAATCATTTAACATTGACGGTCTCCTGAAAAAGCACATATTCTGTGCATTTTCAGGAGAGCGTCTATGTTAAATGATTTCGTGCAAAATGACTGTCTAAAACTCTCTTCCAGACATTTAAAAATACTTTCCCCGACCATTTAAACATTATTTCTGGTTTGTAAAGTGCAGTTATGCGCCCTGGAGATATTATACTATTTCAAACAACTTTTCCCCGCATTTCAAACACTTATTCCTGGGTACAAGTGTTATCTTTCCCCCCCTGGGTGTGTGTGAGACAAGTGAACTGAGTCAGCCTGCCAACAAGCAGCACCGTGCTGTCATTTGAAACATGTTACCCCACAGTTTAACACACCTTTACCCACGTTTCAAGCACTTACTGCTGGGTCAATGTGTCCTCTTTCACCTCTCTGGGTGATTTAGTCAGTTTATGGAGCTTAGCCCACAAATCCTGGATGATCCAGGCCGAATTTGGGTGCTCATAGGCGGACATATAAGCACCATAAAAACCACCCCCCTTGTAGAGTCACCAGGGGCACGAGAATACCCTCCACAGAAGGGGTGGTGGTGTCGTTAAGAAGGCCGAATATGGATGCTGATGGGCGGACATATAAGCACCATAAAAACCACCCCCCTTGTAGAGTCACCAGGGGCAACGAGAATACCCTCCACAGAAGGGGTGGTTGTGCCGTTAAGAAGGCCGAATATGGATGCTGATGGGCGGACATATAAGCACCATAAAAACCACCCCCCTTGTAGAGTCACCAGGGGCACGAGAATACCCTCCACAGAAGGGGTGGTTGTGCCGTTAAGAAGGCCGAATATGGATGCTGATGGGCGGACATATAAGCACCATAAAAACCACCCCCCTTGTAGAGTCACCAGGGGCACGAGAATACCCTCCACAGAAGGGGTGGTTGTGCCGTTAAGTAAGGCCGAATATGGATGCTGATGGGCGGACATATAAGCACCATAAAAAACCACCCCCCTTGTAGAGTCACCAGGGGCACGAGAATACCCTCCACAGAAGGGGTGGTTGTGCCGTTAAGAAGGCCGAATATGGATGCTGATGGGCGGACATATAAGCACCATAAAAACCACCCCCCTTGTAGAGTCACCAGGGGCACGAGAAATGCCCTCCACAGAAGGGGTGGTTGTGCCGTTAAGAAGGCCGAATATGGATGCTGATGGGCGGACATATAAGCACCATAAAAACCACCCCCCTTGTAGAGTCACCAGGGGCACGAGAATACCCTCCACAGAAGGGGTGGTTGTGCCGTTAAGAAGGCCGAATATGGATGCTGATGGGCGGACATATAAGCACCATAAAAACCACCCCCCTTGTAGAGTCACCAGGGGCACGAGAATACCCTCCACAGAAGGGGTTGTGGTGCCGTGAAGAAGGCCGAATTTGGGTGCTCATAGGCGGCCTGCTGCAGAGTCATTTTCAGGCTCCTCTCCACAATTGTCCCCCTAAAATTAAATCATTATTTTTGCATTTAAATGCATTTATTCTATCATTTATATGGTTCCCCAACACAATGCACATAGTCTGGAGCTCACTGGGGTCCTGCATATAATTTAATCAGGCGTTTTAACACTTTTTCCCATGAAAATGATTTTTAATCACTATCATGGGGCTATGAAAATAAAATTCCGGGTAATGCAGAGCACAAGTGCACCTTTTACTATTTAAATGTATTTGTATTATATATTTGGGCTAGAAAGGTGACCTCTCTGGGTGATTTACTCAGTTTATGGAGCTTAGCCCACAAATCCTGGATGATCCAGGCCGAATTTGGGTGCTCATAGGCGGCCTGCCAGGCGCCCCCACCCGTGGAAAGCAAAAAAAAGTGAAGAAAACGCTTAATTATATCTTAAAATAATCAAAAATGAAGTTTTGAAAAATTGTCAAAAAAATGACAGAGTGCCAACGGGAGAAGTGGCCAAGTGTTCTGGGCTTCGGGCCGATTTTTCCCCTTCTCCGATGGTTGGTACAACGGAGAAGGGGAAAAAGTACCTGGGCTTCATTTCCACTTCTCTGTCAAAAAGATTCATCCATACTTTTCAAACTACCGTCCGCACGAAATCGGAAACCCAGTTTTTGGGTGCACTCAGAAAAAAAACGGCTGTTGGAAATCATGGAAGAATGTATCCGCTCACCAAGCACTCTGAGTGGGCCTAATTTTGTGCCTCAAGACCCCCCAGCCTGGTTCTCCCAATACTTTAAGTTTGATATGGAGGAATGCGAGGGCACTTTCCAGGTGACTCTACCCGATTATGAGACACTATTTTGGGGCGTATTTTTTACATTTTCCTGGTTCTCCAAATAGTTTAAGTTCAACATTTTGAGCCATGGAGGAATGCGAGGGCACTTTCCAGGTGACTCTACCCGATTTTGAGGCCCTATTTTGGGGTATAATTTTTACATTTTGACCCCTTTGCCTGGTTCTCACCAAAGTTGAATTGGATGATTTCGACCATGTCAGAATGTCAGGGGAGTCCGCGGGGGACTCCTGCGGGGTCATGAGGCCCTATTTTGGGGTATAATTTTTACATTTTGACCCCTTTGCCTGGTTCTCACCAAAGTTGAATTGGATGATTTCGACCATGTCAGAATGTCAGGGGAGTCCGCGGGGGACTCCTGCGGGGTCATGAGGCCCTATTTTGGGGTATAATTTTTACATTTTGACCCCTTTGCCTGGTTCTCACCAAAGTTGAATTGGATGATTTCGACCATGTCAGAATGTCAGGGGAGTCCGCGGGGGACTCCTGCGGGGTCATGAGGCCCTATTTTGGGGTATAATTTTTACATTTTGACCCCTTTGCCCGGTTCTCACCAAAGTTGAGTGTGATGATTGCTGAGTCATGATGCACTTTTTTGGGGTACATTTCCCCCATTATCAACACGGACTAGAGATGTCTCGGAGATGGCTCGGACCCCACACCCTGGTTCTATGTAACCCTGGAGGAATGTCACATGAGTCGACAGGGGACTGCTGCTGGCTAATGAAGGACTATTTTGGGGTACATTTCCCCCATTATCAACACGGACTAGAGATGTCTCGGAGATGGCTCGGACCCCACACCCTGGTTCTATGTAACCCTGGAGGAATGTCACATGAGTCGACAGGGGACTGCTGCTGGCTAATGAAGCACTATTTCCGGGTACTTTTTTTTCATTTTCACCCAAATTTCCCTGGATGAAATATTTTTTAGTTTTTTTAGTTTTTAGCCCAGTTTTGGCCACAGCGTTGCCTGGAGGATAGGACCGAGATATGACAGACTCTCTGGCCGCCTCACAAGTCACTATTGTCGGACACTTTCTTTGCTTTACCCCGGTTCTATCACTCTTTCCTCCTTTGACCATACAACCCGTTTCCTGCTGGGGTGGTGCCTGGTTCCGGGGTACCCCAAACCCTCTCATGGTCGGGGCACCATGTATTGATGCATCGGACCCAATGTTGCCATCACCAGCCCCGCGTTGGTGCGGAAGTGGGACCATCTGACCCAGTGGTAACCCAATACTTCCCTTCGTCCATGCACCATGAATTGATGCATCGGACCCAGTGTCGCAACCACCGCTCACGCTAACGCATATAAACGGAGAACTATAACATAATTTTGATCAAATTCATTATGTGTGTTTCAGTAAGGATGTCATCTGAATGCCCGGTGTGCAGACCCTTCTATCTGGCATTGAACAAACACCTTAAGCACAAGCATGCAGTGCGGAACTTGGAGGAGAGGGGAATCCTCCTGAAAATAGCCAGTGGAAGGATAAATGTTCGGACCAAACCCTGTCCCATCGCTGGGTGTTCGTACGCTGGGAAGAGACTGGACCGTCATGTAAAACATGACCACCCTGAGTTGTCCCGACATGAGGCACAGCAGGTCATGGCAAGGCTGAAGCATAGTGTGGCACTGCAGTTGCTCCATGACCTCCGTGAGACTAACCCCATCATTGGAATGGCTACATCATTGGATATAGACAATGAGGAGGAATACCCCGGGCACCCTCCACCCTTCTCCCCACATACCGAGTGTGACAACGAGGACTGCAGGCAGGTGATGCTGGAAAATGTGGCATTGAGGGCTCAGAAGGATGCCCTCAATGATGAGGTGAAGACCCTGCGCTCCAGGCTGAAAAAGGAGCTAAAACCCAGGAAGCAGAGTGCTGCTGTTCTTGAGAAAGAGGACGAATGTATACGATTTAAGGGCCTGGCAATCCCAAGTACCTCCGGCATAAACACAGTAGCCTCAGGCAGCAATACCCCTGTGAAGAGCCCGGTGAAGACTGTCATGCAGTCCCCAGTAACCTCCGGTAGCGAGACCCCTGTGAGGAGCCCGGTGAAGACTGTCATGCTTGCAGTAGCCTCCGGTGGGAAGAGACCGGTAAAGAACCCTGTGAAGAGCCAAGTGAAGACTGTCATGCTTGCAGTAGCCTCCGGTGGAAAGAGACCGGTCAAGAACCCTGTGAAGAGCCCAGTGAAGACTGTCATATTACCAGTTTCCTCCGGTAGCGAGACCCCTGGGAAGAGCCCGGTGAAGACTGTCATGTTTGCAGTAGCCTCCGGTAGCGAGACCCCTGTGAAAAGCCCGGTGAAGACTGTCATGTTTGCAGTAGCCTCCGGTAGCGAGACCCCTGTGAAAAGCCCGGTGAAGACTGTCATGTTTGCAGTAGCCTCCGGTGGAAAGAGACCGGTCAAGAACCCTGTGAAGAGCCCAGTGAAGACTGTCATATTACCAGTTTCCTCCGGTAGCGAGACCCCTGGGAAGAGCCCGGTGAAGACTGTCATGTTTGCAGTAGCCTCCGGTAGCGAGACCCCTGTGAAAAGCCCGGTGGAAACTGTCATGTTTGCAGTAGCCTCCGGTAGCGAGACCCCTGTGAAAAGCCCGGTGGAAACTCTCATGTTTGCAGTAGCCTCCGGTAGCGAGACCCCTGTATGCCGGAAGACCCGTGCCTCTAAGCTGGCTAATGACTTGCCCTCTCCCTCAAATTACTGGTCCACTGGGTGTGGACGGGGGAATACCATGCGTGAAATCACGTTGCCTAGAAGCATGGAGGCGTACCTTCAGACATACTTGGATCATTGTTTGGGTGTCGCTCCGACAGTAAAACAGAAAGACAATGTTGTGTCGAAGATCAGCCGGATAAAGAACTTCATAGTATACATGGCCCATGGTGTTAACCGCCTGTCAGACTGGCTGTTCCTAAGAAACATGAAGATGATCCGTGGCTGGAGCGAGTATATTGTAAAGCCGGGCCGGGCAGTCACAACATCAGAGTTCTTCCTGAAGAATGTGCACCAGTTCATGGGGTACATGTCTGAGTCAAAGCCCCGGGGGTGCAAGCTCACCCAGTCTGATATGACCCACATAATGAGAGAGGTGAAAGCCAACATGAAACACTTGAATAAGGCAGTCACTCTACATCAGTTTAAGGTGAAGAGGAACAAACTGGATCGTCTGCCGAGCCAGGCGGAGCTTCTCGCCGCCATGGCAGCCGCTGAGAAGCGCATCCCGGAGCTACTCGACCTGATGGCCGGCACGCCGACCTCAACCACCCAGAAGCTTCTCTATGGCTATCTCACCCTCCATTGGAGCCTCCTGTATGGCCACCGTACGGGCGTGTACGCAAACATGAAAAACAGTGAGGTCTTAGAGGCAGCCATAAGGGGAACTGCTGAGGGCTACATCATCCATGTGCAGGATCACAAGACGGCCAAGACATATGGCGAAGCACAGCTGGCGCTTACAGTAGAGGAGTTTAGCTGGGTCATGCGGTGGATGGGGATTAAAGAGGCATTGCTGGGTCCTCAGAATGAATTCTTCCTTTTCACAAGGGGGAATCGGGCCTCCAAGAACCTGAACGCTCACTTGAAGAGGGCATGGGCTGATGCTGGGCTAGAAACAGCCGTCACCTTCACAATCCTGTGCACTGCCCTGGCTGACAATATCAAGCATCACCAAGATCCAGAAAGCCGGTCGATTCTCGCCAGGTTTATGTGTCACGACGTAACCACGGCGGACCGGTTCTACGCGAATGCGCCAGGAATAAAGGAGGCATTGAGAATCCGCTCCATGTTCAGGGCGTCATCAGATGCGGCAGCAGCTGCATCATCATCAGAAGGATGTCTACCGCTGTCAGATGGGGAGACCTCCGAAGAGGGCTGCTATAACAGTACTGCTTCATCATCTTCACCTGATGGGTCATTGGAGCGGCAGCAGCAGCGGAAGCGGAAGCGGGAGGGAAAGAGGCCAATGAAGTCGGGACCGGGGCTGGTTGACACTCCTGATGATGGGGCAGGGGCCGTGGACTCAACCTGTTTGCCCTGGTGCACCGTAAGAATTAGACGCCTAATTTGGTCCCCTGAAACATTGTGAATATGTATACCGTGTATATAATTATTATTATAATCCTGTGTATACATTTTGTAAATAGTACAATATCTCCAGGGCGCATAACTGCACTTTACAAGCCAGGGAAGGTGCCAGAATCCTGGGCATACATTTGGTTAATAGTCCAACACCTCCAGGGCGCATAACTGCACTTTACAAGCCAGGGAAGGTGCCAGAATCCTGGGCATACATTTTGTTAATAGTGCAAGACCTCCAGGGCGCATAACTGCACTTTACAAGCCAGGGAAGGTGCCAGAATCCTGGGCATACATTTTGTTAATAGTGCAACACCTCCAGGGCGCATAACTGCACTTTAAAACGTAGGTTAAGAAATTTAGTAGTACTGTTATAGCAGCAGTAGTACGTGTAAATAGTTGATGTTTTAGTCTGTGTGTACTGTGATTTTTGTTACTGCAACGTGTAAATAGTTGATGTTTTAGGCTGTGTGTACTGTGGTTTTTGTTCAAATAAAATAAAAAATAAAAAAAAAACAATAACCTTGATGGTTACCAGGGGCAGATAAAGTGCCACTTTCCATCAGCACCGGGGAGGCACTCTCCTTGGTGCTGAACCCTGTGATGAGCGCTCAAGTGTTGGCGGAGGAGGTGTAAGCCAGAGGAGGGTGAACAAAAGTTAAAGTGTTTGAACCTCCAGCCCGGAAGGGGGGGTGGTGGTGCCAATAAGAAGGCCGAATTTGGATGCTGATGGGCAGACATAAAAGCACCACAAAATCCACCCCCTTTAGGGTCACCAGGGGCACGAGAATACCCTCCACAGAACGGGGGGTGGTGCCGTGAAGAAGGACGAATATGGATGCTGATGGGCAGACATAGAAGCACCACAAAATCCACCCCCTTTAGGGTCACCAGGGGCACGAGGTTCTGGTGGGTGTGAATACCTGTGTTTAGTCCGTGGGGGAGTGCTTAACTGTGGGGGCCCGGGGACTCAGGGTGTGCAAGGTTATGGAGGTCCCACTGTTAGGGGCCCATGCTGGAGGTAATTAGTCCGTCCTTGGGGCTCTGTGAGCGGGCAAAAAGAGGTGATTTCCCCCTGGTCTCTGCTGGAGGTGCAGAGTCCCACTGTTAGGGAGTGCTGTTGGAGGTCTCTAGTCCGTCCTTGGGGGCTCTGTGAGCGGGCAGAGAGAGGTGATTTTCCCCTGGTCTCTCCTGGAGGTGTGAAATAAACAGAGTCCCACTGTTAGGGAGTGCTGCTGGAGGTCTCTAGTCCGTCCTTGGGGGCTCTGTGAGCGGGCAGAGATAGGTGATTTTCCCGGTCTCCGCCCTGGAGGTGTGAAATAACCAGAGTCCCACTGTTAGGGACTTCTGCTGGAGGTCTCTAGTCCATCCTTGGGGGCTCTGTGAGCGGGCAGAGATAGGTGATTTTCCCGGTCTCCGCCCTGGAGGTGTGAAATAACCAGAGTCCCACTGTTAGGGACTTCTGCTGGAGGTCTCCTGCATTTAAACAGATTCACCAGTTTATAACGTTACTTTAGCCCTGGTCAGAGCCCTGTTTTCTGGGTAAGACAGCGAGGTGCTGTACCCTGAGTCTCTGGCTCTCTGAGACCCTGCTAAAAGCAGTGACTCTGCTGCCTGCATTTAAACAGATTCACCAGTTTCTAACAAGACTTTAGCCCTGATCAGAGCCCTGTTCTCAAATCGTATTTTCAGAATCTGACCCTCTGCCGTAACTCCGCTCCGCTCCCCGAGGTCCTAGAGACTCGGCGATGGTACCATTGGATGCGGGATACGTGGAAATGGGGGGGTACAGAAAGGCCTGAACCGAACAGAGCTTGTTATCAAAAGTTATGGATTAGTAGCAAGATTTCACAATGTAGCTCTCCAGAGTGCTGAAGGTCATTAGTCCGACAGCCGGTGGCTGAAACGCTACTTTTGGTAAGCTGGTAAGCAGCACGCTACTTTTGGTAAGCAGCACAGTTACTTCGTGGACACAAATCCCATCCGCTTATACAGGCATTGGACATTTATGGTAGGATCAGGGATGTGCCACCTTTTCAGGAGTAAGCAGCACAGTTACTTCGTGGACAAAGATCCCATCCGCTTATACAGGCATTGGACATTTATGGTAGGATCAGGGATGTGCCACCTTACACAGAACTGGCAGAATGACTTCCTAACTATCCGGTGGCTGTATATTATATGCGGAGAGGGATCTGGAGAATACCTCCATGGCGCATAACTGCACTTTACAAGCCAGGGAAGGGGCCATAATCCTGGGTATACATTTTGTAAATAGTGCAATACCTCCAAGGCGCATAACTGCACTTTACAAGCCAGGGAAGATGCCTGAATCCTGGGGTAAACATTGTTTAATTGTTTAAGTGTTTTTAAATGTATGGAACAGTGTTTTGTCTCTTTCAAAACTCTCCCGTCATTGGCCGGATACATGGGGACGATTTTATATTCACTATGACCGTTACTATTCCAGTGAGACGAAGTACGTCCAGTGACGGGAGTGATCCCATGTTAATTTTGTCCGAAAACCAGAGCATTCCCTTATCTTACAAATTATTTGGGCTCTGGCAGATAATACGGATATTTCAGTGCAGGTGTTTTGACTCTTTTTGGTCTAAACTGTCACTGAGGATTTATATAATAATTATTATAAAATAAAAGTGTTTTCTTCTGTAGTTTGTAAAGCTAATGCTTCTAACCAGTTTTGAATAAGATTCAACATTTTCCTCCTGTTGAGACATATATGGCTCAATATAGCTAGATATCAAAATAGGCTTCTGGGCTTCCCCATAGGCTTACATGTGTGCATAGTTTCCATTAAGATTTCTCTCCTTCAGGTGCATTTGCATGTCCTTCATTATTTCTTGATCAATGTGTTTAAAATGTCAGTTTGACATGCGCCTGGATCACATAAGAAAATAATCTCTTCTCCTTGTACTTCCTGTTACAAATGTTGTTTCTGATTGTGATAGTATCCTATCTACTGTGATTAGTTCCAAAATCTCGAATTCTTTGTCTAATGTTCCAGTGTTATCATTAATGTTGACGTCTTTGTCGTCAGAGTCGGTGTCTGAAATGGTCATTACTCCCTCTGTGTGTGCGTGTGGGTGTACATGACCTGATTAAGTGGCAGCTTCTAGTTGCTTGACTGTCCTCCTCCCCGCTCCTCTGTCTCTCTTCAGCCTGCTTGTTTTAATGGCCTTTTTTGTTTATCCTTGTTAATTACACAACATTGATTGGTTTAAATTGTGTGCAATGCTTTTGTGTTTTTCCCCTTCGATTCGGAGAAACAAATATTTTTCGGAGTTTAGGATGGCAGAAGACACTACACTACCTAGAATCCTCAGCTATCGTTTGGGACTACACCATGTGCTTTGTTTGACAAACCCCGTGATTAGTTCTCAAGCTCTGTGATTGGATGTTGGAGTGGCAGTGCGCAAAGTTTACACCGCGTCAAACAGCACTTTGAAATGGAATGAAACCCATCGACGGCACACTATCCAAATCAAGACTCGAACGTGTCCTACCCCCACCCCCCCACCCCTTAGGTCACAGGCTCCTCCAACAGTGCAACACAATAAAACAGATACACTGAAAAAATAGTGCAAGTAAATACAAAAAGAAAAATAGTAAAATAGTAAAAAGCAATAAGAGTCTATATACAAGTGATTTGAATATGATATATTAGACAAATAATACATCTTATAAGAGTATAATAAATATGTATAATATCGGTTAAAATAAGTGCTTCAACATAGTTAACATTGCAGGAAAGTTGATTGTCAAGTCCCAAAACAAACCATGCAATATATTAAACGTTAAGTACTTTGTCAGGCTTAATATAGATACCCCCAAAGCTTTTTGCTTACATGTATTTAAAAGAAGACCTTAACCTAAAGTATTATTTAATGTTTAAATAAAGCCTAATTAGTTTGTCTGTTTTGCACATCCTCCTATTAATATCTTTGTACATCCGGCACTAAACTGTTTTATTCTAGATACCATTTACAGTATCTTCTTGATATTTTCTATTCTATATTTCTATCATTGACCTTCTACTTTCCTCCTATTTTGTATATACTCTTAATATTTAAATGTTTTCATAAAATATAACACATTCAAAAGTGCTTTACAAAAATGAAAGACATCAAGAAAAAAGCATTTTAAACAGTCATTAAAAAGCAACACAATCTACCTGCGTTGCAATTACTCTAAACGTGTAATAACGTGCTTTAACCAGTAGGAGGTGCGGGTTAAAAAGCTGTCAAGTTTACAGTGTTAACAAAATAAAATATACTGCTGTTTCTGGTTTAGTTTACGATGGATATATTCTGTTATTGTTTTGATATTTGTAACACAAAAGCGATGTAAAAAACCCACAGCAACACAGAAAAGATGGTCTTAACATGACCCAGCGGTCTAGTAGTTAATAAAAAACAATAATATCAAAACAAAATATTACTACTAACTTTATTGTGAAATTAAAACAGAACGGTAAAAGAATAGTTTCCGGTCTATTCTGAGGCCCGATCTCTGTAGATAAATAAAGAACTACGACAGATGTGTAATGTTTAATGCAGCCAAACCATTCATTACAATGCATTCATGTGATGACTTTCAAAGAGTAAAGCAAGCACTGCTGAATAAAGTATGATTTTATCTTTTACGAAACGTTTTTTTTCATATGGAATGCAGTTGGAGGTCAACCAATCACAGAGCTTGAGAACTAATCACGGGGTTTGTCAAACAAAGCACATGGTGTAGTCCTAAACAATAGCTGAGGATTCTGGGTAGTGTAGTGTCTTCTGCCATCCTAAACTCCGAAAAAATATTTGTTTCTCCGAATCGAAGGGGAAAAATACAAAAGCATTGCACACAATTTAAACTAATCAATGTTGTGTAATTAACAAGGATAATCTGGTGTTTTTGAGTTGATGAGTAGTGGAGATATCACTGTAAAATCAATCGACAGTAAGGAGAATAGTTACTTCCGGCTGTAAAATCCTCCGTTATCCAATGGGAATGGACGCTCACATTGCCTTTAAACAGCCGCCGACATAAACGGATGCGGTGCTTCCCTGAGCGTCAAACACCGCCGCCGATGGGAATACATTGCAATCAGTTGAAAGCTCTTTGCGTCTGTTTATGAAGCTGAAGGAGCCTAGGCGCGTCACAACTGGACGCCACGGGACCCTGACCAAGCGTCGCTCCTGGACGTTTAGGGAGTGAGAGTGTGTTGCTCCTGAAGAACCAGGTTCAAATAACTGCTGTTTCAATTCAGACGACACGCTAAATCTGCAATCCCGAAGGATTTTGGTATCAGTGATGAGGTGTGGCCCTACCTAAGGGTGAGTGTGGCAGTTGTGCAATCTTACTTTTTAAGCAGGAGAGGAGAGCGCAGATTTCTTTAAGTTATCCCAATCCAAAAAGGTAGGATGATTTTATTTAAGAAAATGGTCCACACTTGTACAGGGTTTTTACCTTCTCTCGTTACAATATGACAATCATACAAAACATATCATGCTGTGGTTAATTACTAATATGAAACCTAAATTCACAGTTTTACATTTCTTATTTTATTTTGTCACACTCTCTTCAACTGTCCCTCTTGAGTTGTATTAAAAACCTCTTCCGGTGGAATTCAGAGGAAAATCCTCATGGATTACCGGGTGTGAAATCAAATACATTAGAATCTCTTCAACTCGCCCACTTCAGTTGTGACATTTAAATCTAACCTCAACTGGCCCACTTCAGTTGTGACATTTAAATCTAACCTCAACTGGCCCACTTCAGTTGTGACATTTAAATCTAACCTCAACTGGCCCACTTCAGTTGTGACATTTAAATCTAACTTCAACTGGCCCACTTCAGTTGTGACATTTAAATCTAACCTCAACTGGCCCACTTCAGTTGTGACATTTAAATCTAACCTCAACTGGCCCACTTCAGTTGTGACATTTAAATCTAACTTCAACTGGCCCACTTCAGTTGTGACATTTAAATCTAACCTCAACTGGCCCACTTCAGTTGTGACATTTAAATCTAACCTCAACTGGCCCACTTCAGTTGTGACATTTAAATCTAACATCAACTGCCCACTCCAGCTGGTTTTAGTAAAAGACAGTCAAAACAAAACCAATTTGAGAGAACTTACCAGGGGAGAAACCCACTCTGGCAACACACTCTCACTCCATAAACGTCCAGGAGCGACGCTTGGTCAGGGTCCCGTGGCGTCCAGTTGTGACGCGCCGAGGCTCCTTCAGCTTCATAAATGGACGCAAAGAGCTTTCAACTGATTGCAATGTATTCCCATCTGCGGCGGGATTTGACGCTCATGGAAGCACGGCATTCGTTTGTGTCGGAGGCTGTTAAAGGCAATGTGAGCGTCCATTCCCATTGGATAATGGAGAATTGTACACCCGGAAGTAAGTATTCCCCTTACTGTCGATTGATTTGACAGTGATATCTGCACTACTCATCAACTCAAAAACACCAGATTATCCTTGTTAATTAAACGACATTGATAGGTTTTAGTGTGTGTACAATGCTTTCGTCACGTTTTCCCCTTCAATTCTGAGAAACAAGTCGTTTTCTATGAGTTTTGGATGGCCGAAGACATTACATTACCCACAATCCTCTGTAGCAACCATAGACTGTATATTGCAACAGGCAACAGCTTCGGTTCATGTTAATTTACAAACTCTGACCAAGCGTCGCTCCTGGACGTTTAGGGAGTGAGAGTGTGTTGCTCCTGAAGAACCAGGTTCAAATAACTGCTGTTTCAATTCAGACGACACGCTAAATCTGTTTAAGCAATCCCGAAGGATTTTGGTATCAGTAATGAGGTGTGGCCCTACCTAAGGGTGAGTGTGGCAGTTGTGCAATCCTACTTTTTAAGCAGGAGAGGAGAGCGCAGATTTCTTTAAGTTATCCCAATCCAAAAAGGTAGGATGATTTTATTTGAAGAAAATGGTCCACACTTGTACAGGGTTTTTACCTTCTCTCGTTACAATATGACAATCATACAAAACATATCATGCTGTGGTTGATTACTAATATGAAACCTAAATTCACAGTTTTACATTTCTTATTTTATTTTGTCACACTCTCTTCAACTGTCCCTCTTGAGTTGTATTAAAAACCTCTTCCGGTGGAATTCAGAGGAAAATCCTCATGGATTACCGGGTGTGAAATCAAATACATTAGAATCTCTTCAACTCGCCCACTTCAGTTGTGACATTTAAATCTAACCTCAACTGGCCCACTTCAGTTGTGACATTTAAATCTAACCTCAACTGGCCCACTTCAGTTGTGACATTTAAATCTAACTTCAACTGGCCCACTTCAGTTGTGACATTTAAATCTAACCTCAACTGGCCCACTCCAGCTGGTTTTAGTAAAAGACAGTCAAAACAAAACCAATTTGAGAGAACTTACCAGGGGAGAAACCCACTCTGGCAAGACACTCTCACTCCATAAACGTCCAGGAGCGACGCTTGGTCAGGGTCCCGAGGCGTGCAGTTGGGACGCTCCGAGGCTCCTTCAGCTTCATAAACGGACGCAAAGAGCTTTCAACTGATTGCAATGTATTCCCATCTGCGGCGGGATTTGACGCTCATGGAAGCACGGCATTCGTTTGTGTCGGAGGCTGTTAAAGGCAATGTGAGCGTCCATTCCCATTGGATAACGGAGAATTGTACACCTGGAAGTAAGTATTCCCCTTACTGTCGATTGATTTGACAGTGATATCTGCACTACTCATCAACTCAAAAACACCAGATTATCCTTGTTAATTAAACGACATTGATAGGTTTTAGTGTACAATGATTTTGTCACGTTTTCCCCTTCAATTCTGAGAAACAAGTCGTTTTCTATGAGTTTTGGATGGCCGAAGACATTACATTACCCACAATCCTCTGTAGCAACCATAGACTGTATATTGCAACAGGCAACAGCTTCGGTTCATGTTAATTTACAAACTCTTCAACTACAACCGTAGTTATATTTAAAAACATGTTAGAAGGCCTCACAAAATACTTTAATGTAAATTTAAATTTAAATGTGAAGGAATGTGTGTATATTAACTGTGGGTTTTTCTCTGGAAGTTTTTCCATGTACGATGTGAGGGTCAAAGGACAGATGATGCCGTTTTTCTCATACTGATATTCCGCTATGCACGCTGGGATTTGGTGTTTATGCGATGTGAATTCCGAAAACATTTAAAAAAATAATAATAATACATTATTCCGAGTGTGCTTGCTTTTCTCTTTGAAAGTCATCACATAACGGCATTGTAATACACGTTTCGGCTGCATTAAATATTATATATCTGCCGTAGTTAACTCTATGTATAGAGCCCTGATGACAAGACTTCTAGACAAACAGGAACTGCAGCCAAAACTGAAAACTTGACGTGGATCTTAAATATATAAGCAATTAAACAACATCTTACATTTCTTTTCACACAATACGTCTCCTTGCAGTATCAACACTAATTCGGCTGACTTTTATATTTGATCCAATTGGTAGATAGGCTGTATTTACGCCATAACGGTGCACAGCTGATAGAAAGGGACACCTACTGGTTAAAGCACGTTATTGCATTTTATAATTTTACTATTAGATATTAATAGGAGGATGTGCAAAACAGACAAACTAATAAGGCTTTATTTACACATTAAAGAATACTTTAGGTTAAGGTCTTCTTTTGAATAAGAAAAAAGCTTTGGGGGTATAGAAGATGAATATGGAGGGAGGAAACCCTCTTTGATGGTCACACATGCAGAGCACACAGCACACACACAGTGAAATTTGTAACTACAGATAAATATTAAGCCTGACAAAGTACTTAACGTCTAATATATTGCTTTCCTGCAATGTTAACTATGTTTAAGCACTTATTTTAAACGGGACCTATCATGCAAAATGCACTTTTGTACGTCTTTTATACATGAATATGTGTCCCCGGTGTTCCAGGGAACTCACCAAGTGTCAAAAAACACAACCCTCTCTATTATCCTCCATACCCAAATCTCTAAAAAAAGGGGCTGCAACGGATCTGATAAAAACGGATCCAGATTTGAACACTGTCCTGACGTCAGGACGGTGGCGCTACGGCTATTGGGCCAACTCCACCAATCAGGAGGAGACAGCCACGGCCATTGCCGCTCGAAAGTGCTGGAGACGCTGTAGTACATATGCCAGTCCTGTAAGTGGCGCTGTAGTCTGCCACAAAAGCAGCGAAGAAGACTTCCCGCGCATGGTTACCATGGTTACCCTTCTGTTTATTCTCCGCTGTGGCTTTTTTTCTCCCTCCCCGAGGCAAGCGTTTGCTCCCGCTGCTTTAATTCAATGCAATCCCTTCCCGTCGAGGCAAGCACTGTAATTCTCTCCGGTTAGTCCACCAGCAGATGACAAACACCCACCTCTCCGCCTCTTCCAAGGAACGAGGGGACCGTAAGGCAGAGTTTCAGTTTCAGTTTCTTTCGCCGGTCAAGATGTCCGTTAAAGTTTAAATCTTCCGGACAAAATTAGAAAACTGCCGGTCAAAGGTCTTCTTTGTTATTTATTGAGCTTTAAAACAAATGAATAACGACTCTATATACAGATGTAGCAGCTTATTTCAGACTCCAGTTTACAGCTTCCTGCCTGCTACCTGCCTGCTACCTGCCTGCTACCTGCCTAAGACCAGCATCTGGGAATGTTAAGCCCTCCCACTATTTTCCAAGAGGGCGTTGCCAGATTTTCAATTTCAGGATTTAACCAGGAGATGGCGCTTCATTCACAAATACAGAAAGACAACTTTTCATGGACTTTCAGTTTTGTTTAGAAGAGCATTTGAACACTTCAATATTTTAGATCAAATAAAGTATATCTAATCTTGTAATTCAATAATATATAGTCTTTATATATTAAATAATCATAATAATAATGTAAATGTTTACATTACACTTCTTTATTTGTCATGCGGTCTACCTACGCTGTAAAATGTATTATCTCTTCGATTTACACACGGTGTAGGTACCATATGTGTTCGGCCTACCAGATGTGTTCGGGGTCCGTTACGCTTACCAATGACGTCACGCATTGGCTGTACGGTAACCCAAGAGGACATTTTACACGGTCAAATTCCGAATGTATTGAAACTCCAGACTCAACGTAAGAGCTTGAGCCTCTTCGGGGGGTGCTAACATTTAAACATACACTTCATTCTTTACTTTGTCCGTTATTATATGTAGAAGATATTACTTTTTTCTCCGTCATGTTGTTTCCATAGCAACAACTTCAAAATAAAAGCATCTAAATAGATTTGTGTTCTACACACCAAAATACGTTATTTGAACACCCCTCTCGATCGATTTACAAGAAAAATTAGTATGGCCCGCCCTAATACACCAACGCAGTTTTTAAAGATATACATTTTTCAACACAGAATCATTTGCCAAATTACACCATATCCAATCATTTTACGAGTCAGAAAATGCTATCTGTTCATTGCAGTTATTGTTTATTGAATTAGATTACCATGAGCTCAACATAATTATGTAGAGTACAAGTCCACAGCCAAGAAAATGTTATTTGCATATCATTTTATTTATGAATATGGAATTATGGAATTCTAACACTGGAATTTGTTATTATTTACTATAACTTTATTATATTATTCGGGTACAGCCCTACTGTACCAAAATATCCGAATATTCGTTCGTTGGAGTACTATTCGGGTTTCAATTTCGTTATTCAGATATTCGTTTTTGTTTTTTTTTCCCCGTTTTTTTTTCAAATTGAATTTATTGAAATCTCCAATATCAACGTAAGAGCTTGTGCCTCTTCGGGGGGTGCTAACACTTAACCATAAACGTTATCGTTTACTTTCTCCGTCTTTATATGTAGATATTACTTTTCTCCGTTAATCTCTGTCACGTTGTTTCCAAAGCAACAACAACTTCCTGTCAACTGCGCTAACTCTCCTTCAAAATAAAAGCATGTCCATAAATAGGACATGCCAAATTACACTTAACACATAGCCTATACAACTGCAATGAATGTAACAAACACAATGCGATATCCTTTTCAATTTCAAAGAACACAAATTGGGTTACATTAACAAATAACTATAAAACAACAATACTGTAGAATAACAAAATGAATGCCGTGAATACACTGAAATACACGTGTTGAAGCGGTTCGCTGCTGATTACTACGATTCCGTACAGCCAATCACAATGGGTGACGTCATTGGTAAGCGACGGACCCCGAACACATATGGTAGGCATGGATGTATAATAAGAACTGGATACAGCGTGGGAGGCGGGGCCTCATTCATTCCTATGAGAGTTGCTCATTCGCGCATGATGATAAAATGGCCCAACTTTTGAGAGAGCGAAACGTCACAGATTACCCGGCATGCCTGAGAAGTACCCGTATGTGCGCTCATAGCGCATGCGCAACTTTAACCATGCCCCCCAAAATGCTCGTTCACATCAAGCACGTCAATTTGCGTACACGTAACAGCACCGCACGTTCATGACAGCATGGTAATGTTTGTTATGATAGATTTGATATTAACGAGGCTGCAGTTAGCAGCTAGCGGGTAGCTAGTAATTATGCTAATTTACACATCAATCGTTATGTACTTTTATATTACGCTGTAACAGGATCTAGTGATATCCAAGCAACAGAGCTTCATTTAGCATGAAATAATTATTGCACTGTATATATATATATATATATATATATACACACATACACACACAGTGCAATAAGCTTCTTAGTGCAATAAGAAGCTACAGGGACGTTAATCTACGTCGGTAATATTAACTTTATTTAATACAACATTTACGGTACAAGATTTAATCATACAGCCCATGTAGTATAATATTTTACAAATGATGAATTACAGCAAACATGTGCAATATATCCATTATTACAGCTCCGTGGGCTGGCAGTAAGGCGATATGGGTCCGTTCTTATTGTGCATCCATGGGTAAAGATAAACTCATGTAGTGCTGAACACGTAACATGAACGTGCCGGGCGGCGCGGTCCCGTGGGTTAGATGCGCGTTCATAATGCAGAGGGAAATAACTCTCAGAATAACGTTATTAGCACATTTTACAACTTGAGGAACGAATGTTTTTAATAAGGGCTATACAAGTGTTCATACTGGGTAGTTTATTTAGTTTAAAAAAAATTATCCAACGATTTACAGACCACTCTTTCCCCATGTAAGTCAATGGGAAAAAGTGTTTCCGGGCCTGGCAACCAAAAGGAAGTGTAGTACCGCCGTTTGGCCAGCACGAATATTTTCATCAGAGTCCGGCGCACTTCCTGGGGGCTTGATGGTAGGGCGAACACATATGGTACTGACACCGGCATCTATTGCACTTCTGTCCATCCTGGGAGAGGGATCCCTCCTCTGTTGCTCTCCCCGAGGTTTCTCCCATTTTTCCCTTTGAAATGTGGGTTTTTCTCTGGAAGTTTTTCCTTGTACGATGTGAGGGTCTAAGGTCAGAGGGTGTCGTTTTCTCATACTGATATTCTGAACAAACTGTGCAACCCTGTCTCCTAGAAATTACGTTCCCGCAAAACTAAACTGCATTCTCAAATACGTTTCGCAAGAAACGTATTTCCTTCCACGTTACGTTTGTTATGAACATATCTTAAATACGTTTATTTTCTACATATCTTCTAGAAACCTATTTTCTCTCACATGACGTTTGTTATGAACGTATCTTAAATACGTTTGCTTTCTACCTATATTTGCCATTTCTTTTCTAGCTTATAATAATGATAATAGTCATTTATTAATATCATTTTAGAGCAAACTTATTTTCGCGCTGGCTGGCGGCTGACTTTTCAGTTGACCAAATCCGTTATTATGCTGGTTAATGCTTAATAATCACAATATTGTTTGTAGTCGTTTCATACAGCATTCTCAATTACGTTTAACAAGAAACGTCTTTTGTCCCACGTTACGTTTGTTCTGAACATATCTTAAATACGTTTGCTTTCTACCTATCTTTGACATTTCTTTTCTAGCTTATAATAATGATAATAGTCATTTATTAATATCATTTTAGAGCACACATTTGAAATCGACGATCGGGCTTGATATCCTATGGTTAAATTAAAATCAGTAGGCGAGGCTGTAATTTCGCCAGCTGCGAGGCAGAGTTTTAACATGCCAAAAAGCTGCTGTGTCGTTTATTGCACCTCAAACACCTCAAACTTCCTCTAAGGACAGCAGAAGAGCTCTGTGGCTTCAGGCTTGATCGCCGTTCAAATGACAGCGTTGGTTTCCCCAAAAGTGGGTGGGGCTGTGACGTAGATTTTACTCTCATCTATTATTCAAAACCATTCTATTTAATCCAAACGTCAATTACATGCCAGTGTTTTATCTTTTTATTAAGCGATTTGTTTATGTTGTTTAACTCATAGATATATATAAACATATGCTTTTATATATATCTATGGTTTAACTGGGAATGTTTTCACATTGAACCGGAAGTACGTCACTTCACTTTGTCTTCTTCGTCCCTTTTACGTTCCAGACAATGCATGGCTCAGCGTAACAGACTGAACAGCGACCCCAGGTGTGTCTTCATTGGAATTACATCTTCATTACTGAAGGAAAAAACTTTGTGTTTGTTAACTGGGTTTTTAATGCAGTTGGCTTTTCTTAATGGTTACAATATTGCTATGAGTTACAGTATATATCTGAAGCAAATTATGTTTCTGAAGATGTGTAGTCAATTCCACCCTTCAATGTAGCATAAATGTGAACTTTCATTACAGGAACAATACCGGAAACAGACGTAGGAAAGATCCTCAGCTCGCTGATTGGATGTTTTAGCCGCAATGCACGTTGGGATATGGTGTTTATGCGATGTGAAATCCGAAAACATTAAAAAAAATAATAATAATACTTTATTCCGAGTGTTCTTGCTTTTCTCTTTGAAAGTCATCACATAACGTTTTTCATCAGCGTTTTGCAGGTTTTTTGTGACACTAGTAGTAGAAAGGGACGTCGTTCATGCAGGTTTTTGGTGTCAGTAGAATCATTTTTAATCGTTTTATGATGCAGCTAAATGTCATTCAGTGTGTGCATGTTCCAGTTATTAAATGCTGCAACTAATGATTCAGAAAGGGATGTCGTTCATGCACTATTTTATCAGTTTTATTAATTTTATATCCTATATATATTCATGTTGCTCTGTTGGAGGAGTCATATCTACTCTGTTGCTAATGTGCACATGACAATAAATCCTCGAAACTTGAAACAGGAAATACAC
The DNA here is from genome assembly GCF_902827165.1 of Trematomus bernacchii. Classification (NCBI taxonomy): domain Eukaryota; kingdom Metazoa; phylum Chordata; class Actinopteri; order Perciformes; family Nototheniidae; genus Trematomus; species Trematomus bernacchii. Next base: position 731,223 of record NW_022987712.1, read on the forward strand.
ATTTCCACTGATACACGTAACACTCTTTATTCACCTCAGCTGATGCTGAACACTCACACAGTTCTTCCTCAGCTTATTACAGGTTTTGATGTCTCTAGTAGTAGAAAGGGACGTCGTTCATGCAGTTCTTGTGACTCTAGTAGTAGAAAGGGACGTCGTTCATGCAGTTCTTGTGACTCTAGTAGTAGAAAGGGACGTCGTTCATGCAGTTCTTGTGACTCTAGTAGTAGAAAGGGATGTCGTTCATGCAGAAGTTGGGCCTCAGACCCTCGAAGGTGCAGTCGGACGTCTCCATGCTGCAGCGGCCGCAGTGGCAGCTCAGAGCGACCGGGTAGGAGACGGTCGGGTCGATGCCGAGGGGGCAGTCAGGGAGGTCAAAGGTCATGTAGTGGTAGTCCTCGTACGTGCACACATGCTGGTACACTTTGCTGAACAGGGACTTGATGACAGAGTCCTGGGGGGGGGGGCAGATATTAAATCATTACATATTTTTGATTGAATTCTTTGATTTGATTTGTAAAACAATAATACAAAAAATTATAATAATAATGACATGAAACAAGAGAATTATGATACTGTGCAAACTTAAGCAGTATCAAATTGATAAACACAAATATTATTGACTTACAAATTATATATAAACAAATGATCTATTACACATCCGAACATTTTCCGAATATATTCACTGTTTTGCACGTGTTGTTTATCTTCTTCTGCTGATATGTATATCTTCATTGGTTTCAATAGAGCCTCTAATGCAGGGGTGTCAAACTCAATGGCACAGCCCCACCTAGTGTCAGCAGTAAGTAGTTAAAATAATAATTTAAAAAATATATACATATACATCTTAAAATATATATTAAGATCATGTTTAGTCATCTGATTCGTCTGTACATTGCTGTTTTAGTCTGTGTTCTTCTAATCAGTGTCCACATTGTGCCTATTGAGCCGTTTTGAGCGACGTGGGTCAAGCCCCGATCCAGCCCCTCTCTCTCACTGTCTAAGTGAATGGGTGCTGTAAAAACTACACTGCGCATGCTCAGAGTATTTTTCTATTCAATAAAATAATCACTATAGGGGCACTGTGCTGCCATACCCATCAAACGTCATCTCACATAATTCAGAGAGCTGATTGGCTGTAAGTACGTGTGCCACGAAAAGTGTAGTGTGTAAAGAGGAGACGAGAGAGAGCAGCGTATAGCGATTAAAATCAGTAAAACGGAAAGAAAATGAATGAAGTTGACTTCAGCTTTGGTAAGTTCATTTTATGTCATATCTTTTGTTGATCTTCTGTGTTTTGCCTAGGCTATTGCTCTGCTGGATCGATTGATATTGTGACACTGTATTGTTAACATGGCCCACCAGTGCAGAAATACCCGGATGTTGACAAGCAAGCCTCTATCACGACTTTTACTTCACTATAACACACATTTTTGTGGAGAATACGAAGATTTTTTCAGTTCTTGTCAAGCAAATGTATATGTATTACACATTGTCACTCCCAACTCGTCCTATGTGTCAGGATCCCTTGGCGTCACTATCAACGCAGTGGGGGCCCTTTAGCGTCGATTTTCAACTATCAGGGAGTCCCATTGACTTGCATAGAGCGACTTTATCCCACTATTCCCCACAGTACCTTGGTGGGGCAGTGTCCGCTGCAGATGGTCGTCTCCACTTGATGACACTTCGGACAGCCGTCCTTCTCCAGAGAAACCGTCTGGTTCACCAGCTGACAGAGAGGCAGCTGGAAGGCAACTGAGGAGGGAGAGGGTTGTTGGGAAAATACTGAATGTCCTCTTCCAACATGAGAGTAACATGATAACAAAGGTATCCCAACTGTAGCTGAGAACATGACAGGATGTATGATTACCTAGAAGAGCATCAGGACTGTTTGAGGCATATGATAGCTATGTGATTAACATGATGATTCAGCCTCTATGGAGATAGACATATGACAAGCATGATCATTTCTGACGTGGAGCTAATCTGAAGTAAACATTGAATACTGCTTTCTATTCCTCCATCTTGTGACTGTGTAACTCCCTCTCTTGGATATCAGCATGTGAAGGACACTGTTCAGGAACTAGTTGATGCTCTGTATGTGATGACTACTTCCATTCTGGAGAGGATCACAGATACATGGATCCTGAGATTGAAGCTCAAGCCGGTGACGAGTGATTATTAAAATGTTTAAGTATTCAGAAAAAGTCAGAATTCTGAGAAAAAAGTCAGATTTTTTGAGAAAAAGTCAGAATTCTGAGATTTTGAGAAATCAACAAAACACAAGACAGACAACTACAGATAGCACCACACATGATGGTTACTTGTTGTTATTTAGGGCTGCCTGTATGGATCAGGTTTTTGCTGAAGCGAGCCCTTTTACTATAATAATAATATGTTATGTATTAAATAAACTGTATAGGTACAATGAGCGACATCTAGTGACAGATTTTGGAACATTGATTTGATTTTTCTCATGGCAGTTAGACTCTAGAGACAAACCAGGGGACTTTCTTTTTATTTTTAATCTGTGTCTGTCCATTTGGTGTAGTATTTTATCCAATATTACATTTGGTTTATATATTACTCACTTAGGGGTTAGGTTGTGGAAGAGCGTAGGGCCTGCGTGGTGCACTGGCTCTCGGTAAATGAGTGTTTAAAAAAAACATTAAAAGACTCCATAAACATAGCCCTACTAAAAGCCTGTTTCTGTTAAAAAGCAGATCTCGCCAACCCAGGGTCTCTGGAGGGGGGTGTGTGTGTGTGTGTGTGTGTGTGTGTGTGTGTGTGTGTGTGTGTGTGTGTGTGTGTGTGTGTGTGTGTGTGTGTGTGTGTGTGTGTGTGTGTGTGTGTGTGTGTGTGTGTGTGTGCACGTGTGCGCGTGCGCGGAGCTCGTCCCAATGGAATCAGTAAAAGACCTTAAATGAGAAGGGGATCTAAAATGGTTGATTCAAAGTGATTCTAGTTCTGTTAGTTAAAACCATGAATAAAATACATTTAAAAGTGAAAGTGCAAGTATTAAAACACAAGTGCAATAATAAAATAAGTAGAATTAAAACAATCTCCCCAATAATTGAAACTAATTAATTGATTATTAATCATTTTAAAAGTAAAAGGAGTGTTATAATTAAACTAATAATAATAAGAATGATAATAAGTAAAAGAGGGAAGGGGGGCACACCGGGTTAGTAAAATGGTATAAAAATGAACTAGATGTCACTGGAAAATAAAAACCACTAAGAGCAAGGTCGGGTAAGTTTAAAAGATTCCATAGGACAGGTGTTTAGATTGCTCTGTTTATTTAAAAAGGTGGCAGGTCGGTGAAGAGTTTCTCTCTGCGGGTGGTTTTTCTGGCCTCCAGGTAATAAAATTAATTAAAATAAATATAAATAAATAAATAAAAGGATCACTCCTCATTGGCTTTGATTACAATCATAAGGTAAAAACATGCACATATATACTTTAAAGGTGGGGTAGGTAAGTTTGAGAAACCGGCTCGAGATACACTTTTTGTTATATTCCATGGAATGCTCTTAACATCCCGATAGCAATGAATATCTGAAGTGCTTTGACAAAAAATCCATAAAGAAATATCATCTGTGGAAGCCTACTGTAAAAAGCACGACCAATCATTTTAGCCGGCCCGGCTAAAATAACTGGATGGCCTACCTGCCTGTCAGCCTTCCATCTGTGCACAAACTTATCTCGTGCCCTCATTGGTCATGTGCGCGTTCGTGGGTGTTGGAGGAGGGGCTCTGTAAGGAAGAGGCAGATTTGTTCCGGCTGTGTATTTTCAAATTTGAGCGATCTCGAGCTGGTTTCTCCAAAATTACCTACCCCACCTTTAAAGGGATAAAACATGTAATAAGTGATAAAAACATAAATATGAACACCATTAAGATAAATAAGATAGTGCTAAAAACATGCGTTAAAAATGGAGCACACCAGTAAAAAAAGTCCAGATGAGGAGGATCACTAAAATTAATTGTTTTGGAATAAATATAAAAATCTCTATTTGATCAAATACGTGGAGGGTGAAGGAGATTAAAATCACCGATCTGCAGGGGAGAGAAACTGGGGGGAGAGGAGATCATACAGGTTGTTGAGGTTATTAAAACATGTTTGAGTGGTGGGAGGTGGACCCATCAGTTGTACTTTTCGTTTAATCCGCCCGGGTCAATGGTGCCCAGGCGATGGATCCACCTCCGCTCCGCCGCTCGCCTCTGAGCCGTGCTCCAGCCGCTGCTGCTCTCCAGGCCCATAGACTGCACATTCTGGAGGCCATGGAGTTTAAAATGGTTGTATAAAACGCTCGTGCAGTCCCCGTCTCTAATTCTGTATCGGTGTTGTTTTATTATGAGGCTGATCTCATTGCGCGTTTCCCCCACATAGAGGTCACCTGTCACCATCTTGTGGTGGCAGGGGAGAGGCACGGGCACATGTTTCATATCTCGGTTAATTTAATAAAACCAATGCTGTTCTTAGAGAGTATTTCACCTTATTTAGGGTAATGTCTGTGGCATGGTTATGGACACGTGGATACAACAACTATATCATAAGGTAGGGAAGGAAAAGATGGGGATTCAATAAGGAAATGGAGAAAAAGAGAGTACTGATTGTAAGTGACAAAAATAATACTAAGGGGTAGGAGAGGTTTTTAGGGTTTAAATTCAGGAGGGAAGAAGGTTCGGATTAGGTAAGAAGGTGGGGAGTGGTTATGGTTAGGATGGGGGGAAGGGAAGGGTTACATTGAAGGGAGGGAAGAGTGAAGGTTTAGATACAAGGGAAGGGAATAGATTATGGTTAGGAAAGAAGATAGGAGTGAAGTTAAAGGGGTTTGAGGTAGGGAGTAGGGTTAGGATAGAGAGACGGGGGAGGGGTTAGGGTTAGGATAGAGAGAAGGGGGAGGGGTTAGGTTGGAGGGATTTAAAATTTGGAAAATTAGGATTAGGTGAGAGGGGAAGGAAAGGTTAGAGCCATACCAGTTTACTGTTCCTGGGTAGTTTGGGGGGGTGGGGTAAGTGAGGGTAAGGGGGGACAGTCATAACCACCATTTACTAGAACAGCAGGTACTGGGGGTGGGGAGGCCTTGTCGGCTAGCTGGATAGCTAGGGGATTTGGGAATATAAGTAGTTCTGCCCAATGCATTTTATCTAACCCATAACTGTTTACTCTTCCTGGGTAGGGGGGTTAGGGTTATGTTATGGTTAGGGTTAGGGTCAGGCTTAGGGTCAGGGTTAGGGTTAGGGTCAGGGCTATGAAATGCCAGGTTTTAGGCCTTGGTTTGAACATTCAACCCTGAAAATAAAAAATCAATCCTGACAGGACTAGAGTAGATAGCAAGTAAGTAAATCTGTTACAGAGCCTGTCAATGTATAAATTGAGGAAATCAATGTTAGTCTGTTAACCAAAGTGCAGCCATCTATTAATGTATTCATTACATTGCCAGTATTTTTCGTTGTTGTGAAAAAAAGAATCGCCCCCTCGGATTCTTTAACAGCCCCCTCAGTCATTTCATCCTGGAGCCGGGCCTGTACCTGCTAAATGTTCCTATCATTATCCATATCATTATGACATTATAGTACTTTGCATTGAACTGGCGCTTCTATCCAAAGCGACTTACAAAGAGCGATAAGTCCTAAAGAACAAAATGAAAAATAAAAATGTATTTCACAAACTATTGTTCGTGCTATTTTCTTTTATAGAACATTGAATCTGCTCAAAGCCCAGAGTGAACAACTCAGAGGGACTTTCAAAAGACACTCACAGTATAATATAATATTATAAATGTAATTCAAATGAGTTGTAGTTACCTGCAGGAGCCGGGGGCCAAATGTAAGCTCCCAAAAACAGACTCAGCAAGAAGGAGAACTTCACTCCTCGGAGCTGAACAGCCATCGTCCTGCAGGAGACTTCATCAAACACAAAACTGCAGTCTGTTAAGGGTGAAAACACACAACCTGGCATCCATAAAAATAACAACCTGGCATCCTTAAAGCATTATTAAAGTGTCTACTAGACGAGATGCACTTCTACATTTTGAGAGTTTGGGCTCTTGTGCATCCATTTAATATCTTCTATCAGAACAGGGGAAAGAAAACGTCAATATAAACGCTTAGATGTTTATTTTACTAACTTTGTTTCTGTAGATTTCTCCTGAATTCACCATAAAAGGCATCACAGAATTACCCACTTTCACATTTAAACATAACATATTAATAACATTTAAAACAAAAATATATTAGCCTTAGTTTAAGTCATAACATAATGTACCTTGTTCACCTGAAGTAACTCACTAATTAAGTTTCAGTATCGACGTTTTTAAGTATATCCTATGCAATACCTGCTATAACGACTATTTCTCAACACTGTAATCATTTAAATAAAGATTAATTACTCTTACTATTGCCTGCAGGATTTATCCCACTTTCTCCACTTCTAAATCAAAGAGAAATACATAAAATATCATCCAGATAAATCCAAATCCAGATCTATGTATTAAAAGCTGGTTCTTGTTGTCAAAGACTCACCTGTGTGTGTCTGCAGGCGGTTCTGATGCTGGCTCTCCTGCTGGGTTTTTATACCACAGAAAAGACTCTGTATCCAGGATGAAAGTGGATCATATCGGACGTCATCACCTGGTTACCTGTGTTCAGGATGTCAGGTTTAATCTGCTGCGGATGGTCAACGTGACACACTCACTTCCTCCTGTTCATTATTAGTGGATTTGATCCTGTTGTTCAGAGGATCAAGGTTGTCGTTTTTTACTTCATGTCGGGAAAATACTGAATGTCCTCTTCCAATATGAAAATACATGATAACAAAGGTATCCCAACTGTAGCTGTGTACATGACAGGATGTATGATTACCTAGAAGAGCATCAGGACTGTTTGAGGCATATGATAGCTATGTGATTAACATGATGATTCAGCCTCTATGGAGATAGACATATGACAAGCATGATCATTTCTGACGTGGAGCTAATCTGAAGTAAACATTGAATACTGCTTTCTATTCCTCCATCTTGTGACTGTGTAACTCCCTCTCTTGTACATTACATTACATTGCATTTAGCTGACGCTTTATCCAAAGCGACTTACAATACGTGCATTCGACCAAGAAGATACAAACTTGAAGAAAACTAAGTATCATAAGAAGAATCATATAAGTACATCAGGTTTCATAGAGCCAACACATTTCAAGTGGTACTCAACTAGCTTTAGATAAGCCAGTCCTTTATTAGTATATAAGTGCTTTGTTAGTAATTCTTTGTCAACAACAGCTATTTATTTCACTATTAAGAAAAATATACGACTATATTTCATATTTACCTGCAATTGATTAAAGTTAGTTTGATATATCTTAACCTCCACTTTACCTCACTGAGTACTTGCTACATGCTCCTGCTGGCCATTTAACTGCGTGTTTACCATGTGTATTGTCTCGATCACAGTGTTTCACTTCCCAAGGTGGAAATGCAAGCTGTGAAACTGAATCAAACTGTTTGAATTAAATAAGAATAACAAAAAAAAGTTTAAAAAAAATGAAAGATATGACATTTACACACCAAAAAACTAAAACAAATGGAAAATGAATAAGGTATACAGACACAAGGAAACTATTGCTGTCTGGCAAAAGCTAAACTGCTTTTATTGTTTGTTATTTAGTTTATTTTTATGTAAGATTAGAATAACCCTTTAAAATCCAGACAACAAACATACAAATAAGAAATACACACACACAAAACACGAAATAAATGGGAACAAAGTACACAATACAGACATAGGACGTCACTACCGTCTAGCAAACATAATAACTAACATATTTCTGTTATTTAATATACATTTCTCTTAAAGAAATTCAAAGTTTCGACGAAGCTTTCAAATCCGGAACTAATCATTCGTCATTTTGAGTCGGACATAAAAGCGGACGGACCGATGTGGCATGCACTGCGCATGCGTGGTGACCAATGTGTTACGAAAAATGCTTTTTACCTGAAGGTTTTCTGAGCTTTGCTGGATAAACATTTATTGTAAACGTATTAAAATAATACAAACACAGCGGGGGTAATGGCGGAAGAAGAGCAGGAGAGCAAGAAGGTGAGTGTCTCATTCAGCTGTTGTTTTATTCATGATTTAAGGAAGTGTTTTAGAATATAGAGGCGATTCTAGAAGGTCAAAAACACCGGAAAACGTCCAGAAACGGATCAAAACATTCATACAGATCACCTCGTTGTTCAGGGTTTAGTAGTTTAACATCACCTTAATATAAAAGTTGATATGTATAACCTAAAGCTCATTCAAACAGATCTGGTTTACCATCTGTGTGTCTGTCTTCTGTGTTCAGAGATAACAGAAGCACAGCTCATGTTAACTTAAAACAACTTCAATGTTAAATATTTGTAATATACACGAAGGAAGTTCATTTGGTTATCAAAGAAACTACATGCAGTAATACGTGTATTCTGGTCTTGAACAAAAGGCAGTCTTGGTGATGTACAGAGGTGGAAAGAAATGTGAATGAAATGTCATACTTTTACTTCACTACAATTCAAAAGTTTTTCCTCCGCAATAAGCACTTTTCCACCTAATACTTTAATTACATTTTCCTGTTTGTGCCTGATTACTTTTACTTAAGTACTTCTTATTCTAGTTTCACACCTAAACTTAACTTAACCCATAAGGACCCATTGGGTGTCACATGAACTTTAAATGTTCTGGAAGGTTCCTTATACAGCTTAAGCCTTGTTGTTATCTCATGAAGTCCCTCAGTGACCCACACTGAACAGTCTGGGGGGTCCTGGTCATGTGACTTTGTGTTCCCATGACAACATGTCCAAGATGTCCATGTGCCAGACTAACACATGTGACCGAACGAGCTACAAAATTCAAGCCATTTAAGAATTAAAATGCTTACGTAACATGTCCTTTATTACATTGAACCTGTTGTGGAAACATTTCTTGATCAAATTGATATGAAACAAATGAGACAAACATCGCTGTGACACCGGCACTTTGGCAAGTTACCACATACGTTTTTAAAAAGCTTAATAAGCACCGTAACTTTCATGATATCATTTCTCGGTCATAATCGATTGTCTCCTTGAACGGCCGACTGTTGTGTGACGGTAAATGCTGCGGCCGCAAGGCATTGTGGGGCAGCATTTTCTCCTCTCCTTTCGGTGAGGGAGGTCCAGTAGTTCCTAAGCTAAAGGAGGTTATAAAGGAAGTTTGAAACCTCCTTTCCTATCATCTAGACAATTCTAACGGCACTTATCATGGCTGCCACTGAGGGACTTCCGGGTCATTTCACTCGGTTATGAAGGTTCCTAAGCTAAATGGACTACTGGACCGCAACCCGGGACTTTAACCCTACACTTTTACAGTAAACCCGGAGTGACCTATATGCACAATTAGAAATATGATTATGATCTGCTCCGTTAATTTAGCTGATTCAATTATATTGAGTTGATATCTTCTTATTCTTCAATTCAAACAAATTTAAACCAAAAAATCATCCTCATTAATGAAGTTATAAATAAGAGTTATTTTACCATTAAAGCCCAATGTGACACATACTGTACGTCACTTTTCAGATATGTGACACTAGGGGGGGGTTACTTGTCAGAAATGTGGTCTATTTAGTCTAAATGATGTTCCCCTTAATTTCCCCAAAAGTAGAAATGGGTCCGGGTTCTTTTGGGACTAATTGAATTCCCCTTGTCACACTGGTGCTCAACAAGACTCCACTTTTCAATATTTCCCCCACTTTTAGAGAACAAATACAAGAAAGTATGAGATTTAACAGATTTCTAGCTGTCTTAGCTAATTCGAGATATTAGTGTGTATTAACGTTGAGCAAAGCCATCACAAGTGAACCAAATCACACTCAAATATGTGTTGATTTAAGGTTGTAGTGAAACAACTGAGTCACTGTTACTTGGTAATTATTCACCAAATGGCAGAAAAACAATCTATTTTATATGAATATTGACATGGGAATCCCACACTTTCATCATATGTAATAGTCTTATTTGTTCATGTGAACCAGTCGCTGCGAATACAGTAAATTCTGCATTTTAAATAACACTCTTGTTGTGCAATATTAACACACACACACACACACACACACACACACACACACACACACACATATACAAACACATAAATGCAGACACTTACACGTGATACCTCTTTATAATTATTATGACTGGCTCTATCTCTTAGTGAGACCATTACATCAGAATCAAAATGTTTTTTATCACCAAGTACACATAATTAATTTGCTTTGCTACATGAGGTGCTTACAGAGACACAGCTAGAAGAATAGGTAGCAAAATTAAATTAAATACATGTTATGACAGCTATTTAAAAAACTATTATAACAATATTTAAATATGATAAATACTATATACTGTATTTAAAGAGAGAGCTGTGCTGATTTAAAAAGAGGTAGCATGGAGAGGAAATGTTCAACATGTGTAGGATTTATAATTTTAACAAGATGTTCTCATGATGTGCATTGCATAGTATAAATATATTTCAGCAAAATCAAGTGTTTTTTGTATTTTTCTATTCTCTTGACAAGTGGGACAAACCTCAGTTTATTGGATTTTAGTCCCTCGTCTATTTGTATCCATAGACTGTATATATAAATGGACATAGTGTCCGTGACGTAACCCATAGGTTTCTGCAGAGTTGCTGAGAAGCCCTTAGTAGGCGGAGTCGGCCGCTGCCGTCTCGACAGTGACGTCAGAGCCTAACTCCAGCCTGATCCAAATAAGGGCAAAGAGGCGGAGCCGAGGCGGCATAAGATAACTCCGATATTTAAATGAAGAATACTCCACCAGGCACCAACACAACAAACACGTCCGAGTTCAAGTTGTGTTCCCCAGATCAGCCTCGCAGCCGAGCCCCTGTAGCTAACAGAGCTAACGGAGCTAGCAGAGGGACAGAAAGCTAGAAGCCGCAGTCACCCGTCCATCAAAGGGACCACGCCCTAATTTATGCAAAAACATTAAGACCTAATATAACTAAAAGGGGTGCGTTATAAAACAATTCACTCCCCAATCCATAGTCATGAAGGTGGAATCTAACTATATCCAGAATAATTGTTATGGCACCCAGGGGTAGAAACGTGTTTATTTCTGCTGTAAAGTTGGGCATGTTAACATGGGGGTCTATGGAAATAGCTCCTTTCTGCAGCCATCCCCTATTGGCCACTAGATGAACTGCAGTTTGTGGCACGTCCTTATGGGCTTCCCGGCTCTGCCCCAGAGTTTGCCGCTTGTTTTTATTTGAACCTGAAGCAAAAAATGTGATGTTTTTTTCAATGGATAACAATTAGTTATTTTCAATAGCTTCCATAGACCTATGACATCAATAGTTTCCATGTCATGTGACCCAATGACTCCAAATCAATGCACTCTTGTATCTGGGTCACAAACACCAGGAATAGATCACTGACACCCAGAATACTAATACACTTATATAAACATATAGAGGTCAGTGAATAAGTGAGTTGAAGGATTCAAGAGTGTTGACCTTTCGGATGTGACTGGAGTTCCAGAGTTGATATGATTTAAAGGTCACCTATTCTGTAAAATCCACTTCATGTCTCTTCTTCATCAACATGTGTCCCCTCTTCTTCATGTCTCTTCTACATCAACATGTGTCCCCTCTTCTTCATGTCTCTTCTACATCAACATGTGTCCCCTCTTCTTCATGTCTCTTCTACATCAACATGTGTCCCCTCTTCTTCATGTCTCTTCTACATCAACATGTGTCCCCTCTTCTTCATGTCTCTTCTACATCAACATGTGTCCCCTCTTCTTCATGTCTCTTCTACATCAACATGTGTCCCCTCTTCTTCATGTCTCTTCTACATCAACATGTGTCCCCTCTTCTTCATGTCTCTTCTACATCAACATGTGTCCCCTCTTCTTCATGTCTCTTCTACATCAACATGTGTCTCCTCTTCTTCATGTCTCTTCGACATCAACATGTGTCCCCTCTTCTACATGTCTCTTCTACATCAACATGTGTCCCCTCTTCTTCATGTCTCTTCTACATCAACATGTGTCCCCTCTTCTTCATGTCTCTTCTTCATCAACATGTGTCCCCTCTTCTCCATGTCTCTTCTACATCAACATGTGTCCCCTCTTCTTCATGTCTCTTCTACATCAACATGTGTCCCCTCTTCTTCATGTCTCTTCTACATCAACATGTGTCCCCTCTTCTTCATGTCTCTTCTACATCAACATGTGTCCCCTCTTCTCCATGTCTCTTCTACATCAACATGTGTCCCCTCTTCTTCATGTCTCTTCTACATCAACATGTGTCCCCTCTTCTTCATGTCTCTTCTACATCAACATGTGTCCCCTCTTCTTCATGTCTCTTCTACATCAACATGTGTCCCCTCTTCTTCATGTCTCTTCTACATCAACATGTGTCCCCTCTTCTTCATGTCTCTTCTACATCAACATGTGTCCCCTCTTCTTCATGTCTCTTCTACATCAACATGTGTCCCCTCTTCTTCATGTCTCTTCTACATCACCATGTGTCCCCTCTTCTTCATGTCTCTTCTACATCAACATGTGTCCCCTCTTCTTCATGTCTCTTCTACATCAACATGTGTCCCCTCTGTGGAAAGAGACTCTGAAAGTTTCAGGAAAAAACATTCTCTCTCTTTTTGTCCTGATCCATTTCTATAAAAACCTGTCTGAAAATGAGCTGATCAGATTTTGGCCACTTTATGATGTCATAACGGTGTTTTGGCTTGTGTAACCATTAGCCAATCAGCAACCAAGGTAACCCCCCCCCCCTTATCACCTGAATCTCCTCCTAGAGCACCATTGACTTCTTTTTAACCAAATCTCTCTCAGAGGGGCGTGGGGAGGGGCTCCTTATTTTCATCTAAAGTAACAAGACAGAGAATCAGCACTTTGGAAACAGGGCTGAAACAGAGGGGATTCTGGGATGCTGCAATGATCTGTTTGGTGTTTCAGCCAATCAGAGACAGGTTCTGGATATATCTGAGACCTGTGATATATTGATGAGAAACAGTATAATAGGGGACCTTTTAAAGGGGTCACTTTGACGGTCTGTTTCTGTCCTCAGGGTTTCCGGCTGCTGGGGATCCTGGATGTTAAAAACACGCCGTGCGCCAGAGAGGCCATCCTGCACGGAGCGGGGGGGGCAGTCGGTGCCGGCCTGATCCACTTCCTGACCACCAGTGAGGCTTATTTTTAGTCTGAACTGTGTGTGGTTTTTTTCTCTGCAAATGTAGGGCATTTTATTGCACTCAACTTTAAAGAGGCCCTATTCTGATTTGTGGTGTTTTTCCCTCTCCTTTAGTTCTATAGGTTTTAAAGTAGAGACACCTGCACATCAGCAGGAGAGGACTCTTTAAAGTAGAGACACTACATACTGATATACACCTGAACATCAGCAGGAGAGGACTCTTTAAAGAAGAGACACTACATACTGATATACACCTGCACATCAGCAGGAGAGGACTCTTTAAAGTAGAGACACTACATACTGATATACACCTGAACATCAGCAGGAGAGGACTCTTTAAAGTAGAGACACTACATACTGATATACACCTGAACATCAGCAGGAGAGGACTCTTTAAAGTAGAGACACTACATACTGATATACACCTGAACATCAGCAGGAGAGGACTCTTTAAAGTAGAGACACTACATACTGATATACACCTGCACATCAGCAGGAGAGGACTCTTTAAAGCAGAGACACTACATACTGATATACACCTGAACATCAGCAGGAGAGGACTCTTTAAAGTAGAGACATTACATACTGATATACACCTGAACATCAGCAGGAGAGGACTCTTTAAAGTAGAGACACTACACACTGATATACACCTGAACATCAGCAGGAGAGGACTCTTTAAAGTAGAGACACTACATACTGATATACACCTGAACATCAGCAGGAGAGGACTCTTTAAAGTAGAGACACCAAATACTGATATACACCTGAACATCAGCAGGAGAGGACTCTTTAAAGTAGAGACACTACATACTGATATACACCTGAACATCAGCAGGAGAGGACTCTTTAAAGTAGAGACACTACATACTGATATACACCTGCACATCAGCAGGAGAGGACTCTTTAAAGTAGAGACACTACATACTGATATACACCTGAACATCAGCAGGAGAGGACTCTTTAAAGTAGAGACACTACATACTGATATACACCTGAACATCAGCAGGAGAGGACTCTTTAAAGCAGAGACACTACATACTGATATACACCTGAACATCAGCAGGAGAGGACTCTTTAAAGTAGAGACACTACATACTGATATACACCTGAACATCAGCAGGAGAGGACTCTTTAAAGTAGAGACACTACATACTGATATACACCTGAACATCAGCAGGAGAGGACTCTTTAAAGTAGAGACACTACATACTGATATACACCTGAACATCAGCAGGAGAGGACTCTTTAAAGTAGAGACACTACATACTGATATACACCTGAACATCAGCAGGAGAGGACTCTTTAAAGTAGAGACACTACATACTGATATACACCTGAACATCAGCAGGAGAGGACTCTTTAAAGTAGAGACACTACATACTGATATACACCTGAATATCAGCAGGAGAGGACTCTTTAAAGTAGAGACTCTACATACTGATATACACCTGAACATCAGCAGGAGAGGACTCTTTAAAGTAGAGACACTACATACTGATATACACCTGAACATCAGCAGGAGAGGACTCTTTAAAGTAGAGACACTACATACTGATATACACCTGAATATCAGCAGGAGAGGACTCTTTAAAGTAGAGACACTACATACTGATATACACCTGAACATCAGCAGGAGAGGACTCTTTAAAGTAGAGACACTACATACTGATATACACCTGAACATCAGCAGGAGAGGACTCTTTAAAGTAGTCTGTCCTCGTTGGTCTCTCAGTTTTTCTTTGTGTCTTCAGGTCGGGTCAAGAGGTCGTTTGACGTTGGATTTGCAGGATTCATGTTCACCACCCTCGGGTCCTGGTAGGTCTTCATGATGACTCATCCTTCATCTATACCCTTTAAATCAGATGTAACTATTGCTTGTTTTCCCTTGTATACCTACCGTAACAAACAACCTGTTTACTGATAGAAAACCCTGCCTTTCATGAAGCATCCACCACTTCTTTGTACCTAACTCTAAGGGAATACTTATTTTTGCATCCTAGTTACACAATGCACCGGAGTATATCATATGTGACCTTCTCCATCCTTACATCGCCAGTAGGTCACTTGGGTCTTTTAAAAAACAACTGAAGACCCATCTTTATACATTGGCTTTTGTTTCTAAGTGCTCTCTGTTTTGTTTTCATGTTAACCTTCATTCCTGCCTCATGTTGTTGTTGTTGTATTCATGTTTCTGTGAAAGGTGCTATACTCAGAGATGGCAAAAGTACACACATCCTTTACTCAAGTAGATGTACAGATACTCGTTTTTAAAAATACTCTGGTGAAAGTAGAAGTTCTGACTAAACTTCTTTACTCAAGTCAAAGTAAAGAGGCTTTGAAATGTACTTCAGTAAAAAGTACCCATAACTAGCAGCTGTTTTAAAGAGTACCTGACCTCCCTTTATATTAATAGAACAATAATGTCATTGTTAGCTAATGAATGTTTCCATGCTGAACAACGGCAACATGACAACGTTTTCATTGGTCCCTCTTCTTTAGAGAAGACCAGGAAATGATGGATACACGGATCGTGTTCAAATCAATAGGCACGCAATGACTCTAAATAATAATGATCACGCCACCAAACACACATTCAAACTAAAGGAACCAGCCTGTTTGGGAAATGTAAGAAGTAGAAAGTACAGGTATTTGTGTTCAACATGTAAGAAGTAGAAAGTACAGGTATTTGTGTTCAACATGTAAGAAGTAGAAAGTACAGGTATTTGTGTTCAACATGTAAGAAGTAGAAAGTACAGGTATTTGGGTTCAACATGTAAGAAGTAGAAAGTACAGGTATTTGTGTTCAACATGTAAGAAGTAGAAAGTACAGGTATTTGGGTTCAACATGTAAGAAGTAGAAAGTACAGGTATTTGAGTTCAACATGTAAGAAGTAGAAAGTACAGGTATTTGTGTTCAAAGTGTAAGAAGTAGAAAGTACAGGTATTTGTGTTCAACGTGTAAGAAGTAGAAAGTACAGGTATTTGAGTTCAACATGTAAGAAGTAGAAAGTACAGGTATTTGTGTTCAACATGTAAGAAGTAGAAAGTACAGGTATTTGTGTTCAACATGTAAGAAGTAGAAAGTACAGGTATTTGTGTTCAACATGTAAGAAGTAGAAAGTACAGGTATTTGTGTTCAACATGTAAGAAGTCAAAGTAAAAAGTCGTCAGAAAAACAAGTAGTGGAGTAAAGTACTGATAACAGAAACATGTACTTAAGTACAGTAAAGAAGTATTTGTACTCCACTACTTCCCACCTCTGCCTGTACTAAATATTATTATTATTATAACCTCGTTAGATGTAAACCATTCCTCTCGTCTGTCAGTAACCTAACGCTGA
>NW_022987713.1:0-137500 GCF_902827165.1 Trematomus bernacchii
GTTGAATTTACTTTAAAATAGCAGATCACTGTGATTCACTTCTCCGCGGCTCCTCCGTGCAGAGAGACCCCCCCCCCCCGTTGACAATTCACGAGCGTCTAACTCTCTCCCCCCTGTGAAGAGATATCACAGGGGGGGGTTGGGACACACACTTCCGATGGCCAATTCCGTTTTAAACAAAGAGTGGGGTGGGGGCTGGTGAACGGTATGGTCAATGCTTGTAAACACTGTGACATTTTGACTTTATTTGATCATTTCAGTTAAAAACTAACGTTCATATTTCATATTACTGTTTTGCCTGGCTGGACCTGTAATTTACAGGAAAGGAGTGCACGCTACTAAAGAGACACGCTACCATGGAAACCAAACAATGGTGTTGCTGTATTGAAGTCCGAGTGGAAACAGTCATATTTGGAGCGTTATGTTAGAATGAAACAGCGAGGTCGTGACTCACAAAAAAAAAGTGTTACTTTCACTAACTGTAAGCTTGTCACTCAGAGTAACCTACAGTTAACTTAACTGTTGGAAAAGAAAGATCAGAGTTAGGAGTGTGAACACACAGCTGAGAGCTGCCGTTTCATTCTGACTGTTTAAAAAACGGTAACAACGGACTATTTTTCTTAGCGGATGCATGTAAATTTAAATCAATACATAGAACTATGTTTTAAATCAATAAAAATATTTTCTAAATCCATAAAAGCATTTAATTAATATTGGGAGTCATGTCGTTACTTTGTTGAGAATGTGGCCATGTAATAAGCGGGGTAATTTGCAGCGACTTGGTCATTATGGGGAAAAATAACACCCAGGGATCAAGATCCCTCCGCGACGCGGAGGGATCAGTAATTTTTAGTGAATTACTGAGTTTAGGCACGTTAATAACATTTTAATGAGTTGAATACAGTATATTCATATTTGTCAGTGATTTCATGTCAATTCGGCGAACATAAACGATTAAATTAGGATTAAAAATCGAGAGCCGGCTGCTGTTCGTTACGGTAACCCAACTAGGACACTTGACACAGTGGCTTTTGGCAAAGCACACAAAGAAAACAAAAAAAAACCGAGAGAGATGAGTTATTGTTATTACAAACGTGACTTCACTATTATTTAACAACTATTTTTATTGGGTTCTTTTATTTGGGGTTAAGTACATTGTCAGAATAAGTGAGAAATGGATTTAACTTCTGTTAGACAGCTATCATACTGAATAAATATTTATGCAAAAATGTATGGCATTAATAATGTATATCTAATTACATTTAAAAATGTATGGCATTAATAATGTATATCTAATTACATTAACTGTGAATGTCTTTCATTTTATTTAAAATGAAATAAAATTACATAAAACATTTTCCATAAAAAAGTTGATTCAAGAACAAATCAGTACTTTTCTTATATGACTATTATTGCTAAATTTGAAAGGTCTTTACCAGCTTTGGAATTATATATATATATATATATATATATAGCACCTTCTGCCATCCCATCTCTACTGACATATGGATCTTAACAAAGATCCGCTATACATTAGTACCAGATATACTGTACACGGACATTTTAGTGAACCAGACCAGCTGTTTCCCCCCGGGTCTTCGCTTCCCGGGCATCACGTTGTTTACAAGTGTGTTCAGATGCTAAATGACAAGTGCAAGTGACAATTGTTGTCGTCTTCTCTGTGAACGTTTTTTTCTCCGTTATTTTGCCATTTTCAGATTTAAATTTCGAGCGGAAAGCTAACCAGGAAGTAATAATTACTTAAGCGGAGAACGGAGAAAGTAAACGTTACAGCAGGCATAACAACAGCCGGTGTTTATTTTATTATAATATATATCATTTGTTTTAAAGCTCAATATATAGTTCTATCCGTGACATATGGATCTTAACAAAGATCCGCTATACATTAGTACCAGATATACTGTACACGGACATTTTAGTGAACCAGACCAGCTGTTTCCGCCGGGTCTTCGCTTCCCCGGCATCACGTTGTTTACAAGTGTGTTCAGATGCTAAATGACAAGTGCAAGTGACAATTGTTGTCGTCTTCTCTGTGAACGTTTTTTTCTTCTCCGTTATTTTGCCATTTTCAGATTTAAATTTCGAGCGGAAAGCTAACCAGGAAGTAATAATTACTTAAGCGGAGAACGGAGAAAGTAAACGTTACAGCAGGCATAACAACAGCCGGTGTTTATTTTATTATAATATATATCATTTGTTTTAAAGCTCAATATATAGTTCTATCCGTGACATATGGATCTTAACAAAGATCCGCTATACATTAGTACCAGATATACTGTACACGGACATTTTAGTGAACCAGACCAGCTGTTTCCGCCGGGTCTTCGCTTCCCGGGCATCACGTTGTTTACAAGTGTGTTCAGATGCTAAATAAAAGTTTAGCTTGTACTTTTGATACCCCGCCTCTCGGCACCACAACATCCAGTTTACTGTATTTCACATGAGCGATGTCGAACATTGAAAAGTCCTTATAAAATCTCTGTTATTAGATCAGTACTTTTCTTATATGACTATTATTGACTTGAACACTGAGAATGTATTTATTAACTTCAGACATTTGAAATATTTGAAATCAGATGAAAACAAACTGTAACGGACCCTGCCGTGTTATCTATGATTACTATGCCTTACTGTACATTCATAATTTCAGCCGGAGGGAGGTGGGCGGCGCTGCGGAGGAGCAGATTGCGAGTGAGGTGCCTGTTCTAAACGAACTATTCCAGCTGTTATAAAGCATTAAATAAAAAGTAAGCAAGGAATACAGAATGTTTCGTTACGTAACTTTGTTGAGAATGTGGCCATGTACATGTAATACATGGGATCATTTGCAGCGACTTGGTCATTGTGGGGAAAAATAACACCCATCCTGATCGTTTCAATGAAGTTGAATACAGAATATTCATATTTGTCAGTGATTTCATGTCAATTCGGCGAACATAAACATCAATGATGATGATTAAATTAGGATTAAAAATCGGGAGAGCCGGCTCGTTCGTTTTTTCCGACTAAACAACATCTATTATTTAGAAGTTGATTTCACATGACTCCAGTGTGGAACCCCACTGCACCCCCTGGTGGATCAATGATCCATTGCAGCTGGCTTCACAATAATTAAATGTATTTATCATGGGGGCGGTATCAAGTCTGACTGGGGGCCGGCCGGCCATCACGGAACGTGCACGAACCGATCACGACCCTCGCACTTTAAACTGTCCAAAATAAGACGCTTCATCTGTACATGTAATCACACAAAGCTCTGTTATATCTGCTAATGCTAAACACAACCAGCTCACCAGGTTATCACTATTATTTATAAACATCTTTCAAATACATATCATAAACATGCCCAAGTAGTAAATAATGTTTTGGACAATATATTTAGTTTTTAGTGAATATTTATCAATATCTTTGCCATTTAAAACCTTTTTATGCCACTGATACAATGATGCTATAAATGCATATTGAAATATCCTCAAATAATGTTAGCTTGCTGTACTCTGCTGCCTTTGTTCTGTACTATACTGCACACATGATATTATTAAAGAACAGTTTAATATATTAGATCATATAAAAACTGGATCCTCTTCAGGTCAGGTTACAGTAGAAACTCTTACTTTGTGTCTGAGGGTCCAGGTTCATTACTGAAGTATATAGAACAGTCTTTAGACCAGTCACTCTTCAGAGACAGACAGCTGGGGACTGGAGACTCTGCTCTCTGTCTGTGGAAACAACACATGTTTTAAACATCATTAGTTCATTCAGAGAGCACATTTTGACTTCTGTCTGTATGTAGATTATTTACTATCGCTGATGACGCCAGGAGTAGTTATAATGATCCTGCTTCCATCACATTAGTATGCATAAAAAGTGACAGGTGCTGTCACAGGTCACACCTACTACTACTTATGCTAATGAGCCCCTTTGATATGCTAATGAGTCCCTTTGTTCGAGGTGTTATCGTGTGTAGGTGTGATATCACAGATAGGTGTGATATCCTTTGATGTGAGGGGTGAGGTGTTGTAACATTTAGGTGTGATATTCCCCCTTGTAGTAGATCCTTTGTTGTCTAATCTAATTAGCCTTTGATGTCTGCCCTTTGTTGTCTAATCTAATTATCCCTTTGATTTCTATCCTTTGATGTGAGGGGTGAGGTGTTGTAACATGTAGGTGTGATATTCCCCCTTGTAGTATATCCTTTGTTGTCTAATCTAATTACCCTTTGATGTCTGTGCTTTGATGTAAGGGGGGTGAGGTGTTGTAACATGTAGGTGTGATATCACACCGACGTGTTATAAGCCTTTGATGTCAATCTAATTAGCCCTTTGATGTCAGTCCTTTGATGTAAGGGGGTGAGGTGTTGTTACATGTCGGTGTGATATCACACCGGCGTGTTATAAGCCTTTGATGTCAATCTAATTAGCCCTATGATGTATGTCCTTTGATCAGTGTTTGTAACTAGTGTTAAGGTAGTCTCTTTGAAGTTGTGTGAGACTGTCTCGCACCCCCGTCCTCCTCCCACCCCGTCCCCCTCCCACCTCTTCTGTCACCCCCCTTCCTTTTGCTGTGATGTCAGAAGATAGTGAGGGGTGGAGTTAGGTAAAAAAAAGAAATCCGTGCAAACTAGATAAAAAGCCAGTCATTTCCACTCACCAAGTCACCTAAACTTTCAAAAACGAAAATGGGAAAGAGACGCATCGATATGGGTTTAATCAGCGAGACGCCTGTGACAACTTACCGCCATCCGTCGGGAGTGCCAGTCAAGAAAAGGGATGCAGTATCTGTGCCGGGTTCAAACCCTCCGTCTGAGGCTCTTCATGAAAAATGGAGTCTGGATGTGTGAGACTGTCTCCCCTCATGTGTCTGTGCCTTCTTTGAAATTATTTCTGATAATCCATAAGCAATACAACTGCGTTTTAGTTTCCAAACTCCAGAAGGAGACATTCCTCCAGTTTAGTTTCGCTTTCCACACGCGAAGCGGCAACATTTTTTCTTTACAAGCTGTCTGGGTGGGAGCCTCCTCCTTCGATTCTATTGGCTCTAACGGTCACAAGGGTATGTCAACCAACCAGATCGAGCAAGGGGGGCCAGAGATAGGTCAAATCCACCCAAATGACCACAGATGGCCCAGTTTTTGGCTAAATCTCTCTAAAAAGGTCAAATTTCACTTGTTTTGCATCAATCTTGATACAGGGTACTTATTATATGTTGTACTTTGGATTCCTAAAGCTTTTAGTCTACTAACCCATCATCCAAGGGTAGTTTTCACTATCTGTAAAAAATAATTTTTGGACGGACACTATAATTTACAGTTTTTTACTATGTAAAATCTGAATTTTCTTTAAAATAAAAAACATTTATATTGATTCTGACACTTCTACATCCAACTCACAGGTTTATCATTACTTTGAGAAAAGATTATTAATTTAACCCTTTTAGAAGGGAAGATATGGTCATTTGTTCTGGGAATGTCATTTTCGAGCCTGAGACCTGAAAAACAGGCTCAGAGTGGAACAGGTTAACTACAACGAAGTCTCTTTGAGAGGAAAATAATAATTTAAAGATCTTAATGACCCCATGGTATTGTCTTTTTATTGTTTAATTACTTTATTAACTATAAGGAAGATTTACTGGTGTGCTTCCCTAGATGATGTAAATAGTCTAAGTGTCATGTTAGGGGGACATTACGGAACTCAGGAGTCCGCCCTTGGAGGCTTGGAGAGCGGATAAAGAGAGGTGTATTTACCGGTGTTGAGCCCTGGATGATGTAAATAGTCCAAGTGCCATGGTAGGGGGGCATTACGGAACTCAGGAGTCCGCCCTTTGAGGCGTTGTTAACATTAATGCTTTTTGCTTTTGTTTTTGTTACTAAGATACTTTTTAGATACACTTTTGAAGTGAGCAACACTTTACAACTGGTAGAAAGTTAAGTACTTTGTATGGAATTGGGTTTTCTTCAGAGCTGTTTTCAGTGAGACAATGCAGTTTTTTGATAATTTCAAGTTTCAAGTTTCAAGGCTTTATGGCATATGCCCATTAGCTACAGTGTAGATATGTCAATGAAAAACATAGGTCACAGGCTCCTCCAACAGTGCAACAAATTATATATATAGAGCACATAAAACAGATAAAATACTGCAATTTGTGCGTAATTCTCTCACAAAGGAACTGTAAGATACACGTTTATGTATGGAAAACTTTATAACTTGGTAAAAAAAAAAATTTCTTCAAGAATCAAACTCTAAATGGAGAGTTTGTGATTTTAACACTGTTTCAATGAAACAATGCAGTTTTGATAACTTGACTTGACGAACATTACTTTTTTTAAATATATGTTTTTAGATGCTTTACTTTGATTTCTTTCATGTTATTTTAACACAACATTACTTTTTTCATATTTTTCAACATACTGTGATATTTTGTTTCTCTCTCCTTTTTCCATTATATTTTTGAATATACAGATGGAGCGTCTTATTTTGGACAGTTTAAAACGCGAGGGTCGTGATTGGTTCGTGCACGTTCCGTGATGGCCGGCCGGCCCCCAGTCTGACTTGATACCGCCCCCGTGATAAATAAATGTAATTATTGTGAAGCCAGCTGCAATGGATCATTGATCCACCAGGGGGTGATTATGAATGTACAGTAAGGCATAGTAATCATAGATAACACGGCAGGGTCCGTTACAGTTTGTTTTCATCTGATTTCAAATATTTAAAATGTCTGAAGTTAATAAATACATTCTCAGTGTTCAAGTCAATAATAGTCATATAAGAAAAGTACTGATCTAATAACAGAGATTTTATAAGAACTTTTCAATGTTCGACATCGCTCATGTGAAATACAGTAAACTGGATGTTGTGGTGCCGAGAGACGGGAGTCGGAGGCGGGGTATCAAAAGTACAAGCTAAACTTTTATTTAGCATCTGAACACACATGTAAACAACTTCATGCCCGGGAAGCGAAGACCCGGCGGAAACAGCTGGTCTGGTTCACTAAAATGTCCGTGCGGAACAATACCCCAACCCATAGATCCGTGGGTGAATAATGTCAATCATCACAATGTACAGTATGTCTGGTACTAATGTATAGTGGATCTTTGTTAAGATCCATATGTCACGGATAGGATCATAGTCTGGATCATAGTCTGTGCTAAATAAGACATGTAATCATTTACAAAACATCACCATGTTGTTATGCGCATGTGCGAGATGTTATGCATGTGCGCATGTTATGCGCATGTGCGAGATGGTCCGCCATATTGCACAACTCCGTAAGGCAACCCAACTAGGACACTTGACGTCTAGACCGTCTAGACAGCTGGCCAATATGCGAATATGCATTGCGCATGCGCGAGTCGTATGATCTTATTAGGTGAGTTAGGTGAGTTAATTATTAGTTGTTAGTTAATTAGGTGAGTCTTATTAGGATATTAATGCCATACATTTTTGCATACATATGTATTCAGTATGATAGCTGTCTAACAGAAGTTAAATCCATTTCTCACTTATTCTGACAATGTACTTAACCCCAAATAAAAGAACCCAATTAAAATAGTTGTTAAATAATGGGTGAAGTCACGTTGTAATAACAATAACTCATCTCTCTCGGTTTTTTTAGTTTTCTTTGTGTGCTTTGCCAAAAGCCACTGTGTCAAATGTCCTAGTTGGGTTGCCGTACGGAGTTGTGCAATATGGCGGACCATCTCGCACATGCGCAGTACCGATCGGGCAGGCGAATGGATCGGGTAGTGACAGCTGTAATAGTTCGTTTAGAAATCCTAGAAACACTTTATGAACAGGGTTGGGAGGGTTACTTTGTAAATGTAATCAGTTACTGATTACTGAATACATGGCTCTGAAAGCATCCGAATACAGTTACAGTTACGTGTTTTAAAAAAGTAACGTAATCAGATTACTTTTAGATTACTTTTGGATTACTTTCTTTATCCATCACAGATGAGAAAATAATAAAACAAATACAAAGAGGAAACAATTTGATATGTCTACCATTTATTTTAGGAGTATTAATATTTTTTCAGATAGGATCATACATTTACAAAACATCACCATGTTTTTATTTAACAAATTAATCTACAATAAATCCTAATCTTATATTATAAAACATCACCATGTTTTTATTTAACAAATTAATCTACAATAAATCCTAATCTTATATTATAAAACATCACCATGCTTTTATTTAACTAAATAATCTACAATAAATCCTAATCTTATGGTCCTATATTTAACAAACTATGCCTATCTGCGACTGACCCAAGAGGAGGAAAACACACACTTCAAGTCAGATCATCACCCTTAGCTATTTCAATTACCTCTCAAACAACCTAAACTAGTTATAAATGTTTATTTTAAATAAAGTCTTTATGACTCAGAATATGAATAATATGGGTCCGTTAGTTTGTTTTCATCTGATTTCAAAAATCTTTAAAAAAGATTTTTAAAACTCTTTCATTTCTGCTCCAGAGCAGTTAAATTGGGATTTGATATGTGGGGGGGGTTCTGTTAGAAGGTGCGACGGGGGAGGGGGGAGAGAGTTAGATGCTCGTGAATTGTCAACGGGGGGGGGGGCCTCTCTGCACGGAGGAGCCGCGGAGAAGAGACACACGTTCACTAAGCCGAATCACAGTGATCTGCTATTTTAAAGTAAATTCAACACATATCGACCCTAAATATAGCATATATTAAGAACGAGAAAGTGTTAACATCGTTTTTTGTAAAAATATGACAAATGTGCGAGGGTGATGACATCAGAGCATCGTCCTATGGGCTTAGCCCCAGACAGGTACAACAGGTATTCACTCAGAGGGGGGTAGTTACCCATTTACATGTCAAAAAGCAACATACAGTAGGCGGGTGGGGGATGGTGAACGTTTACATTTATCTACAGAATACATTTAATTTAAGGGGAGCAGTTACTGAGAAGTATATAATGAGAACTGCTACCAATGGTGGCCTATTTAGTTTATTAAGAAATACATATTTTTAGCTTTTTTTGATCTGCAGTAACTGATGTTAAATACTGTTCAGTTGGGATTAAGGTTGTCAGTATAACAGCAGTCAATCTTGCCTCCTGCTTCATTATTTATTTAAAATGTGTCATAATCATAGCCTTAGGTGCTGTTCCTGCGACCCAATGTCTATCTCTCAGAGGAGATGCAGTCATGATGGCTGACAACATTTGCCATTCAAAACAGTCAGCATTATTCTAAGATTTTTATTTTTTTTTTTAAATAGGTTCCTTGATGATTACCTGGGTGTTTTCAGGCTCTATTTTATCTCTGCTCTGATGTTAGTCGGTTGCTTTGTTGCTTTTCTTGGACAAAGGGACACCAAATGTATCACATTACTGTCTCATGCATGTCAGCGTGCACTTACCTTCAACATACCAAGGAAACAATGTATGTTTTGATAAATTAATGCTGTTTTGGGGTATATATCTGGATAGAACATATCCAACAGGATTAGATGTCCAACCCTTCATCATGTAATTGGTTTTAATCTATGAAGGACAGCCAAATATATTGTGTTGTTCGTGTGGCATTAGTTATCCATGTCCCAGACATTAATTAGGCATACATACACATATATGGTGATACATAAAATAAAGGAAGATTCCATCAAACAATATCTCTGGTGATGTTTAAATAAGAGTTCAGAAATGCACCCACTGCCCTCACCCAGTCCACCTAGAAGCACCAGTAACACTCAAACATAATTAGGGGTGCCATTCTGAGCAATTATGGAATTTAGTGGTCACATTGTCAGAATGATTTGGCCAGAGAGGAATGATTCAATTAATTCATCATGGGTCATTAGTCATGTTCTCCTTTGGCCAGCGGAAGAGGCAGTCCTGAAGGTACCAAATGACCAGTAAAGTGGAGAGTAATGCAATTTGATTTTAGAGTTATTAGATGGTGAGAGAGAGAGAGAAGGAGAAAGAGACAGAAAGACTGACATATACAGTAGACTAAGACAGACAGAGATGCAAACAGAGGGAGACAAATTGTTTTCCTTATAATGTTTGTTTAGCTTTTCCTGTTGGGTTGTACAAAATATTCAGTGAATCACAAATACATAATGCCACAGGAAAGCTAAACTGGACTGTCAACTAAATCAATGTATAAACTTTATTGAGGCCTGTAATTAGTCAACTACAGGTCTCTTGGGTCAGTCTTTTCTTCCAAAAAGCTTGTGACAAGATGTTAAGTTAACAGGTATTCACTCAGAGGGGGGTCGGTGATTTATTGCTCTTGGGGCATTAAAAACAAGATTTTAACTTTAGTTTTTTATATAATATCTGCATTTTCTCTTGTGAAAAACTAAGTCTTAGTTTGGCCATAGTTATTTAATATATAGCGCCATCTCCTGGTTAAACACTGAAATTGGAAAATAGTGGGAGGGCTTAACATTCCCACATACTGGTCTTTGGCAGGTCTTAGGCAGGTAACTGGCTGGTAGTAGGCAGGAAGCTGTATGCTGGCGTCCGAAATAAGATGCCCCATCTGTACAGTGATTTTTATCAAAATACAACATGCAACTAATACATTATACAATATTACGACTTTTTGCGATATTTTCAACACAATATACTTGTACCTTTATTTATTTATTTTTTGTAGGGCTTCAGGATATTTGGCATGTCATGCATAAAACCGGTGTCATCTTTCCTGAAACTGACGTGCTGTCCATTTTACAAAACAAGTTATTTTTCTGCTTCTTCACCCTCTGAATTTTCCTCCCCGTCCCTCTTCCTTCAGCCATCACAACAATCAAGTCAGATCTGTCAAATTAAACACCTCTTCCCAAAGCGTGACTTCCCTATTGAGGGGGTAGGGCAGTAGGGCCTAACCCGATTGGCCAAATATACTAACATGCAGAACGTATGGTATGTTTGAAAAAGACTAACCATCTATCCAGTTCAAGCTGTCTTTAAGATGTGACATCGCGCTCTGACTTTTCTCCGTAAAAGCGTGACAAACTATTACTTATTATTAAATTTGACCTCTTGCTGCTTGGTTGAAAATGATAGATGAAAAATAACTTTTTAAAAAGAGTCAAACAGCGAGGGACATTATACGGGTGAAAGAAACTCTAATTTCTACAGATGACTCCCCCCCCCCACTCAACGCAATAAGTCCCACCCCACTCAGAAAATCATCCAAAACTAAGGACCCCACTAAGACGAACAGATTTTCTTTAAGACTGTGACTCTTAAAGGCACCTTGGGATTTTAGTAAGACAATCCAGTTTTCTGGAAATAACTTAAATGATTTTTGTTTTTTCTCCTACAAAGATACTTATAGTTACACTTTAATGGATGCAAAACTTTATAACTTGGTAAAATATTCATTAATTTGTAATGAATTGAGATTCTTAAAGAATCAAACTCTAAATGGAGAGTTTGTGATTTTAACACTGTTTCGATGAAACAATGCAGTTTTGATAAATTTACTTGACTAACATTACTTTTTTAAATATATGTTTTGTTTGATGACTTTACTGATTTTTGCTTTTTTTCTGCTACCAAGATACTTTTAGATACAGTGTGTTGTCTGGCAACTTTACAGCTGGTAGAATGTCAATCACCAAGTTTCAAGGCCTTATGGCATATGCCCGTTAGCCACAGTGTAGATATGTCAATGAAAAACATAGGTCACAGGCTCCTCCAACAGTGCAACAAATATATATATATATATATATATAGAGCACATAAAACAGATAAAATACTGCATTAGAATGTTTTGATATGACAGCTTTAGGCTTTTTTCTCTTGCCAAGATACTTTTAGATACACTTTGAGGTATGCAAAAAGTCAAAACTAGAAAAATCAAATACTTTGTCTAAATAGATGTTATTTAAGAATGTGACTCTTAATGGCAGCTTTTTGATTTAAGTAAGACAATCCAACTAAACAATGTCGTTTTTGATGACTTTACTGATTTTTGCACTTCGGCCAAAGTATTCGTTTGTATGCTGTTTTTGACACAAAGATGCATTACATCTACAAAACAGAGCATACAATGCGAGCACATGATACACTTTTGGTGTTTGTTTCATTTCTTCGGTAATGTTACAGAATGTTTCGGAAAATGAAGATTCCAGTACCACTTTAAATGTTTCGTTTACAATCGTTTCCCAATGACCCGGAATAGTACTGCCAGAATGAACGATATCCAAAATGTCTTCTAGTTTACAAACTTCAGCCGTTCTGTTTACACGGGGATCACTATTCATTCTGTTTTCAATCGTCATCAACAACACACTTATTAAACAGGTATTGACTGCATTCTGATAGATATATACAGATTGTTTTCCATAGTAGTTACCCATTTTTATTTTACTTTAAAGAAAAGTCAAAATATTGAAAAAAAAAGATCCCTGGCTTCAATCAACCGCTGGTTATATCTCACACAGGCTCCGCCCTCTACTGGACTCTAAGGGTACTACTCTCTATCATGCTGTGCGTGCTTTCACCTACTGAATTTACGTAACCGTAGCCGGCCAATCGGGGCGAGCCTACCTGAATGCGCGCGCAGGCCCACAGTATATAAGGCAGCTACAGCCGCCGCCCCACTATCCTTTTTCTCTTCAGACGAGCTGACAACCGAAGAGTTAAACGTACGAAGATTAGAAGAAACGAAAAATGGACTCACCATTACTGGAATCTCGGCCATGCCCCACCTGCCTTGGTTTGATCGCGGGCACCGATCTCCACCACCTCTGTTAGAGTGTTTGGGGGACCAGGATATGGCAGAGGCGGTGCCATTCACGTTCGCCATTCCAGCGGGGCGGATGGCTCCGTTTTGCCGTTGTCGGGCACTTCCGTGACAGGGCGACTGCAGATAAACACGGGTGTGTTGGGCATCTCGCTCATTGCTGGAGATGCCCCCACCTCGCCAGATCAGAGCGATTATTTGTAGCTTGATCGTGGCCGCCGCCGTTGTCTGCCGTGTGGTATCCCGGTGAGGGATCACGCCGCATGGCACTTTTCAAAAAGGACCGTGTTGATCTCCTGGGAGCCCCCGTGTTTACGGAAGGGCTCTTTAGATCGATCTCCTTGGTCACGTGGGTGAGGAGAAGGCTGCTTCTTGCTCATCCCCAGAGGTAAAGAACACTGTCCCACACTCCCCGCCCCCTCTGTAAACTCCAGTATAGGAGCCAGCAGGTGGGCGCGTGCACGTGAGTGGAATAAACCGTAGTGCTGTCAAAGCACTGTGCGGGTTCAAGAGAGTGGAGAAATGCATTCAGTGAAAACGATTGCATTTATCCCAGAGTAAGAGTCATCTCTCTCCACTTTTCACCATAAATGTCCGTTTCAAAGAGATGTCATTTGACAGAGCCGCGGTCCCACGGGAGCTGCCGCGGTGCGTTCAAGAACCTCGGTAGAAAATCGGCCCTTTTTCTGTGTCAGCCCCCATGCCAGAACTCCCTTTTATGGAAGGTTTGGCAGCGGAGTAGGCCACCAGAGAATACTAAAGCTTCTTAGATGTGGCTCCAAAGTCGAAAAGAGGCCCTGTTGCAAGAACGGTGGGTTACGTATATAGTAACCCTAGTTCTAGAGTGATGTGTGTGTGAAAAATGCATTTAGTAAAAACGATTGCATTTATCCCAGATTAAGAGTCATATCTCTCCACAATTCCACATTTCCCCATAATGTCCGTTTCAAGGAGACGGCATTATGACGATGCGCGTGTCCCCCCCCCCCCCCCCCCCCCCGTGAGAGTAGCCGCGGTGCGTTCAGGGACCTCCGCAGAAGAACAGTGGGTTACATAGTGTAACTCTAGTTCTAGAGTGATATGTGTGTGTAAAATGCATTCAGTAAAAACGATTGCAGTTATCCCAGAGTAAGAGTCATCTCTCTCCACATTCCACATTTCCCCATAATGTCCGTTTCAAGAGACGGCATTATGAAGACGTGCGGCCCCCCCCCGAGAGCGGGCCGCAGTGCGTTCATGGACAGAAGAAGCTCTGATTAATGCTTATTTTTCTCTAAGAGAAAACAGCATTATGGTGGAGCGCGCGCTCTCACAGGAGCATGCCGTGGTGCGTTCAGGGACCTCAGTTAAAAATCGGCCGTTTTTTTCTCTGAGTGGAAACTACATTATAGAAAAACGGCCCTTTCTGTGTCAGCCCCCCATGGGTCAAACTTCCTTTTATGGAGGGTTTGACGGCGGAGTGGGCCACCAGAGAGTACCACAGCTTCATAGCTGCGGCTCCGCAGCTGATTGCACATCCCCTAACACAATGTTATGGGGAATGGAAAATCAGTGGTGTATTAACAGAGCGCATGGACAGGACACTGAGACTGGGTTATTCACTCCAGTTTTGCAGCATCCCTCCTCCGTTCAGAGGCAGGAGAGAGGCACATCTGTCATCCCAGGAGGAGGTTTCCTCTCAGCATGTGCACTCTCAAGTCAGAGAGAAGGGGCATTATTCCCTGTACTTCCTGGTTCCCAAGAAGACAGGAGAATTCAGGCCCATTCTGGATCTTCAATGCCTGAACCAGCACATTGCATGCAAGAAGTTCCATATGTTAACTATGAAACAGTTACTGAGACTGGTGCAGCCAGGCGATTGGTTCACAACCATCGACCTGAAGAACGCTTACTTTCATGGCGAAATTGCTCCAAGAGCACAGAAAGTATTTGCGTTTTGCCTTCCAGGGGGTAGCCTACGAGTACAACAGACTGCCGTTCGGCTACTCCCTATCCCCACGCACGTTCAGCCACGATGCTGCAACCGCTGCGGGACCATGGCATGAGGGACGACCTCATAGTTTTGGCCAGGTCCAGGGAATGGGCAATACTGCACACAGCCCAATTGATCCTACACCTAACCAAGTTGGGTTGAAAAAGAAGTTGCGGTCAATTGGAAGAAGAGCTCCCCCATACCTCACCAGCAGGTAGAATATCTGGGGGTGATGCTCGATGCAGGCAGACTACGTGTCACCCTGACAGAAAGCAGACAGGCATCCCTGCTGCGGGCAGTCTGCAGGCTGCGTCAGGGGGCGACGGTGACAGCTTTGATCATCATGCAGACTTTGGGTCTCATGACGGCTGCTCACTCCGTAGTGCCACTCGGACTGCTGCATGCACGTCGCATGCAGATGTGGTTTACCGGCCTTCGTTTAGATCTTAAGACACAAACGACGTCTGGTGGCCATCCCCCCCCTCAGTAGAGAGCAACCTCCGATTTTGGGGGTCCCCAGAGAATCTGCGGAGGGGAGCTCCACTGGGGCAGGTAACCTCCTATATCACAGTCTTCACAGACGCTTCAAAGAAAAAGAAAGTGACAGGATGGGGGGGACGT
Organism: Trematomus bernacchii; assembly: GCF_902827165.1. Classification (NCBI taxonomy): domain Eukaryota; kingdom Metazoa; phylum Chordata; class Actinopteri; order Perciformes; family Nototheniidae; genus Trematomus; species Trematomus bernacchii. Next base: position 15,348 of record NW_022987713.1, read on the forward strand.
GTCTAGAGAGAGCTGTGGGTGGTTGCTGGCCTCTGGTGGCACAGCAACCTCCTGGAGCTGCAAGCAGTGATGTTGGTCCTACAGCACTGCAAACCCTTAATACAGGGCAAACATGTGCTAGTAAGGAGCGACAACCGCACCACAGTGGCGTACATCAACAGGCAGGGCGGAGTCCGCTCAATAGCCTGGTTGACCGCAGCAGAGAACCTGTGGCTGTGGGTTTCACAGATTGTGTTCTCTCTAAGGGCCCGCACATCCCGGGACAGGAGAACAGGGGGGCCGACCTCATGTCAAGAGGCGGACCCCTGCCAGACGAGTGGAGGCTTCACCCGGAGGTGGTGAAGCAGGTCTGGACTCAGTTCGGTAGAGCAGAGGTGGACCTGTTCGCCAATCGGCGCAACAGCCACTGTGCCCTGTGGTTCTCCCTGGCTCGGTGGGACAACCCGCCCTTGGGGGTCGACACATTTGCACACGAGCCATGGCCAAGAAAGCTGCTTTACGCCTTTCCACCGCTGCACCTTATCCCCCCCCTCCTGGAGAGGGTGAGGCGGGAACAGCTGTCAATCATCCTGGTGGCCCCAGATCGCCGCCTGGCTCCGTGGTAACGCGGGGGTAACACAGATGATGGTGGGCCAGCCCTGGGCGGTTCCTCAGGTCTGGGGAGCGCTGTCTCAGGAAGCAGGTGCAATAGGGGCGTTACCCACTCTGGGCCAACCTCTCCAGGCTTGGCTCCTGAGAGGGACAGGCTGAGACAGGTGGGGCTGTCTGATAACGTTATTCAGACTATCCAAGCAGCAAGAGCAGAATCCACCACAGCTTGTTATAGGCCAAAGTGGGCGGGATTCCGGCGATGGTGTGAAGGAAGGAGTCTAGAGCCTCTGTCGTGCACGCTGGGCTCTATTCTTACCTACTTACAGATACTGGTGGACAGGGGGCTGGCTCATTCCACAATTAAGGTGTATGCAGCAGCCATTTCGTCCTGCCATGAGGGATTTGGAGGCAGGTCAGCCTTCAGTCAGCCGCTTATGGCGCGGTTTTTTGCAGGGGGTCAGGAGGCAGCGCCCAGTAGTGCACGCCTCCGCCCCGCAGTGGGACCTGCCGTTGGTGCTCGAGACTCTGGTCACAGAACCATTTGAGCCTCTGGAGCTCTCCTCCCTGAAAGCACTGTCATGGAAGACAGCATTGCTACTTGCCTTGACTTCGGCTAAAAGAGTGTCCGAGCTGACCGCTCTGTCGGTACACCCAAGTTGTCTTTTGATCCGGGGTGACCGTAGCGGGGCGACACTCAGGCCGAACCCCTCCTTTACTTCTAAGAGTATCAGAAGTTCATTCAGATCAAGGGCTATTCAGTTAGGTGGCTTTAATCTTCCACCCCATATTGGGGCCAGGGAGGCTAAATTGCACCTCCTCTGCCCAGTGCGTGCGCTAGCATGCTATGTAGAGAGCACGGCTGCCATTAGGCGCACTGAACAACTGTTTGTGTGCTTTGGGGATGGTGTGGCTGGAAAAGCCCTCTCAAAGAAGCGCCTAACAGGATGGCTATGCAGGTGCATTACACATGCCTATGGACGGGCGGGGAGAGCCCTCCCCACTGGGGTCCGTGCACATTCTACACGGGCTGTGGCTGTGTCAACAGCCTTATTCAGCGGCATGAGTGTAGAAGATATATGCACGGCGGCGTCTTGGTCTACGCCAGGCCCCTTCATAAAATGTTATCTCCTGGACATGTCTGGCTCCTTCTCGTCGTCGGTGCTTGCCGAGGCAACGCATGACTGGTGAGAGGGGGGTGGCTGTGGGTCAGCAGGTATCTGACCCCCCCCCCCTGGACATAAAGCACTTGTGTTTTTTCCCATGCTCCTGAGGGACTCGGGAGACATGGTGCGCAATCAGCCCCATACAGGGCTGGAGGACTCTCCCCGCCTGCCTATGGGCAGGCGGGGAGAGCCTTCCTCACTATTGTCCATGCCCACTCTACACGGAGCGTGTGTGAGTGTGGGGGATGTGGTGCACTTATGTTTTCCCGTGCTCCTGAGGGACCTGGGGAACATGGTGCGCGGTAGGCTCCAGACGGAGTCTCCGCAGTTTTTTCCATGCACACTCTACACGAGGTAAGCGTGTGTGAGTGTGCCTTATCCAAGTTGCGGCCCCGACTTCTCCACGGTTACAACCGGATGGGAGGAAGTGGGGATGCAGTGGATGTTAGCCAAAAGCCGGTCAGGGACGGTGTGGTGGGTCGATGTTGTTGGACGACAGGGCGTTTATACATCGGGGCTCCGCCCACTGTACCCATAGAGTCCAGTAGAGGGCGGAGCCTGTGTGAGATATAACGGGGGGTTACGTATTGTAACCCTAGTTATATAAACACAGGCTCCGCCCTCTACCTGGAGGCCCTGTCTTTCCTAGTCCGCTCGCTGAAGAGTGTATAGGATAGTGGGGCGGCGGCTGTAGCCGCCTTATATACTGTGGGCCTGCGCGCGCATTCAGGTAGGCTCGCCCCGATTGGCCGGCTACGGTTACGTAAATTCAGTAGGTGAAAGCACGCACAGCATGATAGAGAGTAGTACCCATAGAGTCCAGTAGAGGGCTCCGCCTGTGTTTATATAACTAGGGTTACAATACGTAACCCCCCGTTATTAGTCTTCTTCTTCTCCATCCAGCTCGGCATGGATCTTTTCAAGTCTCTCCTTGAGGCGTCTGCAGTTTTTGAGATTGTGCAGAAAAGCCTCCGAAGCGCCTTGGATCCTCCATTCAGCCGTGTAAATGTTTTTATCATTAAGACTCTGGTCAATCGCAGTAATGAAGTCGGCGAGCCAAAGTCTTTTCATTAACGCGTTGTAATTGTTTCTGAAGAAATATTCTGGAATGTCATTCAGACAATCGTGTTGCCTCTGGCCGGGGTGACTGACTCGGCATCCATTGCAGATTTCTTCTTTGTACCGATGCAGCACCTTCTCCAGAATATCAACCAACTCCGATTTCACTATGTTCAAAAACAGAGACGTCTTGGCCCCAGGAGTAACATCAGCAGCAGTAGTACTGCAATATTTGGGTGTCCACAATGGTGGTGATGATAGTAGTCCAGGAGTTTGTTCCTGCCTGCAACTCGCGGGGGGAGACTTAGTTTTTCTCAGATCCCTGGCTAGTTTTCAACGGTCGTCTTAGTGGGGTCCTTCGTTTTAGATGATTTGCTGAGTGGGGGGTGGACTTATTGCGTTGAGTGGGGGGAGTCATCTGTAGAATTGAGTTTTTAGAAAGTTCTTTAAGCTTTGTAGCTTTTTCATCTATCATTTCCAACCAAGCAGCAAGAGGTCAAATTTAAGAATAAGTAATAGTTTGTCACGATTTTACGGAAAAAGTCAAAGTATAGTTTGTCAGAAAAATATATATATATATATGGAAAAGTCATTGTGTACAATAGTATGTTGAAAAACAAAAACAAAAAAGAAACTCAATTCATTACAAATTAATGAATATTTTACCAAGTTATAAAGTTTTGCATCCATTAAAGTGTAACTATAAGTATCTTTGTAGGAGAAAAAACAAAAATAATTTAAGTTACTTCCATAAAACTGGATTGTCTTACTAAAATCCCAGAGTGCCTTTAAGAGTCACAGTCTTAAAGAAAATCTGTTCAGAAAAAGTACTTAACTTTCTACCAGTTGTAAAGTTGTCATACATAAAACTGTATCCAAAAAGTAAGTGAAAGACAACGGGAGAAAAAATAAAAGTGTTAAAATCACCAACTTCCCTTTTAGAGTCACAGTCTTTAAGAAAATACATTTGTTACAAAATAATTGACATTCTACCAGTTGTCAAATGTTCCTACATAAAAGTGTATCAAAAAAGTATCTTGGTAGCTGAAAATAACTAAAATATCAGAGAAAACCTACATTATTTAACTGAACAAGTCTTTTTAAAAAATAAAAAAAACGGGGTATTAAAGAAACCCCCATTCCTTACAAAGTACTTCATATTATACCCTTTTGTTAAGTGTTGCATACATCAAAGTGTATCTAAAAGTATCTTGGTAACACAAGAAAAGAGAAAAAAAGTCAAAAATCTGCCTTGTGTCAGTAAATAAGTGTTAAAAATCACAAAACTTGCCTTTTAGAGAAACAGTCTTTAAGAAAAAAATCTAATCAGACAATGTACTTCATTTTCTAGTTTTAAGGTTTTGCATACCACAAAGTGTGTCTAAAAGTATCTTGGCAAGAGAAAAAAGCCAAAATCTGCCTAGTGTCAGTAAATAAGTGTTAAAATCACAAACTTGCCTTTTAGAGTCACAGTCTTTAAGAAAATGCATGTGTTACAAAGTGATTGACATTCTACCAGTTGTAAAGTTTTCAGACAACAAACTGTATCTAAAAGTATCTTGGTAGCAGAAAAAAGCAAAAATCAGTAAAGTCATCAAAAACGACATTGTTTAGCTGGATTGTCTTACTTAAATCAAAAAGCTGCCATTAAGAGTCACATTCTTAAATAACATCTATTTAGACAAAGTATTTGATTTTTCTAGTTTTGACTTTTTGCATACCTCAAAGTGTATCTAAAAGTATCTTGGCAAGAGAAAAAAGCCTAAATCTGTCATATCAAAACATTCTAATGCAGTATTTTATCTGTTTTATGTGCTCTATATATATATATATATATATATATATTTGTTGCACTGTTGGAGGAGCCTGTGACCTATGTTTTTCATTGACATATCTACACTGTAGCTAACGGGCATATGCCATAAGGCCTTGAAACTTGGTGATTGACATTCTACCAGCTGTAAAGTTGCCAGACAACACACTGTATCTAAAAGTATCTTGGTAGCAGAAAAAAAGCAAAAATCAGTAAAGTCATCAAACAAAACATATATTTAAAAAAGTAATGTTAGTCAAGTACATTTATCAAAACTGCAATGTTTCATCGAAACAGTGTTAAAATCACAAACTCTCCATTTAGAGTTTGATTCTTTAAGAATCTCAATTCATTACAAATTAATGAATATTTTACCAAGTTATAAAGTTTTGCATCCATTAAAGTGTAACTATAAGTATCTTTGTAGGAGAAAAAACAAAAATCATTTAAGTTATTTCCAGAAAACTGGATTGTCTTACTAAAATCCCAAGGTGCCTTTAAGAGTCACAGTCTTAAAGAAAATCTGTTCGTCTTAGTGGGGTCCTTAGTTTTGGATGATTTGCTGAGTGGGGTGGGACTTATTGCGTTGAGTGGGGGGGGGGAGTCATCTGTAGAAATTAGAGTTTCTTTCACCCGTATAATGTCCCTCGCTGTTTGACTCTTTTTAAAAAGTTATTTTTCATCTATCATTTTCAACCAAGCAGCAAGAGGTCAAATTTAATAATAAGTAATAGTTTGTCACGCTTTTACGGGGAAAAGTCAGAGCGCGATGTCACATCTTAAAGACAGCTTGAACTGGATAGATGGTTAGTCTTTTTCAAACATACCATACGTTCTGCATGTTAGTATATTTGGCCAATCGGGTTAGGCCCTACTGCCCTATCCCCTCAATAGGGAAGTCACGCTTTGGGAAGAGGTGTTTAATTTGACAGATCTGACTTGATTGTTGTTGTGATGGCTGAAGGAAGAGGGACGGGGAGGAAAATTCAGAGGGTGAAGAAGCAGAAAAATAACTTGTTTTGTAAAATGGACAGCACGTCAGTTTCAGGAAAGATGACACCGGTTTTATGCATGACATGCCAAATATCCTGAAGCCCTACGAAAAAAAAAAAAAAAAAAAAGGTACAAGTATATTGTGTTGAAAATATCGCAAAAAGTCGTAATATTGTATAATGTATTAGTTGCATGTTGTATTTTGATAAAAATCACTGTATATTCAAAAATATAATGGAAAAAGGAGAGAAAAACAAAATATCACAGCATGTTGAAAAATATGAAAAAAGTAATGTTGTGTTAAAATAACATGAAAGAAATCAAAGTAAAGCATCTAAAAACATATATTTAAAAAAAGTAATGTTCGTCAAGTCAAGTTATCAAAACTGCATTGTTTCATTGAAACAGTGTTAAAATCACAAACTCTCCATTTAGAGTTTGATTCTTGAAGAAACTCAATTCATTACAAATGAATGAATATTTTACCAAGTTATAAAGTTTTCCATACATAAACGTGTATCTTACAGTTCCTTTGTGAGAGAATTACGCACAAATTGCAGTATTTTATCTGTTTTATGTGCTCTATATATATATATAATTTGTTGCACTGTTGGAGGAGCCTGTGACCTATGTTATTCATTGACATATCTACACTGTAGCTAATGGGCATATGCCATAAAGCCTTGAAACTTGAAATTATCAAAAAACTGCATTGTCTCACTGAAAACAGCTCTGAAGAAAACCCAATTCCATACAAAGTACTTAACTTTCTACCAGTTGTAAAGTGTTGCTCACTTCAAAAGTGTATCTAAAAAGTATCTTAGTAACAAAAACAAAAGCAAAAAGCATTAATGTTAACAACGCCTCAAAGGGCGGACTCCTGAGTTCCGTAATGCCCCCCTACCATGGCACTTGGACTATTTACATCATCCAGGGCAAATACACCTCTCTTTATCCGCTCTCCAAGCCTCCAAGGGCGGACTCCTGAGTTCCGTAATGTCCCCCTAACATGACACTTAGACTATTTACATCATCTAGGGAAGCACACCAGTAAATCTTCCTTATAGTTAATAAAGTAATTAAACAATAAAAAGACAATACCATGGGGTCATTAATATCTTTAAATTATTATTTTCCTCTCAAAGAGACTTTGTTGCAGTTAATAAAGTAATTAAACATTAGTTCGCAAGCCCTACAACTAAAGAGAACATCCAGTTCACAAGCCATACATTTTCAAAAGAACATCCTTAGTTAACAACAACTTCATAGGGGCTTTTAAAGTTGTGTGAAGTAATTAAACATTACAAATACAATATCAGGGGATCATTAACATATTTTTTAATTATTATTACCCTCTTTTCAAAAAGAGAGTCCCTTGTAGTTAGTAAAGTAATTAAACATTAGTTCACAAGCCATACAACTTAAGAGAACATCCATAGTTAACACAAATCATATTAAAAACTAATCTAATTTTTTAGGTGACTTAGTGAATGAGAAATAATGGCTGATAGCAAAATCAGGAGGTGACAGGCAGGGGGAGGGGAGGGGTGGGAGGGGGTGTGAGGGGAGACAGTCTCACACATCCAGACTCCATTTTTCATGAAGAGCCTCAGACGGAGGGTTTGAACCCGGCACAGATACTGCATCCCTTTTCTTGACTGGCACTCCCGACGGATGGCGGTAAGTTGTCACAGGCGTCTCGCTGATTAAACCCATATCGATGCGTCTCTTTCCCATTTTTGTTTTTGAAAGTTTAGGTGACTTGGTGAGTGGAAATGACTGGCTTTTTATCTAGTTTGCACGGATTTCTTTTTTTTACCTAACTCCACCCCTCACTATCTTCTGACATCACAGCAAAAGGAAGGGGGGTGACAGAAGAGGTGGGAGGGGGACGGGGTGGGAGGAGGACGGGGGTGCGAGACAGTCTCACACAACTTCAAAGAGACTACCTTAACACTAGTTACAAACACTGATCAAAGGACATACATCATAGGGCTAATTAGATTGACATCAAAGGCTTATAACACGCCGGTGTGATATAACACCGACATGTTACAACACCTCACCCCCTTACATCAAAGGACTGACATCAAAGGGCTAATTAGATTGACATCAAAGGATCTACTACAAGGGGGAATATCACACCTACATGTTACAACACCTCACCCCTCACATCAAAGGATAGACATCAAAGGGCTAATTAGATTAGACAACAAAGGGCAGACATCAAAGGCTAATTAGATTAGACAACAAAGTATCTACTACAAGGGGGAATATCACACCTACATGTTACAACATCTCACCCCTCACATCAAAGGATATCACACCTATCTGTGATATCACACCTACACGTGATAACACCTCGAACAAAGGGGCTCATTAGCATATCAACTACTCATTAGCATAAGTAGTAGTAGGTGTGACCTGTCAAAGCACCTGTCACTTTTTATGCATACTAATGTGATGGAAGCGGGATCATTATAACTACTGCCAGGGATCAACAGTTTAAACGTTGTTACTGTACTGTTACTATGTTGCTTTACTGCGATCATTAAATAACAGGTTAGACTAGAAAAGGCATTTCCTGCTGAAAATGCGTGTGAATGCTGAAAGCTGCGCAAATGTGTTGCTGAACTTTGCTGAAAATGCAGAGAAAGCTGAATATTTGAATAGCTGAATGGTGACTGTAGCTGTGTAGTGATCAGTGAAAGGAGAGGGTTTCATGTGAAAAGTTGTTGTCACATCCTCGCCCTTAACAGCCTTTTTTTCAAATTCTATACTTAAATGTTTTTATTTTTCAACCTAAGAGATGTTTTCCTACATTTTCATCAACAAATGAGTGTAGAGTTTGGGACTTATGGCAGGTTTAACATTTCTTTTTTTTAGGCAAATTTCAAGCTCTCCTCCACTCTGTTTTGAGATCAAAGCACTCTAGACTTAACAAGCTGCACAATACACACTAATGTTAAAATCTGAAGAAGGCCTCTTTACCTTAAAGGGGACCTATCATGCAAAATGCACTTTTGTACGTCTTTTATACATGAATATGTGTCCCCGGTGTTCCAGGGAACTCACCAAGTGTCAGAAAACACAACCCTCTCTATTTTCCTCCATACCCAAATCTCTAAAAAAAGGGGCTGCAACGGATCTGATAAAAACTGATCCAGATTTGAACACTGTCCTGACGTCAGGTCAGTGGCGCTACGGCTATTGGGCCAACTCCACCAATCAGGAGGAGACAGCCACGGCCATTGCCGTTCGAAAGCACTGGAGACGCTGTAGTACATATGCCAGGCCTCTAGATGGTGCTGTTGCTCACAGAATCAACCCTTGCAAAAACAGAGCTAACATTTTTCAAATTGAGCGAAATGAGGCATGGCTAAAATGCATGATCTGTTTGGTATTTTGAAAAAAAAAAAGTATAAATATGCCTTATATAGGTATGGTCCTACACTATATTATTCAAATATAGCATGATAGGTCCACTTTAAGATTCTAAATGAGTGCATTACAGAAACAATGAAAATATGGTCGACAATACAAAATACATTTAATATATCAAGCTCTGTAAGCAAAGCTACAAAAATAGCCACAAACCCAGATTTGATACCAGGTAATATAGACGCAGGATTCGAGAAATGGACAAACAAGGGGTTAATATTTATAGCGCAAGTTTTTAAGGGGCACATTTTAAAGGGCCCATGTCATGGCCATTTCCACTGATCATAATTACATTGTTGAGGTATACTAAAATAGATTTATACTGTGCAATTTTCCAAACTCACATTGGTTTCGCATACGAAAATGGACGAAAATGGACGAAATCAAATGCAAATCACAAAATATTAGAGAAACTTAGTTGTTTTAGATTCGTTAGTAGTAGTTGTGGTAGGAGTCTAATGAACACAGTAAGCTTGCCAGCTAATATGCTAACCTAGCTTTGTTTACTTTGGTAGCTAACACGATATGAACGCTAGCTCGGAGGAACGGCAACTATAATGTAGAGTAATAAAACTACTATGAACAAAAGCTAGTGGTTCATATTAGGCTAGCAATAACGTGTTTATAATTGCAATCTTATACGGGTAGTCTGCTACGTTCGGTCATTCATTGTAACTGTCATGAATACATTGTTTTTGCGCTAGCATGTATAGCTAGCCTCGTTAGCTATACATGCAGTATGTACATGTACTGTCACAATGTACGGTAAATCACCCGGAGTATACTGTATGAGTATTCCGTGTGTAACTGCAGACATTCTCCTGCCATGACAAACATGTAAGGCCATCTGCTGACATTGTAGTTGATCTATTTAAACGCTAGCAACGTCGTTAGCCCAGTAAGCTGGGCTTTTTTAGTGTAATAAAACCACTATGAACAAAAGCTAGTGATTCATATTAGGCTAGCAAGAACGTGTTTACAATTGCAATCGTATACGGGTAGTCTGCTACATTCATTGTAGCTGGCATAACACAAAAAAAATCCCGAGCAAACCCATGTCTAGCTCCGTTGGTTAGCTCGGTAGCATACACGCTACGCCAGCTATAATGTAATTACGTTTCGCGACTGACTGTACGGCAAATCACCCGGAGTATACTGTCTATGAGTATTTCTTGTGTGAATGCAGACATTCTCCTGCTATGAGATACATGTACTGTATGCAAGGCCATCTGCTGATATTAGAGTTGATATATGGAAACGCTAGCAACTTAGTTAGCACAGTTAGCACTGTGTCAATGGCTTAGCAGTCCGACACAGTTTATACATTTAAACAGTCTTGTTTGATAAATACACACATAACAATGCAAACTTACAGGTTGTGTACCCGAATCTTCCCCTGCTCCAAACGGTCCAAACAAACTAGGCATAGCATCGTCCTTCAGTTTCAAATGCTGTGCATATCCGGCCTCAAACTGGGCCATGTTTTGGAAGCTTTCGTCTGTGAAATGCCGCGCACACAGTAACGTTCTTCGAACCTCTGAAGGAACAGTGTTAAACAGAAATTTCAACCACTGACTTCGTCGTGGTTCTTCCGTCGGTAGGACAAACAGCTCAGATTTCTCCTCACATTTCAGGAAACAGGTCCTTGGCAGTGGCATGACTGGATCGATTGTGAATTGAACCAGAGCTTCCAACAGTAAATGTTAGGCTGGCAGAGGGTGCGGCCAGCGCCGCTGGGTGTGACCATAGCTCTTCCGGATTGGTCCATTTTGTTCCGGGTACCGCATGACATCATGCCGTACCCGGAACTAAATGGAAGACTCAAATGGGCAGTGACGTATCTCCAACGAGGCGTTTTGGGGAGGTATTTTCTGTGTTAGAGTTTTACTCGCTACAGGGTGTACTTTGAGGGTTTTGACTCTGCACACCGTTTACATGCATAAAAACCTTCATAACACACAAGGGGACGGGTAACAACCGGAAAAGCATGACATGGGAGCTTTAAATCATTTGAACAACTCAAACAGGAATTCACTTTACCAAATAATGACTTTTATAAATATTTGCAACTGAGACACTACCTCCAGGAACATATTGGCCATTTCTCAATTGCGGATATTGGCTTCCAAGCCAATATTTCAAGGATGCTACGTCATCGAGTGCCGCCGAAGGACTGTTCCAATCTCCAGAATACTTGGAATTCCACCGAGGCCGCGTCCTTGGTTTGGGGGAAATTTCGAGGCTGCACATGGGTAGACTTCGCGTCCTTAAAATCCCCACAATGCTTTGCGCATGGACCAATTTCCCCAAATCTGTGGCGGAAGATGTAAGGCGGGGCCTCTCATATGACGCACACCTGCACACTTGCTAGCCTGTTCCACTCTTTGTTTTCCGAATGCCAGGAAGTATTCTTGCCTTGCTTCTGAAGCAAGATGCTCGGCTCGGCTGTGCTACCAAGCCAGCATCCTCGCGATTGAGAAACGGCCATTGAGTGGGAACAAATATGCAAGGAACCAACCAAAGTTGAAGAATTGCTAATGGCATTTACAGAGGAAGAGTAAAAAAAAGGGCTAATTTCGAAAAAACCTATAAAGCACTACAAGATGAATCCAATGACAATAATATGGATGTTGGGAAACATGGAAAAATGGGAACTGGAAGCAAATGTAATAATAACGGATGATGATTGGGAGGGAAAGGGGTAATGTGTGTGTGTGAGAGCCATAACGAGTAGATTTCAGTGGACTGTAAACTGAGGCGGAGACGAATACGCAGGTGACATGAATTTCACCTCTTCACTTTCTTGGTGTCTCCAGGCACGGATCTGGGTCTTTGCATTGACTCTACATGTAATCACACAAAGCTCTGTTATATCTGCTAATGCTAAACACAACCAGCTCACCAGGTTATCACTATTATTAATAAACATCTTTAAAATACATATCATAAACATGCCCAAGTAGTAAATAATGTGTTGGACGATATATTTAGTTTTTAGTGAGTATTTATCAATATCTTTGCCATTTAAAACCTTTTGATGCCACTGATACAATGATGCTATGAATGCATATTGAAATATCATCAAATAATGTTAGCTTGCTGTACTCTGCTGCCTTTGTTCTGTACTATACTGCACACATGATATCATTAAAGAACAGTTTAATATATTAGATTATATAAAAACTGAATCCTTTTCAGGGGTCTCATTTATAAAGGGATATATACGCTCAAAAAATGGCGTACGCCAGTTTCTACGCAATGTTTGCGATTTATAAAATACTAACTTGACGGGAAAATGTGCGGTCCTCCACGCAAACTCTAACCCATGCGTACGCACTAAGCACACAAACGGGAGAGACGAGAAACTGCGACACCGTTGGCAGAAGGAAGAATGGAGAGAAATATGTAGAAATAATACCATAAATAAAATGTTACCTCTCATTTATCAAATATGAAGAATTCATTTTCAAACATTGATTAAAGCCAATGTTAAAATGATTAAACAAACGCCTGTTTGAGACTCCTCAGTGCACACAAAAACATAACTTGGGAGAAATAAATAAATACGGATATGTTATTTAAAACCACCTCGAATATGTTGTGTTAATGTTATGAAATGTTTTATCATAAATTATGCGGTAAGCAGGAGGACAGAATTACGTCTAAACTGACGCCGTTTTGCATTTCTATAGGTTGTAGATACGAGCATGGTTTTATATACTATCACGTTTAATCGTGTTTTATGCCGTTTGCCAAGACTTGATAAGTCGCTCGTAAAACACAGGAGGTATGGAAACTAAGAACACCATATGTGGTAAATTGTACAGCTAATATAACACAACACATTAGTTGTATTTCCTTTAACTGGTGGATTATGGATATATAGTTGCTGATCGACAGCTGGAACACAAACCACCAAATACAACAAAATAATTCAGATCCAGTCGTCATGACTCCACTCCGGAGGGATTCTTACAGTTTCTCATCAAGGGGGTGTCTCCTGTCCCCGGGACAAACACACTGCCTGAAGAAGGTTATGTGCAATTGTCATTAACTTTTTTCGGACCACTTATTTATTTATTTTGGTAACGATCCGACCTCCATGCTGCTACTCTGGTTCAAACTGCATCCACCAAACAATATGATTTATCTCGACCTCCCCACAATAACCCAAATCTGACACGGTGTGAGATGTCTTTTTTAGCTGTTCTGTCCTCATTTCCTGCGATCTTCTTCATGCAGTCAGTCAGAATGAATGAATGAATGGGCGTTTCTTTGACTATGTATAGGCAAATATGGGCGTTACGAGTCGATTGTGATTTATAAAGGGAAACAGGCGAGGGAAGTGCGTACGGCACTTCCCTCGCCGGTACGCAATGTTTTGTGAATCGGAAAATGTCGGAACATTTCTGTACCTATTTTTTTGCTTTGTACTACGTAAGCAACCTTCCCACGTGAATCCTACGCAAGGCGTTATAAATGAGGCCCCAGGTCAGTTTACAGCAGAAACTCTTACTTTGTGTCTGAGGGTCCAGGTTCATTACTGAAGTCTGGAGGAAAGTCTTTAGACCGGTCACTCTTCAGAGACAGACAGCTGGGGACTGGAGACTCTGCTCTCTGTCTGTGGAAACAACACATGTTTTAAACATCATTAGTTCATTCAGAGAGCACATTTTGACTTCTGTCTGTTTGTAGATTATTTACTATCGCTGATGACGCCAGGGATCAAGAGTTTAAACGTTGTTACTGTACTGTTACTAATGGCGCATTTCCATTGCAGCGCGTAGCTCGCTTTAAGCGTGCCATGTCGTGCCGTCCCCTTTTTTGGTTGTGCTTCCACTAGGCCTCGTTCCGGCGCGGCACGGGCCACTTTTTCCCCTCTTTTCTGGCCCTAGAAAATTGTGGTTCTATCGGGGCCAACAAACAGGGCTGAGTCGGGCTGAGTATGCTAAACTAGAGAGAGGAGCGCTGGCAAGAGGGCTAGAACTACAACAAGATGGACATATTTGACCGTGATTTAATTGTAATACACGTTTCAAAATGATGCCGAAGTAACAACATACTGATACCGGTTAGTAAAAACCATGAATTAATGCTTTGTCAAGTCTGCAGACAGACGGCAGGCGAAAAACCTTTTAAAATTCGTGTTTTTCTAGATGGAGATTGGCTAAGCTAACGCAGTATATGCCCCGACCGTCCACACTCACAACAACGGCCTATACAGACATAAATACAGCAGCGACTGTATTCACCATGACACAGGCAGTCTGTGGTGTGTACTTGTTTAACTTTTGTCGAGTTTCTGAACATATATAAGGAGCTGTGAGCTCTGAGTGCTCACAGCTAACGGCTGTGTTGTGTTTCTGGATTTCTCATTGAAGATGACGTCACGGCTCCGCCTACACTGCGTTACTATAGTAACTACCCCAGTTCCTAAACTGTAATGGAAGCGCAGCATGAAGTGAGTCGGCCCTGTTAAGGCCCAACGTGGCCAAGCCGTACCGAGCCGTACCGAGTGTGGCCGAGGCCGACCGTGTAGTGGAAATGCGCCATAAGTTTCTTTACTGCGATCATTAAAGAACAGGTTAGATTATCAGATAACATAAAAACTGGATCCTCTTCAGGTCAGGTTACAGCAGAAACTCTTACTTTGTGTCTGAGGGTCCAGGTTCATTACTGAAGGCTGGAGGATTATCTTTAGACCAGTCACTCTTCAGAGACAGACAGCTGGAGACTGAAGATGTGTCCTCTTCCTCATCTTTAAAACCACTCATCTTCTCCAGTCTGAGAGATAAACCAGTAACACTGCAGACACACACACACACACACACACACACACACACACACACACACACACACACACACACACACACACACACACACACACCACACACACACACACACACACACACACACACACCTTTTTATTACTGAAATTAAGAGCTTCATATATTTTATATAAATATTTTTAATGTGGCCAATTGAGCAGATAGTATTACACTGGAAAACTAGAACAAACCTTTTTAGTGAAACAATAATGAAGATTGTTTAGAAAATTCAGCAGTTTTATTTAAAAACCATGAGTAGGACACACCTTTTTGGTGCTGATTTTATATGAATATTTTAATGACATTTTAGCTGAAGCCACTCTCACAAAATCACAAGTGTAAAAATGTAAAAACACTTGTTTACTCCTGTTAGCCACAGATCAACACACACACATGCTGTGTATCATCATATTATTTAATGTAATGTAATTTAATATAATGTCGGTCTGTTACCTGCTGTTATGTTAGGGTCAGATCTCTGATCACCACGTGTTCATTAGGAGGTGTCTCCCCCTGCTGGAAACACACAGGAACAACACGTGGTAAATACACACAATATGTTCTCAGTTAAAGGTAGGGTAGGTAAGTTTGAGAAACCGGCTCGAGATACACTTTTTGTTGTATTCCATGGAATGCTCTTAACATCCCGATAGCAATGAAAGTGCTTTGACAAAAAATCCATTAAAAAATATCATCTGTGGAAGCCGTAATACTGTAAAAAGCACGACCAATCATCTGAGCCGGCCCGGCTAAAATAACTGGATGGCCTACCTGCCTGTCAGCCTTCCATCTGTGCTCAAACTTATCTCGTGCCCTCATTGGTCATGTGCGCGTTCGTGTGTGTTGGAGGAGGGGCTCTGTAAGGAAGTGGCAGATTTTCTCCGGTTGTGTATTTCCAAATTCTAGCGATCTCGAGCTGGTTTCTCAAACTTACCTACCCTACCTTTAATGAACATTTCTCTAAAGCTTCACTTCATTAAATGCTTTAATATTACCAGTGGCCGACTGTAACTAAGTATATTTCCTCAAGTACTGTATGTTGTTTTTGTTTAATCCAATACATCTCAGAGGGAAAAATTGCACTTATTACTGACTACATTTATCGAACACATGGTTTCATCTAAATAACAAATGATCATTATTTCATTACAAATACAATGTTGGAGACATGTCTAGAAAGGGAGAACAGATTTATGTTTTAGAAATCATTTGCTTCTTTCCACCCCTGAGATTTTCCTGGTGACCTTTGGAGGGGGCCGACCCTTAGGTTGAGAACCTCTGGACTAAACTATCTAACTTTATATTAAGGAGTAAAAAAGCTGCTCTAAGATTAAAGCGTTTGTATTAATAATGTCAGAAATTATGACACACACACACACACACACACACACACACACACACACACACACACACACACACACACACACACACACACACACACACACACACACACACACACACACACACACACACACACACACACACACACACACACACACACACACACACACACACACACACACACACACACACACACACACACACACACACACACACACACACACACACACACACACACACACACACACCTCCTTCATAATGCGCCTTCTCCTCGTTTTCCCAGCATTCACTGGATTATCCGTAAATCATACAAACAAAACCAAAACGTTGATTTATCTGTTTTCCCGTTTTGGTTTAAAAACTGAAAAACGTGGTTTTTTGGTTTTCCGAAAAACAAAAAAACAACACCGGTTCTTTTTTAAACTTTGTTAATATGTTTTGGATGCATATTGTTCTAGTATTTGTTCAGGCTGTTACATACAATTAGCCTCTGTTGCTACCTGCTGGTGGTGAGTAACTATTTAAATCAGTTCAAATTGACAACCGGTCCGCGATTTTTTTTTAATGTATCTGCCGGTCCTCGGCACAATAAAGGTTGGGAACCCCTGCTCTAAACACCTCCTTTTTATATTTATTTTATTTACATAATCTTTTTGGTTGGTTATTATTTTCTTTTATATTAAATGTTTAACTAGCACCTGTTCCAGATTTGTAAGCATACCTGTCACACACACACACACACACACACACACACACACACACACACACACACACACACACACACACACACACACACACACACACACACACACACACACACACACACACACACACACACACACACACACACACACACACACACACACACACACACACACACACACACACACCAGGGGTGTCAAACTCAATTTCATCGCGGGCCACATTAGAATGATGGTTGCACTCAAAGGGTGTTAACTTAAAGACTATATAAATATACATAGATACATATATATATAATACATGGGCGTCGCAGCCATTATATGAGGGTGGGACAAGTCCCCCCCACTTTTTCAAATGATTAGTTTAGACCCCCCCACTTTTACTATGCGGAAAGTCCGTGAATCGGTCTATCCACTCGCCGCACTTTGTAGAGCGCTGTGTCAGTGCTTCACTATCAAATGAAATCCATTCCACTTGCTTATTGAGAGAATGCCCAAATCAATGAAACTCCGTACCATGTTTTCACTGCTACTTTGTACCAAGGCAGATTCTCACATAGCGCGCGCATGTTCACGGAGTGTTGTCATAGTTGGACAGCTCAGATCTGTTGTATGAAGCGATGCCGGTAGCGGAGGTAAGGCACACACACCAAATGTTCAGGAAATGGTTAATACAGCGAAAATCAAAGCTGACAATTTCTTGGTTTGATATGTTTTCTCCCCCAGACAACATGGACATAAGAACATTTTTTTCAAAGAAGAGGAAAGTAATGCCCCTTTCACACCAACGCAACTCCGGTTCAAGCTCCGTGCTAGAGCTTTTCTGGTTCAGAACCGGTTCTTCGGTTTAGCGCCAGCTCTTTTCACACCGCTCAGAGCCCGACTGGTGCTGCCGCTGCTGCGTCATGACGTCACAGTTTACGTCGCTGAGTTTCTCCCCAACGCCGGAGCTCACCTCACAACAACAACGGGCCGGGGACTGCGTTGCTTTTAATCATACGAAGCCAGATTAAATTAAATAACGACTTCTCCAACCTTATACTTTTCTCCAGAGTGCCGTGGTTCATTGTTTATTAATGTGTTTCAGCGGCATTTACCGACCGCTGCAGTGCTGGCTGCTCTTCAACGGGAGTGTATTCTCCCGTTAGCTCCGGGTTAGCTCACACGGCTCTAAAGTATTCACTGTCTGACTGTCACACAAGCAGCTGATACATATCCCCAGTTCCCCTTAAGTGAATGTGTGTCAGTCTGAATTGACGCTGTTTGGTGTCAGTCTGAATTGACGCTGTTTGGCATCACAACGCTGTTATGAAAGTTTCTCTGGTATAACATGGGTGATGTTAGCATAGCAACCGAAGCTAAACTGACTAAGCAGTTTTCTACAGGCACTTTTTACCGACGTATTTTTCATTATGATTCTACTTGTGATAGTCGGACATGACAACCTGTGCAGCCCATGTATTGATTCCATCCGATAGCTGCTATAATAACAAACAAAACGTCTGCCTGCTCTCCACAATGATCAATAACAGCGAACGGATGGTCAAAGTAAGGTACAAATAAACAGAATCACACGAAGCCTGGTTAGTGTTGCCTGACTTTATAAAGTGTGTTTTTTTTTACAAGTGTGTGGTTGCGTTCTAGTCACTTTGCTCAGCACTACTGCTTGTTACAACTTTTATTTGCCGTACTCGCCTTAAGTGTTAGCTCAGGTTAATCTCGCCCCCCTCCGACGTAAGCGTGACGTATGCTGTTCTTGCTTCTAGACGGACAACTTTTTGGTGCTCGAAACGAACCGGATTCCGGAGCTTAGAGGCTGCTCCGCTGCGGTGTGAACAGGAAAACCCGGTGCTTTTCAAGCACCAGCACCGAACCGGCCCTGAAACACCGTTGGTGTGAAAGGGGTATAAGTCATCAGCTGGTAGCAGTTAATCAGTTAACAGTGATGGCGGCGTCTCACTTCTGGAGAGGAGTTTCGTCTTACTTTAGAGTCAGTTGTATTTACATTCAGTATGACTTGTTATGATTCAATGTGAAAGAGTATACTGCTCAATAAATAATTATCACTTCACCACCTCTCTTGACATCTAGGCACTTGAGAGTGAGTCAGAGGCAGAATACAGGGACAGGAGAGGTCCATTGCTGAGGTGAGTGATGAAAGGGAAATGACAGTTGAGAGTAAATTGGGATGTGGACTCTCATCCCAGGATTTTAAGGAAATCAGTGGGGATATTGAACAGGAAACATTTCAGTCAAGGGGCATCATATCACCAATATAGACAGAAGAGCAACATTTATTTGAACATTTAAGTCAATGCTACCATTCCTAGGTGAACTTAACATCCGTATGGAGTCAGATCAGTCTCAATATTAATAAATGCTCACAGAAGGATTCACAAATGTATTTTGCGATTTATATATAAATGACTCTACACAACAATATCTCTCAATGCACTCACAAATATTTATTGTTGTATATAAATGTACAAAAAATGGGCATTTAAACTGCTTTTTATTAATTCAAAGACAGCTCTGAATTAATAACCAAATATGTTTCCTTTCTTTACTACTGGATTAAATTACAAAATGTACCCATCATTTTCCTCATGCTAGTATAGCCACATAAAAGTATCAAACCACCTGTTAAAATGCACCAGAATACAGGAAATCTATTTTTTTTTTCATCCCCCGTTAAAAATGTCCCCCCCACATTCAGGATGCTTCCTACGCCCATGATATAATATATATAAAATAATGTATTATTTTACAATATTTCCTCTGCATTAGATTATTATCAGATAGGGTAATAACTTCATAATTAACTACGTCTGAAAGCAGAAGTCTAGGGCACATAATTACAAGTAATTGCAAGTCTCTTCAGTGCGCATCTCACAAAATGAGATGCATTGTGGGACATGTAGTTTATGGGAAACGTGCTCCTGTAAAGCAGCACGTAACCTTATAATAAACGTATTATATTATTTGCAAGCTCTTGTGGGCCACATAAAATGAAGTGGCGGGCTGTGAGTTTGACACCCCTGATCTAAACCATCATAATAATAAACTTGGTTAAAATACATCAAATCAGTCAGACTTCAGACAGGCCGCTCTCCATTTTGACTGCGCTGGGCTGTCACATGTTATGTTGCTTTGATGAATCAGAAAACAGGAAATAAAACAAGTTTACAACACTTGTAGAAGTCTCATTGGACTCTAGGACGCTGTTGTTCTGACATCCAGTAAAACAGAGTAAATAATGTGTTAGAAAGCAGAGCCTGGTGTTAACACTCACCCTGTTGTCCTCCTGCTCCGTAGAGCTGTAAAATGGCGTTTGGCACTCTGACAAGTCTGACAAGTCTGACTTCATACTTTCACTTTCAACTTCCCTCCCTCCCTGTCTGCAGCCCCCCCTTCTCTGTTTCATAACCAGCCTCATCAGCTGAACAAGTTCACATATGTTCAGTGAGATACAAATAAAGCTAAAAACAAGCTCAACAAAGTTATTGAAATAAATATATTAAAACAGTGTGAAAATAAACCAGTACAAGTAAACATGCTGTCTTTAAAACCTCACTTAAGTTAAAGTGTGTAGGTATTTAAGTACTCTAGTGTTAACATCACATTAAATTGTTCCCTATTATATATATAGTATATATATATATATATATATATATTTGTTTCTGGATTAATAACCCTGCTGCATGTATTGCATATATTACTGTATTTTTCCCAGAATATGAATGGCGTTTTTTGTTACTGGCACCAGGGAGCCATTGCATGTTCAAATGCAGACTGTTTGCAGTCAGTATAGAAACCTTGTCCGATCTAGACAGATTAACGTACAGATAAAAAGATACATTATATTTAAATGTTTTTGAGTTGCAGTACTTGAGTAAATGTACTTGTAATCACCTTGACCACTAGAGGTCGGTGTTACATCAGTTTCTGCATTTAATCACAAACATCCATATGTGCCTTTTCTGTCCTGAAGAGGAATACACAGGAGCGAGAAGTACAGATTGAGTAAAAGTAGAAATACTCAGACCTTGTACTTGAGTAAAAGTAGAAGTAGGCCTACTCAGATATTGTAGTAAACGTAGAAGAACTCAGATCTTGTACTTGAGTAAAAGTAGAAGTACCAGAGTGTAGGAATACTCTGTTATAAAAGGAAAGCATGAAACATTAATGGCAACACATTCCCCACAATAATCCCCATTTCCCACAGTCCTTGAAGGCGTCTTCCTTGCTGTGGAAACAGCTTGAATCATGAGGCAATGTCCATAAAAATGTCCTTGAAGCCAGAGATGGGGTCGTTACTAAAAAAAAGTAATATATTACAAATTACATATTACTTTTTTAAAAAGTAATATATTGCACTACTTTGTTACTCTCTACATAAAGTAACTCGTTACTTTACTCGTTACTTTACTCGTTACTTTACTCGCAGGGCCGGCCCGCCCCTCCCTACAGGCAGATCACGCAGACTGCTAAAGTTTCAAATGTTCTCTTTAGTTCAGTTTCCATTGTCGCATAAGACTGATCCAGATAGCTCTGACTATGGCTGTCCTCTGTCTCCTGCTATCTGTATTTTGCGCAGTATATCTCTGAACGATGCGATGGTGATTCCTATGGAGCTAATTTTCCTGCCATAACTCCACAAACAAACTAAACAGGTTTTACAAATGCCTTATGATTCACTAACAAACACAATGTGGTTTGCAAATACAAAACACCATCTACAAACTAATGAATTTAGTTTTGCAAAGATAAAACGTATCTATCAAATAAACACATAACATTTTTCTAATAAATCATGTTTCAGAGACAAATTCAGCTTAGGTTTTACAAGTACACAACTTTTTTTTACAAGTGCACAAATTTGTTTTACAACTACAACACTTTGTTTTACAACTACAAAACTTTTTTTTACAAGTACACAAATTTGTTTTACAACTACAACACTTTGTTTTACAACTACAAAACTTGTTTTTACAACTACAAAACTTTTTCTTCTCACGGCGGAATATTACTGCCAAAAGTCACGTGACTTTTGGCAGTAATATTCCGCCGTGGTTGTGCTCATACACACTCACACATGCTCACTCACACATGCTCCACGGCAGCAGGGGGCACTACTGAGTCCATTGGGAAGGCGGGAGGTTGAGCAGAGCATGGAACAGCTCTTGCCAGCCTGATGACAGCGGTGTTTCTAGCGATCCAGCATCTGAATTTAGCGATCACAACGAAAACAGCCAAGACACATATTGAGCCCAGAAAATGAATGTTCTTAGGGCTGTAAATATAATAAGCCTTTGTCTAAAATAGACAACATTGTAACTAAGGAGAGCTGCTCTTCATTTTCTTTCCTGCTATATTCAATGAGTGATACAAATATTTTTTACCATACGTTCTGAATAAAACTGATACTGTTGGACTCGGTACTAGTTGACTGCTACCAGAAATAAAAGGAAGTGCTTTACTGTGTACTTTGTGAGTAATCCTCTGTCAGAGTCCCCTCCATAGTACATAATGCATGTTTTTTGCTATCTTTGATGAATGATAAAAGGGTCATTCCAGAATTGGAGGGCAATTTAGACACCAACATTTTTGAAAAATGAACCTTTCATTTTATTATTTTTTGTTATGTATTTAGGAAAAACAGATAATAAACCATAAAAAAAAGTTATTTGCCCAGCTAAGGCATCAAATGTATATTTTCCAATGAAGAATTAACCCTGTTACTCTAATTATAGTAACAGGGTTGCAAGTAACAGGGTTGAAAATCAATGCTAATTTTAGCTTTTACCTCAGGAATTAATGCTAGCTGCACAATGTAATGCTATTGTCAAGGAATGGACACACTTAGATATTTAACAAAAGAAAGATACATTTGAAATTAATTTGTTTTTGTCTCATAATTTGAGTAACAGGGTTGCGTTTGTATGAGTGCCACACTCCTTCAAGAGTGACAAGATTGGAAATATATTACAAATAAAAGAGAGGACTTAGTTTTGGTCTACCCATGGTAGTAGCACATGGCTTGCTGATGTCCTTTCCACTGTGTCATGCGACAAACAGTTTTTTCACTTCCTCTGCCAAGCTAAAAAGGTTTCGGTAACAGGGTTGCGCGCATGTTGAGGGACACACCTTCTGTGCAAAATTACTGTTATTTAAAATGTGTTTATGATTTAACAAATTGATTTTACCATTACAAGACACATATATCAATAGAATAATACCAAAAAAGTAAATAAAAACCCTATTTTAAATGTTATAGTTGACATGCAAGTTGGTCACCAAGAAGCTGGGACAAGAGAAAAGGGCAATTTTAGGGGGTGTTCGAGAGCTATTTGATATTTTAAATAATATTTTGAAACCACTTTTTCTACAACTTTATATGCATCTTGTCTCAAGACAAGTATATTTAACACAACAAGTGCATGTGTTAGCTTTTTGGGCATGGATTATTAGATTTTTTATATGGGGGACATGAAATGTCCTCCAATTCTGGAATGACCCAAAAATAAAATGTTACCATTAGTTCTTAATGAAATTGATACGGTTTGACTTTGTATTAGTAAGCCTACTACTAACAATACATTGAAGTACTTTTACTGTGTATTTTTGAGAAATACTCTGTCAAAGTCCCCTCCTGAGAACAAAATCAAGCCACTTCTTCTAAGTTTGATGAGGGAAAAAAATATTTTTTGGGTGATTTAATGGGTGATGTAACATTAATGACAGACATAATATGAGGTCCTTGGCACTCTAGAGGGGTCATTTTGTGATCATGGGGCATCACCCTTACAGCATCAGGACAATATCATATGGAGTCAGATACTGGAAGTGGGCTGGAGGCGTTAACTGGGACTGATGGAAGGATGAGGCTGATGAGACGGAAGAATCTGCGAGGAACGAACTAGCGGCAGAGGAATAATTATATATTAAAAGACAGCAGCATCATAAGAGGGCAACCATGTGACAGAGTGTGTTACTTTGCTGAAGGATATTTGTGACCAGCTATCCATTCCAGGCCAGACTCTAAAGACTTTCCAAGGTGTGAAAATGCTGCTGCCGGAGTACTGACTGGAAGTATTGCTGATATCATGTCTACCATCCTCTTAAAATACTCTGTCCAACAATATCAGTCTCAGGAAGAAATGTTTTTTAACGCTTATTAAAAGAAAAAACATGCATTCTTGTACTCAGGAGGGGACATTGACAGAGGATTACTGGAAAAGTACACAATAAGTACTTCATAGTACTTGTGGGGGTAGTTTCAGTAGTACTGAGTCCAACAGGATCAATCTCACGAAGAACTAATGGCAACAAAAAGAATTCCCTCATCAAACTTAGCAGAAGTGGCTTGATTTTGTTCACAGGAGGGGACTTTGACAGAGTATTTCTCAAAAAATACACAGTAAAAGTACTTCAATGTATTGTTAGTAGTAGGCTTACTAATACAAAGTCAAACCGTATCAATTTCATTAAGAACTAATGGTAACATTTTATTTTTATCATTCATCAAAGATAGCAAAAAACATGCATTATGTACTATGGAGGGGACTCTGACAGAGGATTACTCACAAAGTACACAGTAAAGTACTTCATTTTATTTCTGGTTGCAGTCAACTAGTACCAAGTCCAACAGTGTCAGTTTTATTAAGAACTTGTGGTAAAAAATATTTGTATCACTCATTGAATATAGCAGGAATAAAAATGAAAAGCAGCTGATTGACCGAGTGCAGAATCGCTGTATACAGGGGCGGACTGGGACAACAAATCAGCCCGGGACTCTCGACCGGCCCACTTCGGTACCGCCGGCCCACCTCGGTACCGCAAGTAAGCGGCCCACCTCGGTGGTGCCGCAAGTAAATACCGCGAGGAAATTGTCGACGGGGGGGAAGGGGGGGTGAGCAGTGACTTATCCGACCGGCCCACTTCAGTACCGGCCCATCGGGATTCGTCCCGAACGTCCCCTGGCTGTATATATAGTTTAAATCTCTTTAGTTACAATGTTGTCCATTTTAGACAAAGGCTTATTATATTTACAGCCCCTAATAACATTTATTTTCTGGGCTCAATATGTGTCTTGGCTGTTTTCGTTGTGATCGCTAAATTCACCTTGTTTATAATATTATCACTATAACACCTGTCATCAGACTGGCAAGGGCTATTCCATGCTCTGCTCAACCTCCCGCCTTCCCAATGGACTCAGTAGCGCCCCCTGCTGCCGTGTAGCATGTGTGAGTGAGCATGTGTGACTGTGTATGAGCCAGCCACGGCGGAATATTACTGCCAAAAGTCACGTGATTCACTCACGTGACTTTTGGCAGTAATATTCCGCCGTGACAAGAAAAAGTTTTGTACTTGTAAAAAAAAGTTTTGTAGTTGTAAAACAAAGTGTTGTAGTTGTAAAACAAATTTGTGCACTTGTAAAAAAAAGTTGTGTACTTGTAAAACCTAAGCTGAATTTGTCTCTGAAACATGATTTATTAGAAAAATGTTATGTGTTTATTTGATAGATACGTTTTTTCTTTGCAAAACTAAATTCATTAGTTTGTAGATGGTGTTTTGTATTTGCAAACCACATTGTGTTTGTTAGTGAATCATAAGGCATTTGTAAAACCTGTTTAGTTTGTTTGTGGAGTTATGGCAGGAAATTAGCTCCATAGGAATCACCATCGCATCGTTCAGAGATATACTGCGCAAAATACAGATAGCAGGAGACAGAGGACAGCCATAGTCAGAGCTATCTGGATCAGTCTTATGCGACAATGGAAACTGAACTAAAGAGAACATTTGAAACTTTAGCAGTCTGCGTGATCTGCCTGTAGGGAGGGGCGGGCCGGCCCTGCGAGTAAAGTAACGAGTAAAGTAACGAGTAAAGTAACGAGTTACTTTATGTAGAGAGTAACAAAGTAGTGCAATATATTACTTTTTAAAAAAGTAATATGTAATTTGTAATATATTACTTTTTTTTAGTAACGACCCCATCTCTGGCTTCAAGGACATTTTTATGGACATTGCCTCATGATTCAAGCTGTTTCCACAGCAAGGAAGACGCCTTCAAGGACTGTGGGAAATGGGGATTATTGTGGGGAATGTGTTTGCCATTAATGTTTCATGCTTTCCTTTTATAACAGAGTATTCCTACACTCTGGTACTTCTACTTTTACTCAAGTACAAGATCTGAGTTCTTCTACGTTTACTACAATATCTGAGTAGGCCTACTTCTACTTTTACTCAAGTACAAGGTCTGAGTATTTCTACTTTTACTCAATCTGTACTTCTCGCTCCTGTGTATTCCTCTTCAGGACAGAAAAGGCACATATGGATGTTTGTGATTAAATGCAGAAACTGATGTAACACCGACCTCTAGTGGTCAAGGTGATTACAAGTACATTTACTCAAGTACTGCAACTCAAAAACATTTAAATATAATGTATCTTTTTATCTGTACGTTAATCTGTCTAGATCGGACAAGGTTTCTATACTGACTGCAAACAGTCTGCATTTGAACATGCAATGGCTCCCTGGTGCCAGTAACAAAAAACGCCATTCATATTCTGGGAAAAATACAGTAATATATGCAATACATGCAGCAGGGTTATTAATCCAGAAACAAATATATATATATATATATATATATATACTATATATATAATAGGGAACAATTTAATGTGATGTTAACACTAGAGTACTTAAATACCTACACACTTTAACTTAAGTGAGGTTTTAAAGACAGCATGTTTACTTGTACTGGTTTATTTTCACACTGTTTTAATATATTTATTTCAATAACTTTGTTGAGCTTGTTTTTAGCTTTATTTGTATCTCACTGAACATATGTGAACTTGTTCAGCTGATGAGGCTGGTTATGAAACAGAGAAGGGGGGGCTGCAGACAGGGAGGGAGGGAAGTTGAAAGTGAAAGTATGAAGTCAGACTTGTCAGACTTGTCAGAGTGCCAAACGCCATTTTACAGCTCTACGGAGCAGGAGGACAACAGGGTGAGTGTTAACACCAGGCTCTGCTTTCTAACACATTATTTACTCTGTTTTACTGGATGTCAGAACAACAGCGTCCTAGAGTCCAATGAGACTTCTACAAGTGTTGTAAACTTGTTTTATTTCCTGTTTTCTGATTCATCAAAGCAACATAACATGTGACAGCCCAGCGCAGTCAAAATGGAGAGCGGCCTGTCTGAAGTCTGACTGATTTGATGTATTTTAACCAAGTTTATTATTATGATGGTTTAGATCAGGGGTGTCAAACTCACAGCCCGCCACTTCATTTTATGTGGCCCACAAGAGCTTGCAAATAATATAATACGTTTATTATAAGGTTACGTGCTGCTTTACAGGAGCACGTTTCCCATAAACTACATGTCCCACAATGCATCTCATTTTGTGAGATGCGCACTGAAGAGACTTGCAATTACTTGTAATTATGTGCCCTAGACTTCTGCTTTCAGACGTAGTTAATTATGAAGTTATTACCCTATCTGATAATAATCTAATGCAGAGGAAATATTGTAAAATAATACATTATTTTATATATATTATATCATGGGCGTAGGAAGCATCCTGAATGTGGGGGGGACATTTTTAACGGGGGATGAAAAAAAATATAGATTTCCTGTATTCTGGTGCATTTTAACAGGTGGTTTGATACTTTTATGTGGCTATACTAGCATGAGGAAAATGATGGGTACATTTTGTAATTTAATCCAGTAGTAAAGAAAGGAAACATATTTGGTTATTAATTCAGAGCTGTCTTTGAATTAATAAAAAGCAGTTTAAATGCCCATTTTTTGTACATTTATATACAACAATAAATATTTGTGAGTGCATTGAGAGATATTGTTGTGTAGAGTCATTTATATATAAATCGCAAAATACATTTGTGAATCCTTCTGTGAGCATTTATTAATATTGAGACTGATCTGACTCCATACGGATGTTAAGTTCACCTAGGAATGGTAGCATTGACTTAAATGTTCAAATAAATGTTGCTCTTCTGTCTATATTGGTGAT
This sequence comes from Trematomus bernacchii, assembly GCF_902827165.1. NCBI lineage: Eukaryota > Metazoa > Chordata > Actinopteri > Perciformes > Nototheniidae > Trematomus > Trematomus bernacchii. Next base: position 43,316 of record NW_022987713.1, read on the forward strand.
ATGATGCCCCTTGACTGAAATGTTTCCTGTTCAATATCCCCACTGATTTCCTTAAAATCCTGGGATGAGAGTCCACATCCCAATTTACTCTCAACTGTCATTTCCCTTTCATCACTCACCTCAGCAATGGACCTCTCCTGTCCCTGTATTCTGCCTCTGACTCACTCTCAAGTGCCTAGATGTCAAGAGAGGTGGTGAAGTGATAATTATTTATTGAGCAGTATACTCTTTCACATTGAATCATAACAAGTCATACTGAATGTAAATACAACTGACTCTAAAGTAAGACGAAACTCCTCTCCAGAAGTGAGACGCCGCCATCACTGTTAACTGATTAACTGCTACCAGCTGATGACTTATACCCCTTTCACACCAACGGTGTTTCAGGGCCGGTTCGGTGCTGGTGCTTGAAAAGCACCGGGTTTTCCTGTTCACACCGCAGCGGAGCAGCCTCTAAGCTCCGGAATCCGGTTCGTTTCGAGCACCAAAAAGTTGTCCGTCTAGAAGCAAGAACAGCATACGTCACGCTTACGTCGGAGGGGGGCGAGGTTAACCTGAGCTAACACTTAAGGCGAGTACGGCAAATAAAAGTTGTAACAAGCAGTAGCAGCTGAGCAAAGTGACTAGAACGCAACCACACACTTGTAAAAAAAAACACACTTTATAAAGTCAGGCAACACTAACCAGGCTTCGTGTGATTCTGTTTATTTGTACCTTACTTTGACCATCCGTTCGCTGTTATTGATCATTGTGGAGAGCAGGCAGACGTTTTGTTTGTTATTATAGCAGCTATCGGATGGAATCAATACATGGGCTGCACAGGTTGTCATGTCCGACTATCACAAGTAGAATCATAATGAAAAATACGTCGGTAAAAAGTGCCTGTAGAAAACTGCTTAGTCAGTTTAGCTTCGGTTGCTATGCTAACATCACCCATGTTATACCAGAGAAACTTTCATAACAGCGTTGTGATGCCAAACAGCGTCAATTCAGACTGACACCAAACAGCGTCAATTCAGACTGACACACATTCACTTAAGGGGAACTGGGGATATGTATCAGCTGCTTGTGTGACAGTCAGACAGTGAATTCGGTAACGTGAATTCGGTTTCGGTAACAGGGTTGCGCGCATGTTGAGGGACACACCTTCTGTGCAAAATTACTGTTATTTAAAATGTGTTTATGATTTAACAAATTGATTTTACCATTACAAGACACATATATCAATAGAATAATACCAAAAAAGTAAATAAAAACCCTATTTTAAATGTTATAGTTGACATGCAAGTTGGTCACCAAGAAGCTGGGACAAGAGAAAAGGGCAATTTTAGGGGGTGTTCGAGAGCTATTTGATATTTTAAATAATATTTTGAAACCACTTTTTCTACAACTTTATATGCATCTTGTCTCAAGACAAGTATATTTAACACAACAAGTGCATGTGTTAGCTTTTTGGGCATGGATTATTAGATTTTTTATATGGGGGACATGAAATGTCCTCCAATTCTGGAATGACCCAAAAATAAAATGTTACCATTAGTTCTTAATGAAATTGATACGGTTTGACTTTGTATTAGTAAGCCTACTACTAACAATACATTGAAGTACTTTTACTGTGTATTTTTTGAGAAATACTCTGTCAAAGTCCCCTCCTGAGAACAAAATCAAGCCACTTCTTCTAAGTTTGATGAGGGAAAAAAATATTTTTTGGGTGATTTAATGGGTGATGTAACATTAATGACAGACATAATATGAGGTCCTTGGCACTCTAGAGGGGTCATTTTGTGATCATGGGGCATCACCCTTACAGCATCAGGACAATATCATATGGAGTCAGATACTGGAAGTGGGCTGGAGGCGTTAACTGGGACTGATGGGAAGGATGAGGCTGATGAGACGGAAGAATCTGCGAGGAACGAACTAGCGGCAGAGGAATAATTATATATTAAAAGACAGCAGCATCATAAGAGGGCAACCATGTGACAGAGTGTGTTACTTTGCTGAAGGATATTTGTGACCAGCTATCCATTCCAGGCCAGACTCTAAAGACTTTCCAAGGTGTGAAAATGCTGCTGCCGGAGTACTGACTGGAAGTATTGCTGATATCATGTCTACCATCCTCTTAAAATACTCTGTCCAACAATATCAGTCTCAGGAAGAAATGTTTTTAACGCTTATTAAAAGAAAAACATGCATTCTTGTACTCAGGAGGGGACATTGACAGAGGATTACTGGAAAAGTACACAATAAGTACTTCATAGTACTTGTGGGGGTAGTTTCAGTAGTACTGAGTCCAACAGGATCAATCTCACGAAGAACTAATGGCAACAAAAAAGAATTCCCTCATCAAACTTAGCAGAAGTGGCTTGATTTTGTTCACAGGAGGGGACTTTGACAGAGTATTTCTCAAAAAATACACAGTAAAAGTACTTCAATGTATTGTTAGTAGTAGGCTTACTAATACAAAGTCAAACCGTATCAATTTCATTAAGAACTAATGGTAACATTTTATTTTTATCATTCATCAAAGATAGCAAAAAACATGCATTATGTACTATGGAGGGGACTCTGACAGAGGATTACTCACAAAGTACACAGTAAAGTACTTCATTTTATTTCTGGTTGCAGTCAACTAGTACCAAGTCCAACAGTGTCAGTTTTATTAAGAACTTGTGGTAAAAAATATTTGTATCACTCATTGAATATAGCAGGAATAAAAATGAAAAAGCAGCTGATTGACCGAGTGCAGAATCGCTGTATACAGGGGCGGACTGGGACAACAAATCAGCCCGGGACTCTCGACCGGCCCACTTCGGTACCGCCCGGCCCACCTCGGTACCGCAAGTAAGCGGGCCCACCTCGGTGGTGCCGCAAGTAATACCGCGAGGAAATTGTCGACGGGGGGGAAGGGGGGGTGAGCAGTGACTTATCCGACCGGCCCACTTCAGTACCGGCCCATCGGGATTCGTCCCGAACGTCCCCTGGCTGTATATATAGTTTAAATCTCTTTAGTTACAATGTTGTCCATTTTAGACAAAGGCTTATTATATTTACAGCCCCTAATAACATTTATTTTCTGGGCTCAATATGTGTCTTGGCTGTTTTCGTTGTGATCGCTAAATTCACCTTGTTTATAATATTATCACTATAACACCTGTCATCAGACTGGCAAGGGCTATTCCATGCTCTGCTCAACCTCCCCGCCTTCCCAATGGACTCAGTAGCGCCCCCTGCTGCCGTGTAGCATGTGTGAGTGAGCATGTGTGACTGTGTATGAGCCAGCCACAGCGGAATATTACTGCCAAAAGTCACGTGATTCACTCACGTGACTTTTGGCAGTAATATTCCGCCGTGACAAGAAAAAAGTTTTGTACTTGTAAAAAAAAGTTTTGTAGTTGTAAAACAAAGTGTTGTAGTTGTAAAACAAATTTGTGCACTTGTAAAAAAAAGTTGTGTACTTGTAAAACCTAAGCTGAATTTGTCTCTGAAACATGATTTATTAGAAAAATGTTATGTGTTTATTTGATAGATACGTTTTTTCTTTGCAAAACTAAATTCATTAGTTTGTAGATGGTGTTTTGTATTTGCAAACCACATTGTGTTTGTTAGTGAATCATAAGGCATTTGTAAAACCTGTTTAGTTTGTTTGTGGAGTTATGGCAGGAAATTAGCTCCATAGATTCCACTGTGCAAATGGGCAACATTACCTCTACTATGAAGGATGCTACAAGCCTGTCCATCTCTGCTTTAGTTACAGGTCCTCCAAATTCTAATTTGTGCCGCTCCGGAGTCGGCGACAGCTGTCACTACCCGATCCGTCCACCTGCCCGATCGGTACTGCGCATGTGCGAGATGGTCCGCCATATTGCACAACTCCGTAGGCAACCCAACTAGGACACTCACACACACACACATAATATATTTATTGTTGTGCCTTTTTATTTGCTCGTATTATGATGGGATATGGTTTAATTTAGTAAATGGTTGTGCGTTGTGTGTGAAAAATGTATATCTCTAAAAAGTGTGTTGGTGTATGATCACATTTGTATATGAAAATGTCAGAAGTTAATAAATACATTCTCAATGTTTAAGTCAATCACTGAAGATGCTTACGATATCATAAAATCTAAGTGTTAATGATTGTCAGTAGAGATGGGATGGCAGAAGGTGCTATATATATATATATATAATTCCAAAGCTGGTTAAGACCTTTCAAATTTAGCAATAATAGTCATATAAGAAAAGTACTGATTTGTTCTTGAATCAACTTTTTTATGGAAAATGTTTTATGTAATTTTATTTCATTTTAAATAAAATGAAAGACATTCACAGTTAATGTAATTAGATATACATTATTAATGCCATACATTTTTAAATGTAATTAGATATACATTATTAATGCCATACATTTTTGCATAAATATTTATTCAGTATGATAGCTGTCTAACAGAAGTTAAATCCATTTCTCACTTATTCTGACAATGTACTTAACCCCAAATAAAAGAACCCAATAAAAATAGTTGTTAAATAATAGTGAAGTCACGTTGTAATAACAATAACTCATCTCTCTCGGTTACTTTGTAACGCGTTACACCCAACTCTGCTTGAAGCATACTGCATAGATCCTTTTTTTTTTTTTTTTAAACGTTTCAAAGGTTTATAAACACACATACTGACATGTACATAACATACTGTGATGTAGTTAATCAACCCAGTTAAATTAAACACTGTGTGACTTCACTCTATATGATGTGGCTCTTAGGCATTACAATTATCAAACAACAACAAGCGTAACTAGCGGTGAAGAACCTGGGTCCTCGAGGGCCTCCACAGCTGGATCCTCTGCGTCTGATGGGGGGTCCCACAGGTGGAGAGGCCCGATGACTGCGTCAGTTGAGTTGAGGTCTGGCTGAGGGGGCGGCACCTCGACAGGTGCCCAGGCGTCTGTGTCTTTGAACACCCAGCTGTTGTCTAATGGGGTCCTGGAATAGTAAGGCTTGAGCTTGTCATGGTGGACAACTATTTGGCTCTGGGGCTTGTAAGAGTCGGGAGGACTGATCATTTATTCCGGCAAATTACTCAGACCTCCTAATTGACCTAACCGAAGTTATCGAGTCTATGTAAGTTTGCTGCTTGGCTCAGATCCACCAACGTCAGCAAGATCTCACCTCTATTAACTCCCTGAAGAACCAGGTTAAATGAACTGCTGTTTCAATTCAGACGACCCCCTAAATCTGTTTAAGTGATCCCGAAGGATTTTGATATCAGTAAATGAGGTGTGGCCCTACCTAAGTGTGAGTGTGGCAGTGTGCAACCTTTGAAGCAGGAAAGGAGAGCGCAGATGTCTTTTAAGTTGTCCCAATCCAAAAGGTGGGATCAGTTTATTTGAAGAAAAATAGGTCCAAACTTATACAGGGTTTTTACCTTCTCTTGTTACAACATTATAATCATACTAAACCTATCATGCTGTGATCATGTTCTAATATGAAACTTTAATTCACAGTTTTACATTTATTACCATAATTTGTAACTTCAACTGCCCAATTCAGTTGTGACATTTAAAATCTCCCGATAGAATTTAGAGGCATTTCCTCATAAAAGACCGGTGATAATAAAAAGCACATTCAAACTTTCATTCAACAAATCAGTTCATTTTCTCATTTCCACATTTGTATACTTCAACTAGTCCCGCATGAATTCAGAGGACCTTCCTCATAGGTGGCAGGGTACTAACTTTCAACAAACATCAATTCATTCCACTCATTTCACAAAGAAATTCACTCAGCATTCAACAAAGAAATTCGAGAGATATTTACCAAGTTTGAGAGTACCTTACCGAGAGCAAAAACCCAGCTCTCAAGCTGTTCCTCTCTCGCCCAGTGTTTTAAAGCTCAAAACAGGGCAGAAAACCCAAGACACACCCTCTCAGGCTTATGTAACAAAAGTTCATGACCTCTAACAGAACTAAAACATTATTCTCGGCTATGGCAAAAACACCTTTTTGGGGCCTCTTAGTTCTTTATCACTAAGTCCGGAGCCCCCCTCCTTGTGCACCGCTGTAGGAAGAGGGAAGAAACTGCCTCTTCTCTTATCAGTGACACCCATGAACCATCATAGGCCTCACACTCAACTTAACAAACCACTTTGTTTATACTGTAAATATAGAAAATCATAACATATGATGCATTTTCATTGTGGGTTATACAAGAATATAATTGATTATGCTTGATTATAATTAACTTTCGTTTTAAGTATTCAACCTAATATGAAGATCTCAACAGGCTCTTTTTGAGTCTATAGATCAGGTCATCCAACATGCCTACAATGAAGCAGAGGTGGGACCAAGTCATTGTTTTGCAAGTCCGAGTCAAGTCTCAAGTCTTTGCGCTCAAGTCCGAGTCAAGTCTCAAGTCTTTGCGCTCAAGTCCAAGTCAAGTCTCAAGTCAGGATGGGCAAGTTCAAGTCAAGTCCAAGTCCTAAACTTTGACAAAACGAGTCTTAAACAAGTCATTATGTGCTTTTCACCAAATGTAATGACACCCATCAACAGAATAATACTTAATAATCAAACTGCTCTTTATTAGTCACATTAATACTGTAATAATCTATTTTCTCTCTGCTGGTAAAGTAACGTGTTTTCTTCTATTGTAAGAGGGATCAGTAAGGTAAGGCTACCGTGACGGTTTGATTCAGAAGGAGTTTAATTGATAAGATCCCTGATGTTGAGGTAACCAGAATGTTTATTTCCACTGTGAACAACATGTTATAAGGGACCCACAACCTATCTTTATGCAAGGGATAATGTGCAGCGAGGCGTCTCTATGGAGAAGAGAACACCTGAATCTAGATCCCTCTGCAGGTGGTACTTTAACTGTATTTTGATGCTAATACTTTTGTACTTTTACTTGTAACATTTTGAATGCAGGACTTTTTATTGTAACCGAGTATTCCTACACTCTGGTACTTTTACTCAAGTACAAGATCTGAACTTCTCCCACCTCTGACAATAAATCCTGAGTGGTTACCAAAAAAAAACCCTGCTCTGAAGGTTATTTTCATTTTACAAATCCTGCACTCAGCTTTGCTTTCTCCAATATCATTGAAATGCAGCCAGATGCTGCTTCTTTTTTCGGTTTTCGCTAATTTCTTGACTTTTTCCGACGCGCTTGCATTTAAATCTGTCTCCCCGTCGCTCTGTGTAGCTGGCCTGTACCACTACACCTGCTGTCTTTGGAGCGTCTGCCCCCCACCCTTCTTTCACATAATGGTATGATCCTAGTGTGTCCTCACATATGATTGGTCGCATGGTGGCCCAGCTAAATAAAGACCCGCCCCTGCCTGCAAGGATTCTCAGCAAGAGTTGCAGCGGCTGGAGATCCTGCTCTCCCCGACGGGAGTCTGCTCTTCTACCGGCAGCTCGCGATCGGCGTGTTGGAGACCTCTGAATTAAATTATCAAGTCACCTCAAGTCAGAAGGCTCAAGTCCAAGTCAAGTCCCGAGTCATTGGTGTTCAAGTCCAAGTCGAGTCGCAAATGTTTTGTGATTTTGTCAAGTCGAGTCCAAAGTCATCAAATTGGTGACTCAAGTCTGAATCGAGTCCAAGTCATGTGACTCGAGTCCACACCTTTGCAATGAAGTAAGGACCCTCGTAGGATGGCAGAAACCTTCGTACCTTGTTTTTAACCCTTGTGGTGCCTTTAATCAGGTGCCAGACTGCATCTCTCACTTTGTGTTGGGTTTGACAAATGTTTTTGTCGTACTGTTTTTTAGCTCGCTCAACAGATTTCCCAAGAGCTTTTGCATGTTCAAATTCAGACTGTTTGCAGTCAGTATAGAAACCTTGTCCGATCTAGACAGATTAACGTATTGATAAAAAGTATATTATGTTTAAAGGTAGGGTAGGTAAGTTTGAGAAACCAGCTCGAGATCTCAAGAATTTGAAAATACACAACCGGAGAAAATCTGCCACTTCCTTACAGAGCCCCTCCTCCAACACACACGAACGCGCACATGACCAATGAGGGCACGAGATAAGTTTGTGCACAGATGGAAGGCTGACAGGCAGGTAGGCCATCCAGTTATTTTAGCCGGGCCGGCTCAGATGATTGGTCGTGCTTTTTACAGTACTACGGCTTCCACAGATGACATTTTTTAATGGATTTTTTGTCAAAGCACTTCAGATATTCATTGCTATCGGGATGTTAAGAGCATTCCATGGAATATAACAAAAAGTGTATCTCGAGCCGGTTTCTCAAACTTACCTACCCTACCTTTAAATGTTTTGATGTGCAGTACTTGAGTAAATGTACTTGTAATCACCTTGACTAGAGGTCGGTGTTACATCAGTTTCTGCATTTAATCACAAACATCCATATGTGCCTTTTCTGTCCTGAAGAGGAATACACAGGAGCGAGAAGTACAGATTGAGTAAAAGTAGAAATACTCAGATCTTGTACTTGAGTAAAAGCAGTGGGGCATTTCCACCATGGAAAGAGCGCGGTTTAAGCGTGCCGTGTCGTGCCGGGCCCGTTTTTGGTTGCGCTTCCACTAGGCCTAGTTCCGGCCCGGGGGTACTTTTTCACCTCTTTTCTGGCCCGACAAAATCGTGGTTCTATCGGGGCCAACAAACAGGGCTGAGTCGGGCTGAGTTTGCTAAACTAGAGAGAGAATCGCTGGCAAGGGGGCTACAACTACAACAAGATGAACATATTTGACCGTGATTTAATTGTAATACACGTTTCAAAATTATGCCGAAGTAACAACATACTGATACCGGTTAGTAAAAACCATGAATTAATGCTTTGACAAGTCTGCAGACAGACGGCAGGCGAAAAACCTTTTAAAATGCGTGTTTTCTAAATGGAGATTGGCTAAGCTAACGCAATATATGCTCCGACCGTCCACACTCACAACAATGGCCTATACAGACATAAATAAACCAGCGACTGTATTCGCCATGACACAGGCAGTCTGTGGTTTGTACTTGTTTAACTTTTGTCTAGTTTCTGAACAGATATGAGGAGCTGTGAGCTTGAGTGCTAACAGCTAATGGCTGTGTTGTTTTTCTGGGGTTCTCATTGAAGATGACGTCACGGCTCCGCCTACACTGCGTTACTATAGTAACTACCCCAGTTCCTAAACTGTAACGGCCCGTCCACACAGCAGCGTTAAAAAAATCTTCCAACGCTTCTGCCCATTCACTTTGAATGGGGTGACGTCACTTTGCCTCACTTTTCGCCGAACTGCATTGTGGGCAGCAGAGCGGAGATTTTCAGGATTTTCAGGATTCAAAAGTTGAGCAATGTTCAACTTTTGAAGCTGAGGTGGAAGCGTCAGCCAATCAAATCCCGTTTATGCAAATCTGACAGTTCAAGCGCTAGCCAATCAAACCGCGTGTATGCTGGGAGAGACATACCGCAGGTCATTTCCTCATATTCCAAAAAATGGAGGAGAAATTAGCGGTAGGGAATCACCCGGTGCTTTATGACCAGACCTACCGGGATATAAACCGGAGGAGCCAGGCATGGAGGGAGGTGGCAGAGACAGTGGTAGGTTTTCGCCTGTTTGGGGAGTTTATATCCAGTTTACTTCGGGCTTTTTTTGCTTCGTATGTCGGGGGCGGGAGATTCATGTGATTGGTTGTTGGTGCGTTGCTCACAAAAAATCCCCAAGCTTCAGATACGCCCACCTCCAACATTTTTTTAACGCTGCTGTGTGGACGGGCCGTAACGGAAGCGCAGCATAAAGTGAGCCGGCCCTAACAAGGCCCAACGCGGCCTAGCAGTACCGAGCGAGGCCGAGGCCGACCGTGTGGTGGAAATGCGCCACAGAAGTACCAGAGTGTAGGAATACTCTGTTACAGTAAAAGTCCTGCATTCAAAATGTTATTCAAGTAAAAAAAAGTAGAACAGTATTCTCATCAAAATATAGTGAAAGTAGCGACAGTAAAAGTAGTCATTGTGCAGATTGGTCCATTTCAGAATAATATATATGATATGTTTTATAATGATTGATCATGAAAGTGTTCTCAAAGCTGGTAAAGGTGCAGCTAGTTTGAATGACTTTGTATACTGCAGGGTAGCTTGTGGATTTACTCCAGGTGGAACTAAAGTCTGATTTAACACTTGATTATATTTCACATCATTCATCCACATCTGTGAAGTAACTAAAGGTATTAAATACATGTAGTGGAGTAGAAGTACACCATGTACCTCTGAACTGTAGTGGGGTAGAAGTACACCATTTACCTCTGAACTGTAGTGGGGTAAGTACAAAGCAGCATAAAATGGAAACACTCAAGTACAACATTGTAAAACACTTTTCTGCTTGTATCTTGTATATCTATCTCTATGCTGCCTGCAAACACACACAGGTGTCTCATTGTATGTCATACACTACATATAAATGCTCATTATCAGTTTATTGGTGAAGAGGAAGGAAGTAACTCTGTCACATAACAAATAAAACGTGAAGTTATCTTACACTTTCTGTCAATTCATTTCAAGTTTCTTCACACTTCCTTGTTCTCTAGTACACACACACACACACACACACACACACACACGCACGCACGCACACACACACACACACACACCCACACACACACACCCACCCGCACGCACGCACCCACACACACACACACACACACACACACACACACACACACACACACACACACACACACATTATAATAACACACTTGTTTCAATCATAACTATCATAATAATAAACTTGTGTTATGATATTAGGGTCATGCAGAGTCAGGCAGCTATCCCTTTAAGAGAGAGAGAGAGAGAGAGGGGGGGGGGTTGGCGCGTGCATGTGTGTGTGCATGGTAGAGCGAGCGAGAGTGAGCGAGCGGTGGTATGTGTTTTTGAAGTGAACGAAGCTGCAGCAAAGGTCTGTCGAGTGTCTTCAAAGTTAGACCTGTAACTTTAACAAAGACCTTAATAAATGCAACGGCCTCCCAAAGAAGAGCTCGCCTGTCTGCCTTATTGAAAAGTGGGTTATTGAACCCAAAGTTTGTTGCTTCGGCCCTGGAAGACTGCAGAGTCACATGTTATGTTGCTTTGATGAATCATAACACAGGAAATAAAAAAAGTTTAAAGCACTTGTAGAAGTCTCATTGGACTCTAGGACGCTGATGTTCTGACATCCAGTATAACAGAGTAAATAATGTGTTAGAAAGCAGATCCTGGTGTTAACACTCACCCTGTTGTCCTCCTGCATAAGATTGTTCCCTATTATATATATATATATATATACAGGGGTGCACATAACTGGTACGCAGGTACGCATGCGCGGCAACAATCTGAAATGCGTACCGTCACTTGTGTCACAAAGCGCATTTGCGTACCGACGTAAATGTGAAGCTTTTCCAGAAGGCGGTTAGTTCACCGGACGACAGAGTCGGTCTCCGTGTGCACAGACAGGGCTGCTGTTAACGTCGGTCTGTACAGCAGCCCTGCGCTAAAACAGCTGATCACAACGTTCACACGCGCCGCGGTCACGAAGCTCTGTACTCTACTGACGCCACCCCCCCGTTGACAATCGCGAAGCGGTGTACTCCACTGACGCCACCCCCCCCCCCCGTTAACAATGGTCAGAAGTTGGAGTACCAAACACTGACTCCAGGTACTCATCTGAGGACCTCACTGAGAAAGTTGTGTGCACCCCTGTATATATATATATGTTTCTGGATTAATAACCCTGCTGCATTGATTGCATATATTGCTGTATTTTCCCAGAATACAGAATGCGTGCCTCTGCATGTTGAGGTTACAACCACATTAACATTTACTCTTCACAATTAACTTAAGACAAACACAACTGAGTTACAATTATAGTTAGTATTAGAAGTATTCGATGTTCTCGCGTCCAGGAGAGGAGCTTAGAATGAAGAGACTAATGGAGTCTCCGAAAAGGTTCAAATTGGTTGAGTTTAATTAAATGGCACAATGATACAACAAGCAGAAGGTAAGGGAAAAGACAAAGCCGGTGATGTCTCTCGTGGGGCTGCAGCGAAGAAGGAGTCCCCTCTTCCCCCCTCCGTTCTCCTTGATCCTCTCCTCGTTCCCTCCCGCTGTGAAGATAGGGGGTAAGTCCTCCTCGGTCTTCGATGTTTGACATCGCGTAAAACAGAGGACTTTGACATTCTGTATTCCCTGCCTACTTCCTTAAGCCTTTTCTCCTCCTTATCTCTTTCATGACTTTCTATTTAATACCTTATAAACAGCTGTAAGTTAGTTTAAAACATTGTTCGCGACATGCTACGTACTGACCGGATATGAAGGATTTTCAGAATAAAAGCTTGGCATTGAGACTTTGAGAACTTCCGGGTTTTTTTCACAATAAAACAGCTTTTAAAACTGACGATATATTTTAGACTAATTATGCTATTAACATTGATTTTAATTTCTAACATTAGTGTTGGGGAAATATTTTCCAAGGCCCATAGCTTTGACCCAGTGTATCAGTTCATACTGTCCTGACTGAGCGCAGGCACCTGTAACCTTGGCTGCTGTGCTCTCAGTGTTTTGCCTCCCTGTTCCTGCCTGTTGGCGTCAGCTGATAGAGGTGTTATGATTCTATCTTGTTATCCACAATGTTGATTATTCTCTCTGAACTAGCTAAATACACGGGTCTGGGGTAGAGTTCTTCAGAATTGATTGTGGCGTCTCAACCGTGTGGTCAAACCGTGGCCCGTGACATGTCTTGTGAATTCTCCTGCCGAAACTCCAAATAGGCCGTCAGTGTTTGCCATCAAAGCTCCAGCTCTCCTCGTGTCTCCTTTGAGTCCTGACTCCTCCATTGCTACAGACGTTTCCCCCACAGTTAGATCAAGAGGTTAATAGACCTTTTTTTAATTGATTTCTAATCATTTCAACCCACCATTGAGCGCTGTTAAAAGCAACAAATGAAACATCAGATACAAAGAGGACCATTGATGTCTGAGCTGGACTGATCCATTTTTTGAAGGCTTAATATTTCTCAAATATACTGAATACACAGAAAACAAAAAAAGGCTTAATTTAATCAAATGTTTTGATGTCTAAATGTCCTCAAATTCTGGAATGATCCAAATAAAAAGTGAGTCAAGATCCAGCAAGAGGACAATATTGAAATGTTATCAGATTCACCAGCTAGCTAGCAGTTAGCATGAATTAGCATTGCTAGTGTAACCCTTTATGAAGCCTTACCCTGCTGGTAGGCGATCTGTAATGCTAACGATGGAACAGTACTTGAGTAAATGTACTTTACTTCCCACCTCTGCTATAATATATATTGATATATATATACTACTATATTATAACACAACCAAGCCTCAACTATGTCTTATACCCCACAATATATCATAATTTACAATATTTACGTAAACTTGTTTTACCTCTAAATACTCTTCCATAATTTGGATTTTTATTCTATATTTATCTTATTTTATTTTACTTCACCTGCGTTTTTCTCCGTCCGGTTGCAATAACTGGATTTCCTCCTCGTGGATCTAATGAAGGTGCATCTTGATGTAATCCAATGTGAAGGTTACAAATAAATAAATACACAACAATAAGAAATGATTAATAAAAACAGGGTTTATTTAATTCACCTGACAGATAATTACAAAACAAAACCATCAAACTTCTGTTTTCCCTTCTGTCTGAACTTTAAATGTGCTTTGCAGAATGAAATGACTGCTAACAGATATCTTATTATTATAACTTATTTTCTCTTAGCTTACAATATAACATGTTGTTCTTTCTTATTGAACAAAACAGAAACACACATTTTAAAAGGTCCCCTATTATGCAAAATCCACTTCTTCATGTCTCTTCTACATCAATATGTGTCCCCTCTTCTTCATGTCTCTTCTACATCAACATGTGTCCCCTCTTCTTCATGTCTCTTCTACATCAACATGTGTCCCCTCTTCTTCATGTCTCTTCTACATCAACATGTGTCCCCTCTTCTTCATGTCTCTTCTACATCAACATGTGTCCCCTCTTCTTCATGTCTCTTCTACATCACCATGTGTCCCCTCTGTGTAAAGAGATTCTAACGATGTGTTGTCTTGTGTAACCATTAGCCAATCACCAACCAAGGTAACCCCCCCCCCCCCCCCTATCACCTGAATCTCCTCCGAGAGCACCATTGAGTTCTTTTTAACCAAATCTCTCTCAGAGGGGCGTGGGGAGGGGCTCCTTATTTTCATCTAAAGTAACAGACAGAGAATCAGCCCTTTGGAAACAGGGCTGAAACAGAGGGGATTATGGGTAATGCTGCAATGATCTGTTTGGTGTTTCAGCCAATCAGAGACAGGTTCTGTATATATCTGAGACCTGTGATATATTGTTGAAAAGAGCATAATAGGGGACCTTTAAAGCGTAACCTTTGCAATATCAATTATTTTGTATTTCACTGTATGTCCACTGTAATATAGAGAGACTTGTTTAAAATGATTCAAAAGGAAAATATGATGTAGATCATAAAATGCACCTTATAGTTCACTGAATGATATTATTATTTTAAATTACATTAATCTTAATGATAGTTAAGTTGATGATTGCATTTGTCACCATTACTGCTACATGAAAAAGCAGAAATCAAATTCTCCCACACATAAATGAAACCTGTATTCAAACCATTCATTTCCCTTTGTTGCTTTCCCTGCTTTCACTAAAGTGCAAAGAATTTGTGAAGAATTGGCAAAGATACATAAAAAAACACCAAAATAATTTCACACTGCGCATGCAAACACTCATTCAGATTAAACATATTAGAGAACATCACCTCTCATTGGCTGAACAGGTCCTTACAATGTGTGATTCAGTCATTTGACTGATTTTAGGCTTTCAAAGTATATAAATGGTTGTTAATGATTATAGGCAACATGAGACAGTTTTAAATTCATTTTAGGCCAATTAATACGGTGTTTGATAGTTGCAAACGTGCTACAACCGCCCAGAAACATTTCCATTAGGAGAAACCCGCTGCAGCTTGCAAATATGCAAATATAAAAACACAAATGTTCCAAAAGACAGGGGACACTAAAAAGTGACTCACACAGCTGGGAGACCAGGGGACACTAAAAGGTGACGCACACAGCTGGGAGACCAGGGGACACTAAAGAGTGACGCACACAGCTGGGAGACCAGGGGACACTAAAGAGTGACGCACACAGCTGGGACGGAGCGCTAAGTGACGTTCAGGATTATAAAGCTGAACAACTGTCTCTGTCTCAGAGTGAGTCTGTCTCATAACTGTCAGAGTTTGTCAGGATATCTGAAATGACTAGGTTAGCTACGTTAGCTAGCGAGGTTACAGCAGATCTGCAGTAACAACAGAAGGAGTCATGTGATCACATTGTTAAAATAAGACCATAAAACCTTTTAGGTAAGTTTCCAACAACAGAGACAGTTGTCACTCTTTAGTGTCCCCTGGTCTCCCAGCTGTGTGCGTCACTCTTTAGTGTCCCCTGGTCTCCCAGCTGTGTGCGTCACTCTTTAGTGTCCCCTGCTCTCCCACCCTGCTGAAAAAACCAGCTATAGACCAGCTTAAGATGGTTGCTGGTTTTAGCTGGTTTTAGCTGGTTTTAGCTGGTTTTAGCTGGTTTTAGCTGGTTTTAGCTGGTTTTAGGCTGGTTTAGTTGGTTTAGTTGGTTTACCAGGCTGGACAAGCTGTTCTGGCTGGTTCAAGACCAGCCTGGTCAGCTAAACCAGCATAGACCAGCATGGATGTCATGCTGGTCTATGCTGGTTTTAGCTGGTAGTTAAACTGGATGCTGGTGAAGCTGGTATTTATGCTGGTCTACCAGCAGTCTTGCTGGCTAAACTGAAACAGACACAGACAGACAGAGAGGGCGGGGGACGGCGAGGCGGCAGTGGTTGAAACAAAGCGGTATGTTTTGACTGGCACTAACGGCACAACGGTCAAGGAGTGAAGAAGATCAGTTGAGCGTTTCTGTGACTCCGCCCAGCGGCTGCTCTTCTGAGAGGCACCGCTCTGACAGCTCTGTCTACCGGGAAACGCGCTAAAAGTCCTTCTGGAGGTAAGCAACACTACACAATTTCACCAAGTCTGAGAGTAAAAGCTTTCTCGAAGGTTCGTTTTGCTTTCTTACAACGTTACGTTAATGTTAACTTAATATTACGTTTGCTAGGAGGCTAGCTGTCTTAGCTATCAACAGTTAGCAGCTAACGTTTTCTGCAGTTTGTGTTTCCCCTGAAAAAGGTGATGTAGTTATTTAAGGGTAAGTTAACTTAACGTTATCTTACAAGTTGAGAGAGTTACGTTTTGTTTAAAATTGTCAATGTAATGCCATTAGAGGTTTTGTGTTGAAAATGAAGTTAGCAAACTGTAGCTCTCTACCAAAGGTTAGCATGTTAAGCTGTACTTTGTGTGGCAGCTCGCTGAATACAAAGAGGGTTTTTGTGCTTCATTGTAAACTTGTCTTACAAATGTGTGTTAATCTACCTGAAATTGTAGGGACAGTTTTTTTCTACTCAATGATACAGACCATTGTTGAGGAGATGCAAAACATACTGTAAATGAATTGGGTCTGACATACTTTGAGTAATGTTACTTTGCTGCTAAAAAATGAAACATTATCAGAAGAGGATATCACCCTTTAGTGTCCCCTGGGTTGCATTCGAATAGTCCATTTAGCTTAGGAACCTTCCTAACGGAGTGAAATGACCCGGAAGTCCCTCAGTGGCAGCCATGATAAGTGCCGTTCGAATTCTCTAAATTAAAAGGAAAGGAGGTTTCAAACTTCCTTTATAACCTCCTTTAGCCTAGGAACCACTGGACCTCCCTAACCGAAAGGAGAGGAGAAAATGCTGCCCCACAATGCCTTGCGGCCGCAGCATTTGCCGTCACACAACAGTCGGCCGTTCACGGAAACAACCGATTATGAACGAGAAATGATATCATGAAAGTTACGGTGCTTATTAAGCATTTTAAAACGTATGTGGTAAGTTGCCAAAGTGCTTTGTTTTGAACGTTCATCAGTATTATAATCAAAAAGAGAAATATGAACGTTAGTTTTTACTGAAATGATCAAATAAAGTCAACATTTCACAGTCTTTACTGAGCTGTGTGGGGTTTGTTCACTTTTAAAAGATGTTTGAATGGTGATATACACAGTGATAGATGTTAAGGACTAACGTTTATAATAATACATTTGTATTGATTTTAAGATCTTTTCATACAATCATATGTATTGGGATCATTTGTATTAATGTGGACCGGAGGGAGAGGGTGACGAGCATAAGTTTCACTTTCCTTTTTTATTTCAATTCCAACTTTGGTCATGAAGAATATGTTTCTCTGTTGTCCCCGTTCATAAAGCATAAAACAACAGCATCAGAGCACGGTGCAGAGTCTCTAGATGAGTTTACAGTAGTCCCTCGTTCTTATTAAACATCCATGTTGTAGTCCGCTGTATAGAAAACTGTAGTTTCCATAGTTTCCCCACAGCAGCAGGCGCACATTTATGACCTCTGCTGGCGCATCATAAACACGTCGGATAGTGAAAGTGCAGTCGGATTCTCTAAAGTGCCGCAGTCTCTTCTCCTAAATCCTTTTGAATTCTCCTATCCACTATCCCTTAACCCCGTGACGTTTCACTCCGAGGTCAAGGAATAGACGATAGGGTTAGAACTTAGGAGCTGTTTTTTTGGAGTATTCGAACGCAACCCAGGTCTCCCAGCTGTGTGCGTCACTCTTTAGTGTCCCCTGGTCTCCCAGCTGTGTGCGTCACTCTTTAGTGTCCCCTGGGTTGCGGTCGAATAGTCCATTTAGCTTAGGAACCTTCCTAACGGAGTGAAATGACCCGGAAGTCCCTCAGTGGCAGCCATGATAAGTGCCGTTCGAATTCTCTAAAATGAAAGGAAAGGAGGTTTCAAACTTCCTTTATAACCTCCTTTAGCCTAGGAACCACTGGACCTCCCTAACCGACATGAGAGGAGAAAATGCTGCCCCACAATGCCTTGCGGCCGCGGCATTTAAGCCGAGGGAATGTCCGGTCGTTCACGGAAACAATCGATTATGAACGAGAAATGATATCATGAAAGTTACGGTTCAAAACGTATGTGGTAAGTTGCCAAAGTGCTTTGTTTTGAACGTTCATCAGTATTATAATCAAAAAGGGAAATGTGAACGTTAGTTTTGACTGAAATGATCAAATAAAGTCAACATTTCACAGTCTTTACTAAGCTGTGTGGGGTTTGTTCAACTTTTAAAAAGATGTTTGAATGGTGATAGACACATTGATAGATGTTAAGGACTAACGTTTATAATAAATACATTTGTATTTATTTTAAGATCTTTTCATAGTTCACACAATCATACGTATTGGGATCATTTGTATTAATGTGGACCGGAGGGAGAGGGTGACGAGCATAAGTTTCACTTTCCTTTTTTATTTCAATTCCAACTTTGGTCATGAAGAATATGTTTCTCTGTTGTCCCTGTTCATAAAGCATAAAACAACAGCATCAGAGCACGGTGCAGAGTCTCTAGATGAGTTTACAGTAGTCCCTCGTTCTTATTAAACATCCCTGTTGTAGTCCGCTGTATAGAAAACTGTAGTTTCCATAGTTTCCCCACCGCAGCAGGCGCACATTTATGACCTCCGCTGGCGCATCATAAACACGTCGGATAGTGAAAGTGCAGTCGGATTCTCTAAAGTACCGCAGTCTCTTCTCCTAAGTCCTTTTGAATTCTCCTATCCACTCTCCCTTAACCCCGTGACGTTCCACTCCGAGGTCAAGGAATAGACGATAGGGTTAGAACTTAGGAGCTGTTTTTTTGGAGTATTCGAACGCAACCCAGGTCTCCCAGCTGTGTGCGTCACTCTTTAGTGTCCCCTGGTCTCCCAGCTGTGTGCGTCACTCTTTAGTGTCCCCTGGTCTCCCAGCTGTGTGCGTCACTCTTTAGTGTCCCCTGGTCTCCCAGCTGTGTGCGTCACTCTTTAATGTCCCCTGGTCTCCCAGCTGTGTGCGTCACTCTTTAGTGTCCCCTGGTCTCCCAGCTGTGTGCGTCACTCTTTAGTGTCCCCTGGTCTCCCAGCTGTGTGCGTCACTCTTTAGTGTCCCCTGGGTTGCATTCGAATAGTCCATTTAGCTTAGGAACCTTCCTAACGGAGTGAAATGACCCGGAAGTCCCTCAGTGGCAGCCATGATAAGTGCCGTTCGAATTCTCTAAATTAAAAGGAAAGGAGGTTTCAAACTTCCTTTATAACCTCCTTTAGCTTAGGAACCACTGGACCTCCCTAACCGAAAGGAGAGGAGAAAATGCTGCCCCACAATGCCTTGCGGCCGCAGCATTTGCCGTCACACAACAGTCGGCTGTTCACGGAAACAACCGATTATGAACGAGAAATGATATCATGAAAGTTACGGTGCTTATTAAGCATTTTAAAACGTATGTGGTAAGTTGCCAAAGTGCTTTGTTTTGAACGTTCATCAGTATTATAATCAAAAAGAGAAATATGAACGTTAGTTTTTACTGAAATGATCAAATAAAGTCAACATTTCACAGTCTTTACTGAGCTGTGTGGGGTTTGTTCAACTTTTAAAAGATGTTTGAATGGTGATATACACAGTGATAGATGTTAAGGACTAACGTTTATAATAAATACATTTGTATTGATTTTAAGATCTTTTCATACAATCATATGTATTGGGATCATTTGTATTAATGTGGACCGGAGGGAGAGGGTGACGAGCATAAGTTTCACTTTCTTTTTTTATTTCAATTCCAACTTTGGTCATGAAGAATATGTTTCTCTGTTGTCCCCGTTCATAAAGCATAAAACAACAGCATCAGAGCACGGTGCAGAGTCTCTAGATGAGTTTACAGTAGTCCCTCGTTCTTATTAAACATCCATGTTGTAGTCCGCTGTATAGAAAACTGTAGTTTCCATAGTTTCCCCACAGCAGCAGGCGCACATTTATGACCTCTGCTGGCGCATCATAAACACGTCGGATAGTGAAAGTGCAGTCGGATTCTCTAAAGTGCCGCAGTCTCTTCTCCTAAATCCTTTTGAATTCTCCTATCCACTATCCCTTAACCCCGTGACGTTTCACTCCGAGGTCAAGGAATAGACGATAGGGTTAGAACTTAGGAGCTGTTTTTTTGGAGTATTCGAACGCAACCCTGGTCTCCCAGCTGTGTGCGTCACTCTTTAGTGTCCCCTGGGGCCTCATTTATAACGCCTTGCGTAGGATTGACGTAGGAAGGTTGCTTACGTAGTACAAAGCACAAAAATAGGTACATACATTTTCCGCCATTTTCCGATTCACAAAACATTGCGTACCGGCGAGGGAAGTGCGTCCGGCACTTCCCTCGCCTGTTTCCCTTGATAAATCACAATCGACTCGTAACGCCCATATTTGCCTATACATAGTCAAAGAAACGCCCATTCATTCATTCATTTTGACTGACTGCATGAAGAAGATCGCAGGAAATTACGATAGAACAGCTAAAAAAGACATCTCACACCGTGTCAGATTTAGGTTATTGTGGGGAGGTGGAGATAAATCATATTGTTTGGTGGATGCAGTTTGAACCAGAGTAGCAGCATGGAGGTCGAATCGTCACCAAAATAAATAAATAAGTGGTCCGAAAAAAGTTAATGACAAAACAAATACACATAACCTTCCTCAGGCAGTGTGTTTGTCCCGGGGACAGGAGACCCCCCCTTGATGAGAAACTGTAAGAAATGATCGGGGAATCCCTCCGGAGTGGAGTCATGACGACTGGATCTGAATTATTGTGTTGTATTTGGTGGTTTGTGTTCCAGCTGTCGATCAGCAACTATATATAATCCACCAGTTAAAGGAAATACAACTAATGGATTGTGTTATATTAGCTGTACAATTTACCACATATGGTGTTCTTAGTTTCCATACCTCCTGTGTTTTACGAGCGACTTATCAAGTCTTGGCAAACGGCATAAAACACGATTAAACGTGATAGTATATTGTGGTATCTTACCTTGTGTTATTATTACATGTTATTGCATTTGTCCAGCAGGGGGCAAACTCACTCTTGGTATTAAAAGAGCCTGTTGTACATGTTCCCACGAGGAAGTCCCGGAAGCATGTTACCAAAGTAAAACCAGTTAAATCTACTCTTATGTTGTGGACATACAATTATTGATCACAAGATACAACATATTATTGGCGACGAGGATTAAGAAGAGGATTAAGACAAGGATCAATACGGGATCAAAGAGGACATGCCGAACGGACTGGTTAGCACCTTACATGCAGGTTTGGGTCGTTAGCGGCAGCTAGCTCAAATTATTAGCATAGTCTGCGGGTGGAGGAGAGGATTCATTGACACACAATGGCAATGATTGGCACGCTGGCACCTTTTGATGCAAAAAATCAGAAGTGGGAAGAATACTGTGAGGTATTGGAACAGTTTTTTGAGGCTAATGAAATTGAAAATGGAGACAGACAAAGAGCCATATTAATAAGTGTTGTGGGATCATCAACATACAGCCTTATGAAAAACCTCCTCAGTCCGGATAAGCCCAAGGATAAGACTTACACACAACTTGTGGAGCTGCTAAAAAATCACTTTGACCCAAAGCCTAGTGAAATTGTGCAAAGGTACAAGTTTGACTCCCGCAACCGTGAGCCAAATGAGTCAGTAATGGAATACGTGGCTGAGCTGCGTCGGTTAGCGCAGGATTGCAACTATGGTAACACTTTGCAGCAGAGGTTGAGAGACAGGATCGTCTGTGGAATAAATGAAGATCGGATTCAGAGACGACTCTTATCAGAAGCGGATTTAACATTTGAAAAAGCATTGTCAATTGCTGTGGCGTCAGAGACTGCAAATAAAAATGCACAGGAGATACAAAGCCAAGGGGCCACAGCTAAATGCTTCAAAATGGATAAAAAGCCACAGGAGGCTTATGCACACAGAGAACCTACCAAAGAGTGTTACAGATGCAAGGGAACCAAGCATGAAGCAGCAGACTGTAGGTTTAAACAAGAGAAATGTCATGCATGTGGTAAAATAGGACACATTGCCAGAGCTTGTCGTAGTAGATCTACACAGAATGGAAACAGCAACAAAAATGCAGACCCAAAGAGAGAAAGGAGGCAAACCACATATCACCGTTCTCATAAAGTACAAGAGCAACGGAGCCAAAGTGATAGCTCAGAAGAAGATACATTCTTACTGAATAAGATGAGGTTCAGATTGGGACGCATGAGTGAAGTGCACCTGAGACGAGTAGACCCATACATGGTTGAAGTGAAGCTGGATAGTAAGTTTGTTAACTTTGAGATAGACACTGGCTGTAGTCTCACAATAATGAATGAACAGACATTTCAAAGACTATGGAAAGACACAAAAAGTCCATGTTTGAGACCAACCAAAATCCACATCGAGTCTTATACAGGTGACCCTGTTAATGTGGTCGGAGCTGCCCTTGTTAAAGTGAAATACAAACGTCAAAGTCGGTACTTGCCCCTCATTGTGGTTAAAGGGGACGGCCCCAGCCTGCTGGGAAGAGGCTGGCTGGAGGAAATACATCTGAGTTGGAAAGAAATCAAGCTCAGACACAAATCCCGAGTCCTGAAACACCTGAAGACAGAGGACAAATCGCTGCAGCAAGTACTGAGCAAACATGAAAATGTCTTCAAAGAGGAGCTTGGCACACTGAAAGGTATGAAAGCTACCATCCATGTAAAGGCTGATGCAGTCCCTCGGTTCTTCCGTCCGAGGTCTGTCCCGTACGCCATGCGCACCAAAGTAGATGAAGAAATAGACAGATTGTTGAAAGAAGGAGTAATCTCACCTGTTAAACATGCAGAATGGGCAGCACCAGTGGTTCCAATACTGAAGCCTGTTGGGACAGTAAGGCTATGTGGAGACTACAAGCTCACTGTAAATACAGTTTCCTCACTTGAACAATACCCCATACCTCGAATGGAAGACCTGTTTGCAGCACTGACAGGAGGAAAACGGTTCACAAAGTTGGACATGAGTCATGCATACCAGCAAATACTCATGGATGATGAATCAAAGAAATACTTAACAGTGAATACGCACAGAGGCTTATTCACATACAACAGACTGCCTTTTGGAGTAGCATCAGCCCCAGCTATATTTCAGAGGACAATGGAAGGTCTCCTGCGAGGCATTCCTTTTGTGGCAGTGTATTTAGATGACATCCTGGTGAGCGGTGTGGATGAGGAAGACCATCTGCAGAACCTCGAGACAGTGTTGGCAAAGCTGGAGGAGGCAGGATTGCGTCTGAGAAGGAGCAAGTGCACTTTCCTGGAAGAGGAAGTGGAATATCTGGGACATCGAGTGGACGCACAGGGACTTCACCCTGTGGAAAAGAAAGTCAAAGCCATCATGGAGGCTCCCAACCCCACAAATGTTACTGAACTCAAGTCGTACTTAGGTTTGCTAAATTACTATAACAAATTTCTGCCAAACTTAGCTACACTATTGGCACCACTGCATGAGCTCCTGCGACAAGATGTGCGATGGACATGGCAAAAGAAACAGGAAGAGGCTTTAAAAAATCAAAGGCCCTGTTAAACTCAGCAGAAGTGTTGGTGCATTACTCTGCTGACCGAGAGTTAATTATGTCATGTGATGCGTCACCTTACGGGGTGGGCGCTGTTTTATCACACGTAATGGACGATGGAACTGAACGTCCTTTGGGGTTCATGTCGCGTACTCTAGCGCCTGCTGAAAAGAATTACTCACAGCTAGACAAAGAAGGCTTAGCAGTTATATTTGGAATCAAGAAATTCCACAAGTACTTGTATGGTCGAACTTTCACCATCTATACAGATCACAAGCCACTGATCTCTCTCTTCAACGAAAAGAAACCCATTCCACAGATGGGTTCCCCGAGAGTTCAGAGATGGGCAGTGCACCTGAGTGCCTATGAGTATCACATTGTGTACAAACCAGGAAAGAACAACGCTAATGCGGACGCATTAAGCAGACTGCCGCTGTCGGAAGATGTGCGAGAGAGTGAGACCGCAGAACAAGTGCTCATGATTGATCTTCTGGATGACACACTCGTGGACACAGCCAAAATAAAACACTGGACAGCTAAGGATGTAATATTGTCTCAAGTTCATGGTTATGTCCTGTCGGGATGGCCTTCAGTGACTGAGACTCCTCTCAAGCCGTATCATCAGAGGAGAGAAGAACTGAGTGTGAGGGATGGCTGCGTGCTCTGGGGAGCCAGAGTCATCGTACCAAACAAAGGCAGGGAAAAGATATTGAAAGTACTGCACCAAACACATTCCGGCATGTCAAAGATGAAAGGTCTGGCTAGATCTTATGTATGGTGGCCGGGGATGGACCAGGATGTAGAAAAGGAAGTGCAGTCTTGTGAGGAGTGCCAAAAGCACCACAAGTCACCACCATCAGCACCATTGCATCCCTGGGAGTGGCCGGAGTCTCCCTGGACGAGAATTCATGTGGACTATGCAGGCCCTTTCCTGGGAGAGATGTTTCTACTGATAGTGGATGCTCACTCAAAATGGATGGATATTTATCCAGTGAAGTCAGCTACATCACAGGTGACCATTGAAAAGCTGCGTCAGAGTTTCAGTGTTTTTGGACTGCCAAAAATGTTGGTGTCAGACAACGGAACCTGTTTTACAAGTGCTGAATTTGAGACTTTCATGAAACAAAATGGCATCCGCCATGTGAGGTCAGCACCGTTTCACCCGTCTTCTAATGGGCTGGCAGAGAGGGCGGTCCAGACCTTCAAAGGGGGGATGAAAAAGATGAAAGGTGAAACATTGCAAACTAGACTGTCAAGGTTTCTGTTCAGTTACCGCATCACACCTCACGCGACCACAGGCCTGTCGCCTGCAGAGTTGATGATGTCAAGGAGACTCAGATCTGCATTAGACCTGCTCCTGCCAGATGTGAAAACAAGAGTGCAGCAAAAACAACTAAAACAGAAACAGTCCCATGACACAAACAGGAAACTGAGAAGTTTCTCACCTGGGGATAAAGTGTTCATCAGAAACTACTCTTATGGACCTAAATGGATCGCTGCGGTCATCGAGAGCTCATCAGGTCCAGTGTCATATACAGTGATCATTGGAAGTGGTCAAGTCGTGAAGCGGCATGTGGATCAAGTAAGAGCCAGATTAACAGACACCGTCCCCTTAGAGCCGGTGCTGGACTCCAACAGAGACACTGTGGTTCCAGTGACAATCGAGCAAGAAGGACCTCCTGCAAGTGAGCCAGTGGTTCTGTGTACTCCGGTCCCGCCGGACTTGCTTGCTACACCCGTGGTGAGACGATCAGAGCGCGAGAGACAGCCACCTGTATACCTGAAAGACTTTGTTAAATAGATCAAGAGATGTTCCATTAATAGAGCAGCATAGTTCTCTGATCTCACTTTAAGGAAAGGTTTAGAATGTTAATCTTTGAAAGTGAAATGGTTCATGCCAGTACCTCGAAATGTTGTGTA
Source organism: Trematomus bernacchii (assembly GCF_902827165.1). Taxonomy (NCBI): domain Eukaryota; kingdom Metazoa; phylum Chordata; class Actinopteri; order Perciformes; family Nototheniidae; genus Trematomus; species Trematomus bernacchii. Next base: position 68,794 of record NW_022987713.1, read on the forward strand.
ACGGGAGTATGTTATACCCCCACCTTCGGGAAGTATTGTTAGCTTAAAGGGGGGGAAATGTGGTATCTTACCTTGTGTTATTATTACATGTTATTGCATTTGTCCAGCAGGGGGCAAACTCACTCTTGGTATTAAAAGAGCCTGTTGTACATGTTCCCACGAGGAAGTCCCGGAAGCATGTTACCAAAGTAAAACCAGTTAAATCTACTCTTATGTTGTGGACATACAATTATTGATCACAAGATACAACATATATAAAACCATGCTCGTATCTACAACCTATAGAAATGCAAAACGGCGTCAGTTTAGACGTAATTCTGTCCTCCTGCTTACCGCATCATTTATGAGAAAACATTTCATAACATTAACACAACATATTCGAGGTGGTTTTAAATAGCATATCCGTATTTATTTATTTCTCCAAGTTATGTTTTTGTGTGCACTGAGGAGTCTCAAACAGGCGTTTGTTTAATCATTTAAAGATTGGCTTTAATCAATGTTTGAAAATGAATTCTTCATATTTGATAAATGAGAGGTAACATTTTATTTATGGTATTATTTCCACATATTTCTCTCCATTCTTCCTTCTGCCAACGGTGTCGCAGTTTCTCGTCTCTCCCGTTTGTGTGCTTAGTGCGTACGCATGGGTTAGAGTTTGCGTGGAGGACAGCACATTTTCCCGTCAAGTTAGTATTTTATAAATCGCAAACATTGCGTAGAAACTGGCGTACGCCATTTTTTGAACGTATATCCCTTTATAAATGAGGCCCCTGGTCTCCTTTGTGTTTTGAGCTTTTTGCAGCGTTTCCTTTATGCAGCTTTTAGTAAACACTGCTCAAGTTGGTGATCATGTTTCTTCATTTCTTTGCACATGTTTTGGCACATTTGTGTTTTTATATTTGCATCGTTTCTGAAACTGCAGAGCGTTTCTCCTGATGGAAATGTTTTGGGCCGTAGTAGCGCGTTCGCTCCCGTCGGCCACCGTACTTTAAGCTTCTATTGTGACAATAAACTTGATCTAACTTGAGATTAAAAATGCAGCAGAAGCACCGGTTAAAACAGAGAAATGGGAGGAAACACCACACACACACACACACACACACACACACACACACACACACACACACACAGTATGAAAGTAACATTATATAAACGGATTAGTTTACAGTTGTGGCTTCGTGGGCAATAGTCAAGTTTCTGTCAGAAATCATTCCCTCTGGACCCCCGACGGTGTGGCACATTTATTTTTATACTGCTCAATAAAAATATGAAAGCCGAACAAGAGGAAATTAATGCAGATTGTTTTGTGATTTTCAATCAGAAATATAAAAATGGTGATTGTCCCCAAACATGGCTGCAGAGTCATGGATGAAAAATTCATTTTTGGTGTTAATTAGACGACGAATTCTGATTAATAAAGGGTTGTTTTTCAGTCTACAGCATCCTATTTAGGTTTTACAAGCTGCCAATGTAGCACAACTACCACGGGAATATAAAATAAAGGAGAATTTTTCAAAACATCCATGGTGGTTATTCAAATATCAGCGTAAAGTGACAATTATGCGACTAAAATCAATGTGACTCAATGTACTGCCACTTTGATCATTCAGAGGGACTTTCCTATAAAACCACTTGTATAAAAGTTCAAATATTATTAAATATGAAATGTTATTATCATCACTCTATATGATAAAAGGACCATGCAGTTTGACTTCACAGGAGTTGTGACACATATCTTAAAATACGATAGAAACTTGTTATTAGAACTCTTTTATGTGTAATTTCTCATCATTTTTCTTAAAAAGTTCAGGTAACACTTTAGATTAAGGTACACATATTCACCATCAACTAGTTGTTCATTTACACATTAGAGTCAAACTACTAGCTTATTGGTTATGAACAAGACTTCACTTTAAAATAGGGAATTTATTCTGAGTTAGAAAAACCTCATTTTGAGTTATTTTGACACAATTAACACTTGTAGTTTCATGTGTTGTTACATAAGAATAGACCATATTTGTTAGGTGTTATTATGAGAGTTATTAGGCCCATATTGAGCATATTAAGACCCTAACTCATGCACAACAACGTCCTTACTTACAATAAATAAGCTCTCATTAGAGGGTTATTGAGGACAAACTTAACTAATGGCTTAGTACTTGTAGAATAAGGTCATGTAGAATAAGGAATTAATTTGTGGTGTTATTTTACAATCGGTGGTCACTACCGCCATCTTGCGGTTATGGTGGGTACAACACAAAGCTGAGTATTCATTCATTTTCTACTATCAGAGGTAGAAGAAGTACTCAGATCTTGTAGTAAAAGTAGATGTACTCAGAACTTGTACTTGAGTCAAAGTAGAAGTACACAGATATTGTAGTAAAAGTAGATGTACTCAGAACTTGTACTTGAGTCAAAGTAGAAGTACACAGATATTGTAGTAAAAGTAGATGTACTCAGAACTTGTACTTGAGTAAAAGTAGAAGTACACAGATATTGTACTTGAGTAAAAGTTTAAGTACTCAGATCTTGTACTTGAGTAAAAGTAGAAGTACTCAGATCTTGTACTTGAGTAAAGTAGAAGTACTCAGATCTTGTACTTGAGTAAAGTAGAAGTACTCAGATCTTGTACTTGAGTAAAAGTAGAAGTACACAGATCTTGTACTTGAGTAAAAGTAGAAGTACCAGAGTGTAGGAATACTCGGTTACAAGTAAAAGTAAAAGTATTATCATCAAAATATAGTTAAAGTACCACAAGTAAAAGTATTCATTGTGCAGATTGGTCCATTTCAGAATAATATATATGATATATTTTATAATGATTGATCATTAAAGTGTTATCAAAGCTGGTAAAGGTGCAGCTAGTTTGAATGACTTTGTATACTGCATATACTATGTTTAAAATATTTTTAAAAGAACGGAGAGCCAGCCTCTCGTCCAACATCAGTGTGTGACCTCACTAATGCTCTTCTGGATGAAAGGGCTTCCCACAGACACACTCCAAGATCTGTAGAAAGCCTTCCCAGAAGAGTGGAAGCTGTTATAGCTGCAAAGGGGGACCAACTTCAAATGAATGCCTAAGAGTTTGGAATGGGATGTCCTGAAAGCTCCTGCAGGTGTAATCAGAATCAGAATCAGAATCAGAATCAGAATCAGAATCAGAATCAGAATCCCTTTATTAGTCCCCACAGAGGATACATGTACATTGTTACAGCAGAAAGAGCCAGAGTCAGCTTCATGTTACCTAAAGCATGCATACAAAAAAGTATTCAAGATAAAAAAAAAGAAATGATAATAGGTGTTATAGTCGGTGTTGTTGTGTGGGGGGTCTACTAGGGGTCGTGGTGGTTATATAGTCTGACCGCTGCAGGAAGGAAGGACCTGTGGTATCTCTCTAATGTGTAGGTGGTCCAATACTTTAGTCTATATTGTGTATAATTGAGTATCATCCACATAACAATGAAAATGTCCCGAGTGATTCCTTATGGCCTAAAGGAAGCGTATATAATGTGAACACAATAGGTCCAAGCTCTGAGCCCTTATGCTTTGCTCTGGCAGAACTGGCTGGATCAAATCAAACAGAACTCTAAACACATTTTCAGCTCTGCACACAATCTGCAATTCAACTCTGCACTTTCTAAAACACTGCACACGGTTCTCTGAGTAACACACAGAGATCTGACATATTCACCTGTCAGCCATTTTCAACACACTGCCATTAAACATGCTACACATATGAGCCAATGAACAGATACACATGCCAGCTGACCGTTAACGCCTGGCTGCTTTACTGCTGACTCATCAAGCAGGATATAAGTACAAGAAGTGGGATATTTATGGGAGAAAATAATATTTAGTCTTAAAGTTATGTGAAAAAAATATATAATATCCTGTAGGATTATGAAATACACAAGAAAGAAAACAAGATTTAAGTCGTTAATTCATAAGAAAAGCACTCAGATAGAAAGTCAGAAACATTTAAAATATTTGTTTAAAATGTCGTTTAAATAAAATGTCCAAAGAAAGTATTCAGACTAATTCTTATTACTGTTTTATAATTGTTTTATATATTCCTCAAATGATCTGCTTTGACTGCAGCTTGAGAAACTTCTGGATTCAGTCTGAAAGCATCCTTTTTTAACTTTAAACATGATCTTTAATAATGTTGTAGTTTAACTCTGAGAGGTGGACTGGCTGGACTCCTCACTGGGACTCTGGTTCTGGACCAGCTTGCAGGGTCCAGGAGTTCTTGGAGAGAAGGAGCGCTTCCTGCCGCAGGACTCGGGGGATGGGAGTTCCTGAACATGGAGAAACAGCTTCAGTTATTATGCTCCAAATATCTGGAACAAAGTCACAGAAAGAATGTGTCTGCAGCTCAGAGAGTCCTGCTGGGAACCCACACATGTTGAGGAGCCCAAAGTGTGATGAGAGAAATGTACAGTACGGGTCCCCAGCACATAGAGGCTGCCGGATGCTAACCTGCATATGTTGGGAGAGCTTTACAGATCAGGAGAGGAACTAAGTACATTTACTCAAGGACTGTACTTAAGTACAATGTTGAGGTACTTGTACTTTACCTGAGTATTTCCCTTTGATGCTACTTTGTACTTCTACTCCTCTACAGTTCAGACGTACATGGTGTACTTTTACTCCACTACATGTATTTAATACCTTTAGTTACTTTACAGATGTGGATGAATGATGTGAAATATAATCAAGTGTTAAATCAGACTTTAGTTCCACCTGGAGTAAATTCACAAGCTACCCTGCAGTATACAAAGTCATTCAAACTAGCTGCACCTTTACCAGCTTTGAGAACACTTTCATGATCAATCATTATAAAACATATCATATATATTATTCTGAAATGGACCAATCTGCACAATCACTACTTTTACTGTCGCTACTTTAACTATATTCTGATGATAATACTTTTCTACTTTTACTTGAGGAACATTTTGAATGCAGGACTTTTACTGAAACAGAGTATTCCTACACTCTGGTACTTCTACTTTTACTCAAGTACAAGATCTGAGTACTTCTACTTTTACTCAAGTATATTTTGATGGTAATACTGTAACAGACTGGTTATAATGTTGATGTTTTCATGTGTTTTATTCTTCAGAGTTTATTTACATTTTACAGAGTGTCAGTGAACGCGTCACTGTTTTGATAGACAGTTGTTGTGAAGAGAAACAGCCAAAATGATGAAGAGAGAGAAACAAGAGTGTTGTTTTCCTCTGAGGACATGCTCCATGAAAGAGTTTCATATCTTGATGAATGGAGGATATTCAGTACTCACAGTTCTTCTGGATCTTGGCTCTGATCGTCTCATCATTGATCCTGTAGGGATGAACACAATCCAACAGTTATGGATCCAGTTAAAAATAAGTGTTTGTTCTTTGAGTCAGCTTCAGAGTCCTGACTGATCTCATGCTTTACATCCCATCATATCTTCTCTGCAAACACTACGACTGACTGCCACAGCTCTCAGCTGCATTACAGGAAGTAACAGTCATTAGTCAAGGAACTAAAAACATCCCATCAAAAACAGACTACCTTTTCCACTCTTCTGTCAAATCCCATATGTCTGGTGGAAAGTTGATTACTTACTAAATGTGGCTTTGCATTTTCAGCTGGCCTTCTATAGTTGATGGAAGAATGAAAGAGCCTGCAGTCAGTGGGTAACATCACTGATCTGTTGTGATTCCCCAGTGAGAGAAACACCTCCCTGTGTTTCATACAATACTGCTGAACCAGCAGAGACCCCTTACTGACCTGAGGGTCTCCAGTCTGCAGTCTGGACTCTCCAGAAGATCTCTCAGCAGCTTCACATCTGAATCCTGCAGATCGTTGCCTCTCAGGTCCAGCTCTCTCAGATGGATGTTGGACTTCAGTGCTGAGGCCAGAGCAGAACAGCTGATCTCTGACAAACCGCAGCACCTCAGACTGAATAAAGAAAACATGATGAGGATACAAATCAGTTTATAATCCAATCAGATGTTACTCAACAACAACAACAACAATTATACTCACTTACTTACTTTAATAATATCATTGTGTGATTCTTATTTGCTAATGTTTATCTATATTTACTACTTCTCACTCTTCTTAGCTAAGCTTGGGGAAAGTCCTTATGAAGAAGATGTGTTGCAGTGTTGTTAGTGACTCTCTATAGGCGCGTTCACACCAAGTACTTTTCCCACAGTAGTTCCTGAGAACTTTAGTTCATGAGAGTTCTTTTAGTTCTGACGAACTAAAGCAGATCGCGTTCACACCAAAATGAGTTCCTGGGGGTGGATTAGGCAAATTAGCCGCTGACGTCACTTCTTCTTCTTCTGCTTTGGTTTTCCTGGCAGGCCGCAAACAACTTCACGGTGAGTACAGTAGGTGGCGGTATGCACCTTAAAGTTGCAATCCGCCAAAAAACCGAGAGAAGAAGAAAAAAAACTTCCGCTTCCGCTGTATGCTTGTGTTTACCTTCCGACCTCAGTCAGACACGCTATGGAGTTGACTGAAGTTGTGGTTTTGGTGCTGAGTTATTTAAGCCAATAACTCAGCCACAAATACAGATCGCGGTTTAAGAAGCCTTAACAAAAGGACTGGACGGCGACAAGCACACGCTATGGACATGTTTCGTCAGCTGAGGATGATGACCGTTATCACGCCCAAAGAACAGCAATGGTACGTTCAGTAAATCACATTAATACTATCTAATGTAGGATTTATGGAGTTATGTAGGGCTAATTTGTGTCTTTGTATGTGTTCTAGATATGCGGTGCTTGATGAAGCGAAACGACTGCAACATGGACAATATCAAAATCCAGGTGGCAGCATGTTGCGTATTGCATAACCTGTGTGAGCGTCGTGGTGATGAGTACAGGGAGGAATGGACTGCCTTACCGGCGACCCAGCTTGATGACAACCATTCATATGTTTTTGTTTATTACAAATTAAAGTAAAATATACACAAGTGTCTTGATTAAATGATTGTAGAATAAGGATTTTGGACGTTTGCCCTGCAGCCATGAATTGCATTAAAAGCAGCAAGAAACTTTGAATTGATTTCATTTTATACACATTTATATCTGAGTAGGCAATATCAATATAATCAATTACTGTAGTACATGTCATTCATTTATTTGTGATATAAATCTATGCCTAGGTGGTGCATATTCTGGAAAATCAATTGAGAAACAAAAAGAACAATCTGAAATTGTTTAAATGACTTCTGATTTGTCTGACCATAGGAAAGAGTTAGATAAGAAATAATACCACTAACATGTCTGTAGTATTGCACAGTAAATAGGCTCAGCAGTTAACACCTTTATTATATATCCTCCTATGTTCCCTTACTATAATTAATTAAAATATTGAACTCACAACACTGTTAATTACAAACTTAACCATTTATCTTTCTATAAATAGTGTTTGTGTTGATGGACGCCATTTTGAAATACAATTGAATGATCTTTTTCAAAGCCACATGTATGGGGTGGGACACAATAAATAAAGCTTCGCCAGTTTCATGGTGTCATGATGGTGTCAGAATAATCACTTACATGTGATGTATAGGATGCTACACAGGTCACCATAAAGTGTCAGGAGAAATAAGCAAGATACATTTTCTGTTTAATCGCAATGTAGGTTCTCTTTTATTTATCAGCAGCAGATCAATAAGTGTCAGTAGTATCAAAACAATATAATAACAGGGACACAACGACATCCTGACTGCAGTGGGGTTTGAACCTGTGCTCCCCTGATCCGAACACCAACGCACCAGACCACTGCACCACACGCCTCCCAACAAGTCATTGTACAGTTTATCAACGACGACAAGTTTTTCTTAATTTTTGTATTGAAGGCCTGTTGGATTTAATCAGCTCGCTTAGCACTGCCAGAAGCCCATCCTGAAAGGTATTTTGTTGCTCCACCTGGCGCGCCGACACCTCCACCTGGCGCCGCCGAGTCAGCATGGCGCTGCATCAACATGAGCAGCTGGTCGTCCGATTCCTGGGCCTTGTGTGAATGCAGCAGCCGTTCGTCGTGCATCTCCTTGGCACGCAGGTCCTCATTCTCCTTGCTGACCATGGCACGGCAGTCCATGGTGTCAAGGAAGCTGTCATCGCGTGCCCACTTTCCTAAGGTGAAATATGCAAGATACAAGATCAGTTTAATCGCAACAACGACACAACATTGTCCAAATACCAGAAGGGGAGCAGCCCATAACAGAGAGCCCCCCACGTCAGAGTCATCACTGTGGGCGATCTCCACCTCTGAGGCCCAATCCCAAACCACTCCCTCGACCCTACCCCTCCGTGACGGAGTGAACTCCGTCTGTAGCCACACTCGCAGCTCAACGAGGCTCCCTCCTGTCAGATGGAGGGAGTAAATACAGCGGCAAGCTTTGGGACAAACTCCCCTCTCTCCGGCAGAAACAGGAAATGCCGTAACTGTATGTAACAACGGTTTCAAATCAGCATCTCTTAGACAAAAAATGTAAATTATTAACTCAAATAAAACTCCAAACATCTTTCATTGTGTTACTTTTTTGTAAAGCTCTTTTAGTTTTAAACCTGATGTTTATAAGCTTCTTAGTTTTTGCAACAGTCTGTAAATATACACAACTTTATAATAAAATGCACACATTTACCTTTTTCTAGACTAAACACAGGTATGATCCTAAGTTAAAAAAATATGAGGTTATCATGAGGTTGTTAACATTGCAATTTATCAGTGGGTGTTTGCTGGAACTACTTTTTAACAGCGTGTTTCCTGACGGACACACACAGCGTGACTCCGGTCAGGTAGAGACCGGTCTCAAGTCAGCACCGATGCAGACTCGCTGTTTGAGGGCTTGATAGCCCACTCCCCCTCCACACTCGTTGGTTTGGAACAGCACTTAATGTGGCGGACCCTCCGCGCGAACGCGCAAACGGAGGGGTAGTGTGTAGGGGTAGGGTGTAGCATGTCGTTGTGTCCCCGAGACACTTCACCCCAAAGTGCTCCTGTGGGGATTGCCCACAGTATTGAGTAGGTAAGCTTTGGATAAAAGCGTCTAACAAGTGACATGTAATGATTCAAAAAGCTTTATTATAACGGTATTAGGTTAGTTGAAACTAATATTTTTGTAGTTAAACTCAACACTTTTCTTTGTGCTCCACATATCTAAATGTATAAAGTGTGTTTTCACCTCCGTTCCCTCCTGTTTGCTGCAGTATGGCAGCAGCGGTCAGGATGGGATCCTCTGTGATCAGATAGTGGTCCTGATGGTGTCCGCTGACCGGGCGCAGGCTGCCTACTCTCAGCGGGGGGGAACTGAACGTGGAAACTGTGTTTCTCTGAGGGATCCTCCATGTAGTCTGAGAAGCCTTCTGAGGAAACAAGGTCAAACTATTTAGGATAATACTATGAGAAGGAACAATGTTAAGCCAGTAAATAGAATTTCAATTACATTTCTACTTAAATGTGCAAAAATATTAGAACATCAGTCTTTGTGGCATGCAGGTAATCAACTGTTTAAGCTTTTACCATTAACATGTAGAATGAATGTTGCAAATTACTTGAAATTAGAGCAACTACAATATATTGTTTACCTCAGTGTAGCCACACAGGTCCAGCTAGCATGCTAATTGCTAACGTTATATTATCGAGTTATCCCGGAGGGGAAAACTAGTTTCTAATCCTGAGAGAAACACCTCGCCTGAAACACACGATTAGTGCCATGAGTTAGTGAAGCAAATTACAGAACATTGCACACTTATTCACAAGTCAAAACGTGTTCATAGCGGGCATGGATGAGAATAGCTAGCTAGCTAGATGTTATTATCCAGCTTGGACCTAACGTTAGCAAGTTCTACCGTGGCTAGCTCGATCTACTGAGCAAATAAAAGTACATCTAAGACCAGTATTGTGCAGATTAAAACAGTGCAGTGCATGTATTTTATTTTACCTTGGTAGTCGTCCCGACATGACTTTGCCAGGTCTGCTAACTTTGCTGATCCACTGAAAACTGCATGCAGTAGAAGCTTCTGAATGTGGCGCTTCGCGTCCTCCGAGTCAATCGCCAGAAGCGCAGACACATCCTCATCCTCATCACTCCACCGCTCCAATTGATTTATTTAGTGTTGCTATAATAACTGCTTTCACAAAAGGAATCTCTTCGTGTGTGCTGCGAAGCGAGGAAATACAATGGCCGCTTACAACAAAAAATTCTGAGTCAAACGGGCGTGGTTTGCATTCCGCACAGCCAATCAGACGTACGAACTACTTTCTCCCACGAAAGACCCTGCTCTGTGGCAGGGACTGAAAAGCGAGTCTCGCGAACTAAGTTGAGCTACTTTAGTTCCTGGGGCTTTTTGGTGTGAACGCAAATATATCGTAGTTCTGATGAACTATTGTGGGAAAAGTACACCAAAGTACTCCGGTGTGAACGCACCAACAGTATGACCTTCACCTCAGGTGAACTGAGAACTTCCTGATACGGCCTCCCTAACTCCCAGAATGCTCCTTCATCATCACCAAGCTTCCCCCCTCCCTTTCTCCTCTCTCTGTGTTTAAATATGCAACCCAAACTCTACTCTTCCTCTTCCTCTCTGCAGACTGTATGCTCTCTGTGTGACTGACTGAACTTTCTTCAAGAAATAAAATACGACAAAGACAGCTGAATGCTTTGATTCTCTCTCCACATTTGATCAATAAATTCCCATCACAATATAAAACTAAAATGACTTCAGATGACCTTTATTCAGACGTTATCGTTTACCAAATATTAAATACATAGATTTAGTTTTCACAACTAACATCTATTACAGTTACTTTAAGAAACAGTCAACATGTATGTCTGCAGTTCTTACTTCTTACTCTTAAAAATGAAATATGAATAAAAGGACATTTACAACTTTATGGATGTAAGTTATTAATGAATATAAATGAGGTTCAATTACAAAGTGAACATGTGAGATCTCCAGCAGTAACAGAGAGTCAGTGAACTGACCTGAGGGTCTCCAGTCTGCAGTCTGGGCTCTCCAGAAGTTCTCTAAGCAGCTCCATTCCTGAATCCTGCTGAGCGTGGAACCTCAGGCCCAGATGTCTCAGATGGATGTTGGACTTCAGAGCTGAGGCCAGAGCAGAACAGCTGATCTCTGACAACCTGCAGCTCCTCAGTCTGAATAAAGAAAACATGATGTAACTTTAGAAAACAATGTTCCTGTTTGAAATAACTCCAGGTTTAATAATCTGTTCAGAGTTATACAGGGTTTTAATGTCAGAGATGATGCAGAAACAATCCACTGATAATCTGGAACTTTAACTTTGATCAGATGTTGAACAACTCCTTCATCTCCCTCACAGCTCATCAGTACTGACAGCATCTCCACTGACTCCTGGAGCACAGAGTGAGTCTGTGGGAGCTCAAACTCTCTCCCTCACACATTCACCTTCTCTCTGTTACTCTGATCAATATTCAGTCATTAGCAAAAACGGAACAAATACAAATATCATTGTATTTGTTCAAATTCAGAAAATCATAAACACAAACAGATCAATATGAAGTTCAGTCAGTGAACTGACCTGAGAGCCTCCAGTCTGCAGTTTGGACTCTCTAGTCCAGAACTCAGACGCTCCACTCCTGAATCCATCAGAAGGCTCTCACTCAGGTCCAGATCTCTCAGATGAGAGGGGTCAGACTTCAGAGCTGAGGCCACGACTTCACAGAGAGTCTCTGAGAGTTCATCGTCATTAAGTCTATAATAAAACATATATTATAACATGTGTTTAAAAAGAGGAAACATTATATTAACATCAAGCATTTGATGAAAAAATATTTGACAGGTTCTGATAGACAGTTGCTGTTAGTCCATTTACACTAACAACAGCTAGCGAACATATTAGACGGAGAGCGTTGATCCATTATTTGGCTATTTATTTACATTAATGTGTATGTTGCCGTTATTGTGCACCCACTGAAAAACTGTCCAGCATCAGTAGCATGGCTTACGTGGTTACTTGTATAGGCTGAGGTTGTTCTAGGCTGTTGCTTGGCGTGGCGAGAATATTGCTCCACTTTCTCCGGTCCCCGAGATTGGGCTTCCAGTAGCTCTGGAGAGAGCTTTCGCACCTGTGGCCACTAACGGTCATAATTCTCTGCTTTGTTTCAAGACCCGCATCAGAAAGCTTTTGAATGGTGATACTTTTCCAGTTGGTCGACCTGCTCTTCACGTAGCTCTACATATCGTCGTTTAGGTGCTTTTGTTCTGGAGATAGGCACTCCTCAATCCACTCCTCCATAGTAAGACCCCCGCCCCCCCCCCCCGGAGGTCGAAGTTAATCTTAAATGTTTTTGCGGACCTTTTTGATTACAGATTTAATATATAATAATATATGATAATAGAGTGTAATGAGTTGTCAGTGTGATCTGATCACATGTCTGTGCTCCTGCTGTCACTGACTGTTACCAAAAGAAACAGAAATTAAATGAATCACTTGACAATATTAGAGATGTACATATTTAAATGTTAGTTAATATGTGGATGTGAATGATGGATGAAGGATGCTTTGGCTTCTCTGAGCATCTGAACCTTTATTGCGCACACAAACACAATTAACAAACCAATAAAGTTTCAATATGTTCAACTTGATACCATCAGATGTTCCCAGTATATCATCATTAACACATAACTCTGTTATTGGTGGGAAATGATATAGATCTGATTTTAAACTCTAACACATTGAGATAAAAACGTGTTTAATGATAAAGAAACTACTAGAAAGTAATAATAACATGTTTCTGTGATAATTGTAAGTCCTGCTGTGTGGTGTGATCACATGCTGAGAAACCTCTAAAGTCCTTCATGTGTTTGACATGTCGCCTCCATCACTCAATATGAAGAGAGGAACGCTTCAGTTTAACTATTATTATAAATAAATAGAAGAACAGTGTTGGTTTTATTTTGCTCTCAGTATTTAAACAGTAGAAATGTTATAGTGTTTATTTGAATAATGAAACTCCTGATCCACATTAGTTTATAAAGTTAATCACATCTGGACTTACTTGGCCTTCCTGCAGTTCCTCACAGCTGGAATCAGTCTCAGTCGTCCCTCCAGTGATGTGTTGTACTGATCCAGGTCCAACTCATCCAGAACCTCCTCTGACATCTGCAGCATGTAGGCCAGAGCAGAGCAGTGGATCAAAGAGAGTTTCTCCTCTGATCTGTTCTCTGACTTCAGGAACTCTGTGATCTCCTGATGTACTGAGTGGTCCTTCATCTCTGTCAGACAGTGGAAGATGTTGATCATCCTGTCAGGAGAGAATTCATCACTGCTCATCTCCTTCAGGTTGCTGATGGCTCTCTGGATGGTTTCTGGACTGTTGTCTGTGCGACCCAGCAGGCCTCCTAACAGTCTCTGGTTGGACTCCAGAGAGAGGCCGTGGAGAAAGCGGACAAACAGGTCCAGGTGGCCATTTTCACTTTGGAGGGATTTCTCCATGGCTCCCTCCAGGAAGACATCCAGGGATGGGTAATCTTGGTGGTAATCATCATCACTGCTATCATTGTCTTCGTCCCAGTCTCTCTGCAGGAAGTCCTTCAGTACCTCTGTGTTCCTGTTGGTGTAACAGTGCAACATGTAGACTGCAGCCAGAAACTCCTGAATGCTCAGATGAACAAAGCAGTAGACTGTTTTCCTGAAGATCACTCTCTCTCTTTTGAAGATCTCTGTACAAACTCCTGAGTGCACCAAGGCCTCGGTGAAATCAAGACCACAGCGCTGCAGGTCTTCTTGGTAGAACATGATGTCTCCTTTCTCCAGATGTTCAAACGCCAGCCTCCCCAGCTTCAGAAGAACCTCCCTGTCAGCCTCCGTCAGCTGCTGTGGACTCGTCTCATGTCCCTCTTCATACTTCTGCTTCTTCCTCTTGGTCTGGACCAGCAGGAAGTGTGAGTACATGTCAGTGAGGGTCTGGGGCAGCTCTCCTCTCTGGTCTGTAGTCAACATGTGGTCCAGAACTGCAGCAGTGATCCAGCAGAAGACTGGGATCAGACACATGATGTGGAGGCTCCTGGAGCTCTTGATGTGAGAGATGATTCTGCTGGACAGGTCTTCATCACTCCATCTCCTCCTGAAGTACTCCTCCTTCTGGGCGTCAGTGAAGCCTCGTACTTCTGTTACCCTGTCCACACACTCAGGAGGGATCTGATTGGCCGCTGCAGGTCTGGAAGTTATCCAGACGAGAGCCGAGGGAAGCAGCTTCCCCCTGATGAGGTTTGTCAGCAGCACGTTGACTGAGGACTGCTGAGAGACATCAGACACAACCTCATTGTTTCTGAAGTCCAGAGAAAGTCTGCTTTCATCCAGGCCGTCAAAGATGAGCAGCACTTTGCAGACAGCCAGCTGCTCTGCTGTGACCTTCTGTAAGGTTGGATGGAAAACATGGAGCAGCCTGAGAAGACTGTACTGCTCACCTTTGATCAGGTTCATCTCCCTGAATGAGAGCGGGATCACCAGACTGACATCTTGGTTTCCCAAACCCTCGGCCCAGTCCAGAGTGAACTTCTGCACTGAGAAGGTTTTTCCAACTCCAGCGACTCCGTTGGTCAGGACCGCTCTGATGAGAGTCTGTTTGTCAGGTGAGGCTTTAAAGATGTCCTGGCACTTGATTGGAGTGTCATGGAGGGGCTTCTTCTTGGAAGCTGTCTCCAGCTGCCTCACCTCATGTTGGGTATTAACCTCTTCACTCTGGCCTTGTGTGATGTAGAGCTCAGTGAAGATCCTGTTGAGGAGGGTTTCACTTTGATCAGTTCCTTCAGTCACACGTTCACATCTCCTCCTCAGACTGAGCCTATGTTCATCTAAAACCTCCTGCAGACCACTATCTGCTGGAAGAGAAGGAAACGTGAGAGAATGAGGGAAATGCTCTGAGAATCTAATTATAACAATTAAACAACAAACAGACTGAGTTTAAATGTTTTATAAACAGCTTACTGTCTATGCTCTACAACAGTATATCTGTTCAAACACAAATGAACCAGGAAGAGGAATAAGACGCTGCATGAGTTAGGCCTCTTACCTCGTACAGAGCTGGTCTGACTGGCTGTCTGCAGTCCAGCTCTGGTTCTGGATCTCTTTCCACACTGGGGACAGGAGGGGTCTCCTGATGGAGGTCTCTGCTCCCAGTATGAGGTGATGCACTGTCTGAAGAACCAGTGTCCACAGCTGGTAGAGACTGGATCCTTCAGGACGTCCTGACACAGAGCACAGCTGGACAGCTGCTCCTCCACAGGAACACCACTCTTCCTCTTCCCTCTGTGGAGATGAACACATCCTTTACAGCACGTCACATTAGTGGAGCTGATTCTCACCAATGGGCAGAGCGTCACAAACGTCACTCTCAAGATGAAATGTGTCACGCTGCACGAATACGCAGGTGACATGAATTTCACCTCTTCACTTTCTTGGTGTCTCCAGGCACGGATCTGGGTCTTTGCATTGACTCTACATGTAATCACACAAAGCTCTGTTATATCTGCTAATGCTAAACACAACCAGCTCACCAGGTTATCACTATCATTAATAAACATCTTTAAAATACATATCATAAACATGCCCAAGTAGTAAATAATGTGTTGGACGATATATATAGTTTTTAGTGAGTATTTATCAATATCTTTGCCATTTAAAACCTTTTTATGCCACTGATACAATGATGCTATAAATGCATATTGAAATATACTCAAATAATGTTAGCTTGCTGTACTCTGCTGCCTTTGTTCTGTACTATACTGCACACATGATATTATTAAAGAACAGTTTAATATATTAGATTATATAAGAACTGGATCCTCTTCAGGTCAGGTTACAGCAGAAACTCTTACTTTGTGTCTGAGGGTCCAGGTTCATTACTGAAGCATAGAGGTTGATCTTTAGACCAGTCACTCTTCAGAGACAGACAGCTGGGGACTGGAGACTCTGCTCTCTGTCTGTGGAAACAACACATGTTTTAAACATCATTAGTTCATTCAGAGAGCACATTTTGACTTCTGTCTGTATGTAGATTATTTACTATCGCTGATGACGCCAGGGATCAAGAGTTTAAACGTTGTTACTGTACTGTTACTAAGTTTCTTTACTGCGATCATTAAATAACAGTTTAGACTAGAAAAGGTATTTCCTGCCGAAAATGCGTGTGAATGCTGAAAGCTGCTCAAATGTGTTGCTGAGCTTTGCTGAAAATGCAGAGAAAGCTGAATATCTGAATAGCTGAATGGTGACTGTAGCTGTGTAGTGATCAGTGAAAGGAGAGGGTTTCATGTGAAAAGTTTTTGTCACATCCTCGCCCTCAACAGCCTTTTTTTCAAATTCTATACTTAAATGTTTTTATTTTTCAACCTAAGAGATGTCTTCCTACATTTTTATCAACAAATGAGTGTAGAGTTTGGGACTTAAGGCAGGTTTAACATTTCTTGTTTTTAGGTGAATCTCAAGCTCTCCTCCACTCTGTTTTGAGATCAAAGCTCTCTAGACTTAACGAGCTGCGCAATACACACTAATGTTAGAATCTGAAGAAGGCCTCTTTACCTTAAGATTCTAAATGAGTGCATTACAGAAACAATGAAAATATGGTCGACAATACAAAATAAATGTAATATATCACGCTCTGTAAGCAAAGCTACAAAAATAGCCACAAACCCAGATTTGATACCAGGTAATATAGACGCAGGATTCAAGAAATGGACAAACAAGGGGTTAATATTTATAGCACAAGTTTTTAAGGGGCACATTTTTAAATCATTTGCACTACAAGATGAATCCAATGACAATAATATGGATGTTAAAGAAAAATGGGAACTGGAAGCAAATGTAATAATAACGGATGATGATTGGGAGGAGACTTTCAGGTCTGGACATAAATTAACTAACAGTCCAACGTGCAGGGAGTTTGATTGGAGGGTGAAGATGCGTTATTTTAACACCCCATCTATCCAACCCGGTATCACGGCAAGACGTGAACATGTGACGATCTACCATGCTGGGAGACGTAAATATGTCACGGTTTCGTCCCTTCAAATGTGACAGTTACACGGTATTGTTAACATGGCCCAACCAGTGGAGAAATACCCGGAAGTGCCAAGCAAATGGTCTACCGCGCCTATTGGTCGGTTTTTATTGTCAAAATTAGATGTTTTAAATTTATTTTTTAATCGTCACACTCGATTTCGCCGATTTTCTTGTTGCCCTAGTTGGTCGACACCTCTTTTAGCAGAAACAAAGGCTACATTAATGTATTAAATCGATATTAATCCATGTGTGTGGATCATAGACTGGTGTGGATGTGGAATTAACGGACGCGACGTTGTGCGATTGCGTTGCCAGGCAACGCAATTTACAAACTCTTCAACTACAACCCTAATTATATTTAAAAACATTTTAGAAGGCCTCACGAAATACTTTAATGTAAATTAAAATGTAAATGTGAAGGGATGTGTGTAATGTGGTTATTGACATTATTCACCCACGGATCTATGGGTTGGGGGTATTGTTCCGCACGGACATTTTAGTTAACCGGACTTCCTGTTGATGTGAAATCCCAAAACATTTTTTTTAAATAAAATAATACTTTATTCCGAGTTTGCTTGCTTTTCTCTTTGGAGGTCATCACATAACGGCATTGTAATACACGGTTCGGCGGCATTAAATATGACATATCTGCCGTAGTTCTGTATTTATAGAGAATGAGAAGACTTCTGGACAAACAGGAAGCACTGCCGCCAAAACTGAAAACGTGACGTGAATCATAAATATATCAGCAATTAAACAACATCTTACATTTATTTTCAAACAATACGTCTCCTTGCAGTATCAATACTAATTCGGCTGACTTTTATATTTGATCCAATTGGTAGATAGGTTATATTTACACCATAACGGTGCACAGCTGATATAAAAGGACTTGTCGTTTTTAAAGATATTACTGATTTTCTTTGAATATAATAATGTAAATACTGAGTTGAGAGTAGTGATGGGAATTCCAGCTCTTCTTGGTGAGCCGGATCATTTGGCTCGGCTCACCAAGAAGAGCCGGCTCTTTCGGCTCCCAAACGGCTCTTCAGTTTACCACATATTATACCTTTTATAATTCAATCAAATGTAGCCCTGTTTTGACTAATGATTTATATGTGTACACATATCACTTAAATTATTCAATACATCCTTTGTACTGAAGTATTCAAAAGTAAAAATTACATGTTTAATATCAATTATTTGCTGCATGTGGCCAATTGTTTTCATTGCATTTACAGACCCTTGTATCTCTCTGATACCACCCAATGAATGCACAGACTTGCTTGTAGAACCACGCTACACAAAGCAGATAGCAACACCTATAAAAACTTAAGCATAGACATTTAAAAAAAGGGGCTACTGTATCGACATTTTAAAATTATATTTAAAGAAAAGGCCCTGACAAAACAGCAGGGCTCTTTTTCAGTATTAACTATAGAAAAAAAGACAGCAACAGCTGACATAAAATCTTTGCTGAGCCCAAGGATAATCATAAATAAATAACAGTGAAAATAAATATATTGCAATGCTCAGTACAGCAGCATCCAACCGTCTCTAATCATAAAAAAACATAATACAAATACATGTATTGCAATGCTCAAAACAGCAGCATCCAACAGTCTCTAATCCTTGGATATTACATGCCACTGCATGCATGCACGGAGCAGCTGTAGCGCGGAGATCATCATATCATTCTGTCATTCTGACGGCTCCCGTCGTTCACTTAAAAGAGCCGGCTCTTTGAGCCGGCTCGTTCGCGACCGACACATCACTACTACAGCAGCCTCCACCTCCATCTGTGCCTGTCACAAGATTAAGATACCCCTCGGTACAAAGGCCTCCACCACAGCCATCACGATCAACCCAGCCAGCAAAGAAGTCTCGCCTAGCACACGTACCTCCCACACAGCCACCAGCATCAACCCGGGACAATCCCACCTACCTCCCTCCGACACAGCCACCAGCAGCCCATGCACCATCACCCCCACCTACACAGCAGCCGGCCCCACTGTCTTGGAAGACGGACAAAGACCATTACACTGCTCCCCCTGTCTTTACATGTATAATGAATAGTTGGTTGAGAAAGTTCTGATATTGTAAATATTGAAATTTTACAGTTTCTTATGTTAAAGGGCCCATGTCATGGCCATTTCCACTGATCATAATTACATTGTTGAGGTATACTAAAATAGATTTATACTGTGCAATTTTCCAAACTCACATTGGTTTCGCATACAGTATCTCTGTCAAGCATGTGTATTCAGCAGTATTCACTTTCTCCACTAAACGACTCGTTGGAGCTCTTGCCCCCCCCCCTCCCTGTGAGCCTAGTGTGCTCCGATTGGTCAGCTCGGCCACTCTGTTCTGATTAGTCAACCACCAGAGAGGCTGCGCCCATGTCTAAACGGCTGCTCTCAGCCAAACATCAGTCTTATCATGCCGTCGGTACAGCCGTATATTTTATACGCCAACTAACCGAACTGAACCTACAACTGTTGTTATAGAAGAGTGTGACGGCCCCAGGGCCTTTGTGCAGGTGTGTTGCAGGGCTTACGGTGGGGTGGAGCTGAAGAGGGTAATCAGCGCGATCACGGACACCTCCGTAGCCGGTGCTATTAATCCCAGCGGCCCGGAGTCTCTCTCCAAAGCGGCTGCAGAAGGACGAACTGAGCGACCCTCTCCCCTCGACCACCTATCTCTGCATTTACCACAATAAATGTGCCGTGGTTTTGTAAACTCGTGTATGTCTCCTTGCCTTTCCGTTGTGGCCTACGAGCCGGTCGTAACAAAGAGTAAGTTATTTTTACCTGTAATAAACTACTACTGTTTGATGAGAAATCAAATCATGGTTTGCTATATATGAATTCAGGGAAGAAAGGATAGGCCCACTAAGTATTTCCATTAAACTTTATTTTTAGAAATGTACGAAATGAACATAAATATACATATATACACACGGTATATCATCCATTCCTCCTTGCATCTTGCCTGCGCACAGCCGGTGCGGTGCGGTGCCTTTTAGCACGAGGCCTCAGTAGTAGTAGAAGTCCCGTCCCCGTCATGGATTGTCCGCCAGGATCTGGCTGGACGAAATCAAATGCAAATCACAAAATATTAGAGAAACTTAGTTGTTTTAGATTCGTTAGTAGTAGTTGTGTAATGAACAGCTTGCCTGCTAATATGCTAACCTAGCTTTGTTTACCTTGGTAGCTAACACGATATGAACGTTAGCTTGGAGGAAAGGCAACTATAATGCAGTGTAATAAAACTACTATGAACAAAAGCTAGTGGTTCATATTAGGCTAGCAATAACGTGTTTATAATTGCAATCGTATACGGGTATTCTGCTACCATACAATGTAACTTGCATGAATACATTGTTTTGCGCTAGCATACAGCTAGCCTCGTTAGCTACATGCAGTATATGTACTGTCACAATGTACGGTAAATCACCCGGAGTATACTGTATGAGTATTCCGTGTGTGTGACTGCAGACATTCTCCTGCCATGACAAACATGTAAGGCCATCTGCTGACATTGTAGTTGATATATTTAAACGTTAGCAACGTAGCATCACACAAATGTTTTTCCGACCAAAACTAGCTCTAGCTCCGTGTGTTAGATCGGTTGCATACACGCTACGCCAGCTATAATGTAATTACGTTTCGCGACTGACCGCACGGCAAATCACCCGGAGTATACTGTCAATAGGTATTTTGTGTGTGAATGCAGACATTCTCCTGCTATGAGATACATGTATGCAAGGCCATCTGCTGATATTAGAGTTGATATATGGAAACTCTAGCAACTTAGTTAGCACAGTTAGCACTGTGTCAATGGCTTAGCAGTCCAACACAGTTTACACATTTAAACAGTCTTGTTTGATAAATACACAAATAACAATGCAAACTTACAGGTTGTATACCCAGATCTTCCCCTGCTCCAAACGGTCCAAACAAGCTGTGCATATCCGGCCTCAAACTGGGCAATGTTTTGGAAGCTTTCGTCTGTGAAATGCCGGTTCTTCGAACCTCTGGAGGAGGAACACGCCGCTGCTGGTGTGGCCACAGCTCTTCGGGATTGGTCCATTTCGTTCCGGGTACCGCATGACATCAGGCGGTACCCGGAAGAATCAAATGGGCAGTGACGTATCTCCAACGAGGCGTTTTGGGGAGGTATTTTCTGTGTTAGAGTTTTACTCGCTACAGGGTGTACTTTGAGGGTTTTGACTCTGCACACCGTTTACATGCATAAAAACCTTCATAACACACAAGGGGACGGGTAATAACCGGAAAAGCATGACATGGGAGCTTTAACATAAATAGTTGGTTGAAAAAAAAAGTTGTAATGCTCAATTTGTATTTGTACACATCACATGAACCTCAGTATGGAATATGAAGTCATGAATCAGTCCTGATTTTATTTTAAAAGACAATGAAGGTGATATATGTATTATATTCAAAGGCAAATTCATACTTAGTCCCCTGAATCTGGAATAATGTACAATTTACAGCACAGCCTCACAATGTCAGGAACTTTTCATCTACAGATTGCTTTGGTCTGGCTTTACCCCTCACTGATTGGTTGAAGACACTTTGAACTCATTGGCTAAGGAAATCAGAAGGAGGGGCTCATTATCATATTAAAAACCGCGCGAAAATACGTGTGAAAGTTCGCGCTTATTTTCGCGCGAATATTCGGGGAAGTCCGTATATTCGCACGTAGTTTCGCGCGAATATACGGACCTCCCCGTATATTCGCGCGAAACTATGTATGCGTATTATGGCACATTGGGCTTTCCATACTGCCAGCACCCGGTTCAATCAGTCATAGAAAGTCCGAAGATTTTTTTGCAGGGAGCGACACGGCAACGTAGCTGCTTAATGTCTGTTTTGTTTACATGTCTAGTAGTTTACTCAAGCCCCCAGGAAGTGCGCCGGACTCTGATGAAAATATTCGTGCTGGCCAAACGGCGGTACTACACTTCCTTTTGGTTGCCAGGCCCGGAAACACTTTTTCCCATTGACTTACATGGGGAAAGAGTGGTCTGTAAATCGTTGGATAATTTTTTTTAAACTAAATAAACTACCCAGTATGAACACTTGTATAGCCCTTATTAAAAACATTCGTTCCTCAAGTTGTAAAATGTGCTAATAACGTTATTCTGAGAGTTATTTCCCTCTGCATTATGAACGCGCATCTAACCCACGGGACCGCGCCGCCCGGCACGTTCATGTTACGTGTTCAGCACTACATGCGTTTATCTTTACCCATGGATGCACAATAAGAACGGACCCATATCGCCTTACTGCCAGCCCACGGAGCTGTAATAATGGATATATTGCACATGTTTGCTGTAATTCATCATTTGTAAAATATTATACTACATGGGCTGTATGATTAAATCTTGTACCGTAAATGTTGTATTAAATAAAGTTAATATTACCGACGTAGATTAACGTCCCTGTAGCTTCTTATTGCACTAAGAAGCTTATTGCACTGTGTATATATATATATATATATATATATATATATATATATATATATATATATATATATATATATACAGTGCAATAATTATTTCATGCTAAATGAAGCTCTGTTGCTTGGATATCACTAGATCCTGTTACAGCGTAATATAAAAGTACATAACGATTGATGTGTAAATTAGCATAATTACTAGCTAACCGCTAGCTGCTAACTGCCGCCTCGTTAATATCAAATCTATCATAACAAACATTACCATGCTGTCATGAACGTGCGGTGCTGTTACGTGTACGCAAATTGACGTGCTTGATGTGAACGAGCATTTTGGGGGGCATGGTTAAAGTTGCGCATGCGCTATGAGCGCACATACGGGTACTTCTCAGGCATGCCGGGTAATCTGTGACGTTTCGCTCTCTCAAAAGTTGGGCCATTTTATCATCATGCGCGAATGAGCAACTCTCATAGGAATGAATGAGGCCCCGCCTCCCACGCTGTATCCAGTTCTTATTATACATCCATGAGTTTACTCCATTGAGTGTTGACAAGAAACACGTGTTGACGAAATAAGTGTGATGTTTTGAAGTTTTGAGGTACGCAAAGGCGCGTAGTGACCCAAGTGACGTTACGCAATTCAGAGTTGTGCCGCGCATGCCTGCGTACGCCTGCGTACCAGTTATGTGCACCCCTGAATTATTGAGGGAGAATGATCCGGGGCTACAGAAAAAACATTCGGGGCTCAGGCGACGCCACTGGCTTCGGCCCTGGAAGACTGCAGAGAGTCACCCCTGTTTCCTCCACTACGGTCTGGGAGCCGACAGGAAAGTTTAACACTTGGTTAAAATACATCAAATCAGTCAGACTTCAGACAGGCCGCTCCCCATTTTGACTGCGCTGGGCTGTCACATGTTATGTTGCTTTGATGAATCAGAAAACAGGAAATACAAAAAGTTTACACCACTTGTAGAAGTCTCATTGGACTATAGGACGCTGATGTTCTGACATCCAGTAAAACAGAGTAAATAATGTGTTAGAAAGCAGATCCTGGTGTTAACACTCACCCTGTTGTCCTCCTGCTCCGTCGAGCTGTAAAATGGCTTCTGGCACTCTGACAAAATATTTGGACTTTTACGCCCTCACCTGTCTGCAGCTCCTCCTCTTGATTCATAACCAGCCTTACCAGCTGAACCAGTTCACAAACAGGGACTTTGTTCAGTGAGATAGAAATAGAGCTTAACACAAGCTCAACAAAGTTATTCAAATAAACATATTAAAACCACAGTGTGAAAATCACCCAGTAAACATCCTGCATTCAAAACCTCACTTAAAGGTCCCCTACTGTTTTTCATCAATATATCACAGGTCTCAGATATATACAGAACCTGTCTCTGATTGGCTGAAACACCAAACAGATCATTGCAGCATTACCCATAATCCCCTCTGGTTCAGCCCTGTTTCCAAAGTGCTGATTCTCTGTCTGTTACTTTAGATGAAAATAAGGAGCCCCTCTGAGAGAGATTTGGTTACAAAGAACTCAATGGTGCTCTAGGAGGAGATTAAGGTGATAAGGTGGGGGGGGGGGGGGGGGGGTACCTTGGTTGCTGATTGGCTAATGGTTACACAAGACAAAACATCGTTATGACATCATAAAGTGGCCAAAATCTGATCAACTCATTTTCAGACAGGTTTTTATAGAAATGGATCAGGACAAAAAGAGAGCGAACTGCAGCTCTGAGCCGCCTGCAGGGACAGAGAGGACATCCGTCAGTCACAGGGTATTCAAATGGCATCTTATCAGGAATTAAATATAATTTTTAAAGCTTTAATAATGTTTATAGTAATGATATTAATATATGTATTTGGTAGTTAATTATCCAATTTATATAACCCAATATCACAAACAACACTTGCTCAGGGGCTTCACAACGCAGAACAACTCACCTACATGACAGAATTAAAGGGGGAAATGTCCATCATTAATAATAATAATAATAAAACAAGTGAACAAAGCAAAGTGAATTGTGGATGTAGTGCTCAAACGGCAGAAATAAGCAGACATCATGCACGACTTCAAATAACAAATACATTTGAAATAAAGAAGATTAGAAATAAACAATCCTCCGTGTAATTGGATAAATGACAAACCACCTCACAGCGAGAAGAGATTTGAGTTAGTGGAAGAAATGGATGATTTATGACGGAGGGAAAGTGATGTATGATTTTCAAGAGACTACACTTGAATTGTTGGTCATTTAAAAATTGTTTTATCCTGTACATACAATAACAAAGAGTGTTCTGTTATAAAAACTCTTCATCAGCATATGTGAGGAACACCATTGAAGCTCTTTCAGATCAAATGTCCCCCCCCCCCCCCCCACCTTGATTGATTGATTGATTGAAAAGTTTATTAACAGCTTGTATATTGGGTACAGTACAGTACAGCTCAAAACATACAATTGTTAAGGGGATGCAGACCAGAGAAAGACTTTCGTCTTGTTTACATCAGGGTCCCCCATTTCCAATTCATCATATAATTTAAGACATATAAGACATATTTGACATACAGATGGCTTATTTACAATTTACATACAGTTGGTTTTTTACATACAGATGGCTTACTTACAATTTTCATTTTAGATTTCGTTCTATTACATCCTAACCGGACATTTAAAGGCCCTGACACACCAGGCAGTCACCAGAGAACTCGCCGACACCCGACACCGACAGTTCCATCGACGAGTTCTCCTGCGTCTTGGCCGTGTATCACACTGGAAATCACCGCAAAGACTTCAGCCGAGCACGTACGAACTGCGCATGCGTGAGTGGCAATAACTGTCCTTACCAGCAGGCGGCGGTAGTGTGTATTCGTCATTCAAAATAGGCAACAACCGGAAGACAGAGAAGAAGAACAGACTGATATAAACAAACAAATAGCGTGTGCGTTCCATTTTCACTCTCGTCCATCGAAAACATGTTTTAGAATATAAAAATACATGAATGATGAAATGAGCACATAAAGTGCAGACATACTATAAAATCACAGTTAATAGACCTGCATCTGATGATTGCAGTGTTCTGGCGGGTGTGTAGTTTATTGAGTCAGCAATGTAATAATGGCCACTTCTTGCTAAATTTACGATGAGATGAAAAACCGGACTTGACCAAACAAATCACGGAGCTCTCAGCAGAGGACAGCCGGGGACGCTCCCGCCGATATCAGAGATGTCCCTGCTATGTGTGGGAGGTAAGAGAGGACATTTAAGGGCTATGTTTGATGTCTTTAAGTATCACCTGCTGGTGTTTAGCTGCTGTCCTGTGCCTTAAATCGTTACGTCCCTCACTTCCGTTTCACTTCTCATTTGCTAGCTGAACAGCTGATCAGAGTGGTTTCTTGGCCCGATAGCTTGTGTCCGACACCCGGCCGATTCAACATGTTGAATCGGCCGGGTGTCGACCGTGAAAGGCCAAATAAGGCGTGTCACGGCCGAGGGTTCGGGACACACCAAATTGACTTTGGGCGACAAGGAACCCGTTGTCGCCAAACAACGCAAGACGGCCGATATCGGCCTGGTGTGTAGGGGCCTTAATGGCGCGTTTCCACTACAGCGCGGAGCACGGTTTAAGAGGGCTGTGACGTCAGCGGCCTGACTTTGGTTGCGTTTCCACTTGGCCTAGTACCGGCCGGCGGGTCCTAATTCACAGTTTTTCTGGCCTCATAAAATCGCGGGTCTAGGGCCAGAGACAACGAGGCTGAGTCGGGCTGAGTATGCTAAACTAGAGAGAGCATCGCTGGCAAGGGGGCTACAACTACAACAAGATGGACATATTTGACCGTGATTTAATTGTAATACACGTTTCAAAATGATGCCGAAGTAACAACATACTGATACTGGTTAGTAAAAACCATGAATTAATGCTTTGTCAAGTCTGCAGACAGACGGCAGGCGAAAAACCTTTTAAAATGCGTGTGTTCTAAATGGAGATTGGCTAAGCTAACGCAGTATATGCTCCGACCGTCCACACTCACAACAACGGCCTATACAGACATAAATAAAGCAGCGACTGTATTCACCATGACACAGGCAGTCTGTGGTTTGTACTTGTTTAACTTTTGTCTAGTTTCTGAACATATATGAGGAGCTGTGAGCTCTGAGTGCTAACAGCTAACGGCTGTGTTGTTTTTCTGGGGTTCTCTGAAGATCACGTCACGGCTCCGCCTACACTGCGTTACTATAGATACTGCCCCAGTTCCTAAACTGTAATGGAAATGCGCCATAAAGTGAGCCAGTCCTAACGAGGCCCAGCCATACCGAGCGGGGCCGAGCGAGGCCGTGTAGTGGAAACGCGCCATAAGACATACCAAGTCTACAGATATACAGTTAGTAACAGAGTCTAAAATGCGAGTATATACATAGATGGGGGGGGAAGCTGTCCATTGTACGACAGCAGTGGCGGCCGGCCCATAGGGGCGCTAGGGGCGCCGCCCCCCCCCTCTTCCCACATTAAAAATTAAACATTTAAAAAAATATATATTTAAAAAATATTTTTTTTATTTTTATTTTTATTCTTAATAAACAAGGTAAATATTATATAATTGGTATCAGTAAAATGTATAATCTACAATAAAATCTCGTTTAAAATTGTGTTACGATGTCTAAAGTTACTGATAAATCACATGTTTCCTGCCTGGCCTTGCCCGTGTATCATTACTCCCTCTCGTCTGGGCGCTATGCACAGCGCCCAGACGAGAGTGCAGCAAGTGCAGCAGAAGCCAACTGTTGCTATCTTTAAACTATGCCGCCCAAACATAATTTCAGCCAATCAGCGTCGTCAAATCTGATGGTCACAGGGCTCCTACGTGAGCGCCCGGTGCAGTCTGTGAGTTGTTTGGACTCGTATCCAAGGAGACAAAACAGGAAGCTGTCATACACTCTGGAAGCTACCATTAGCAGCTAATGAAAACTCAGTTTTTGACATAAAAATGGAATTATGGATCATCAATCATTTTTCAAAGTGACAGACACATTGGATTAACCTATGGATTAACCTTCAACTGCGTTTTTCTCGTTTTTGATCAGAATTGTTATTCTGCAAAAGGTGAGCATATCTCCATGTTTTGCTACCTAAAGCTACGTTGTGTGATGTCTGTATTTGCTTCCCCTGTCGCGAGTTCTGATCGCTCAGTGATGATACTTATATTTCTAGAATTTGTGGAATCTCAGTTTGTAAGCTTGTTTGTGCATATCCGATAAGTATATCGATTGATTTATACCTAGAGTGCGTCAGCATTTTTTTCGCTCAGGGCTCATTTAGACGTTTCTTGTGAGACTTGTGTTTTGTTTCGGTAAACATGGTTCATATCATCAGTTAGATGCGTTTCCTCTGAGTAGGACACATGAATAGTTTATTACATTTTAAGAAGCCCTGAGACACAGTTTCGTGAGAAAAAAAACGGGGGAAAAAAGCCCCTTAACAGGTTAAATGGGAATTAAATCAGTGTTCCCAAAGCCCCGGTGTTCTGCAGTTTGTGTGGGCCTACTGTACTGTTGCACAGTTTATGCTGTAGAAACTATGTCCAGGACAAGGTGTTTGGAAGTTTTGGAAGATTCATAGCTCTAACCACACTGAAGTTATGGAGGTATTGATCAGTCTTCTCATATTTTTAAGCCTCAAATTGTCCTTCCCCCTGTTAGAAATTAAAATCAATGTTTAATAGCATAATTCAGTCTAAAACATATCGGCAGTTTAAAAGCTGTTTTATTGTGAAAAAGCCCGGAAGTTCTCAGGAAATCTCAATGCCAAGCTTTTATTCTGAAAATCTTTCATATCCGGTTAGCAGTTAGCATGTAGCTAAATAATAATACGTTTTCTGAATGTAAAGTGAAAATGACATGGAGTGTTACACACCAAAACGTACGGACTTTAACACTACATCTATAGACGTCGAGATATTATTACTGCTGAATATTAAATGAAGGTACAGTTGATCGTAGTGTTTACACACACGTGAGAAGCTATCACGTCAGAGGGAGTTTCCGTAAATGAGAACTGTGCCGTAGCGGTGATGCTAGGACTTCTAAACTAACTATTACAGCTGTTTATAAGGTATTAAATAGAAAGTCATGACAGAGATAAGGAGGAGAAAAGGCTTAAGGAAGTAGGCAGGGAATACAAAATGTCAAAATCATCTGTTCTCTCACGATATCGAACATTGAAAGATGAGAAGGGCGGTCCCACTATCTACACAGCGGGAGAGAACGAGAAGAGGATAAATCGAATCAAAAAGTACAGCCCGGGCTCTTTTCCTTCGCTGCAGCCACAGGGAGACATCACCGGCTTTGTCTCTTCCTTACCTATGCTTGTTCTTTAACCACGTTACTTAATTAAAGTACCCATTTGAACCTTTTCAGAGACTCCATTAGTCTCATTATTTTAAGTTTCTTTCCTGGGAGCGAGAAGATCACGATTTATCAACACCCCCCTCTAACATCACCAGAAGTCATAATTTAAGGGGTCTTTTCTCAAAAAAAATTACCGGGGGAGCATCCCCTAGGACCCCCCTAGTATTGTTTGATCACCATTTCCACAGCCCCACATAAAATATTTTCCACCAGCCGCCACTGTACGACAGGTTGAGATTTGTACCATTACCGGGGCCAGTTTTGCAATGCTCTCCCCCGAAGGTGCTCTTTAAGAGAGGTTTTGAAGGTAAGTATAGTTTTACTTTCCTTTACAGTTGTGGGAAGAGCGTTCCACCTTGATGTAATAATTGCGAAACGTGTATTCCCCCTTTTTTGTGCCAAATCTAGGTTTTACATGATTTGTGGAGCTCCCTCTGGTGTTATGATCATGGTATCCCTTGACCTTTGGGAAGAATTTTGACATGTACATGGGTACCATAGAGGTGTAGTGGATCTTGTAGACCAGGCCCATTGCAAGTAGCTGTACTCTGTCGTCTACTCTAAGCCATCCTAGGTTGTCGAAGTGGGCAGAGGTGAGGTGGGTTCTAGATGAAAGGTCAAGCAGTAGTCTGACCAGTTTATTTTGCGATGTTTGAAGTTTTATTTTTAGCGCCTTGGAGGTGCTATGGTACCATGACGTGCAAGCATAGTCATAGTACCCTTGAATGAGTGCTCCTGCCAGAGTTTTCAGGGTGTTTTTGTTTACCAGAGAGGAGATCCGGTATAGGAATCTAGTTCTTTGATTGACTTTTTTTATTACATTGGGTGCCATTTTGTCACAGGAGAGGTTTGCCTCAAGAATAGATCCTAGGTATTTCATTTCCTTCTTACTTGTGACAATAATGTCACCCACTGCAACTGAGAAGTCGTCGGATTTGCTGAGATTATGTTTTGAACCGAAGAGAATGGACTCTGTTTTACCCAGGTGTAATGATAATTTATTATCGGCGAGCCAGGTGCAGATTCTGCCGAGCTCGGAGCTGAGTGTTTTTTCAACCTGCAATCTGCTCCTGTCAGAGACCAGCAGGGCTGAGTCGTCCGCGAACAGGAACAAGTTGCAGTCACATGCTGATGACATGTCATTTGCATAAATTAGGAACAGTAACGGACCTAATATGCTTCCTTGTGGAACACCACAGCTCACTGGGAGGGGGGGGACAGAGTACCGTTTACCTCCACCATCTGTTCTCTCCCCTCCAGGTAGGATTGCATCCAGCTCACCGATAGTTTATCAAAACCAATTACTTTTAGCTTGTCAATCAGAATGGGGTGATTGACAGTGTCGAAAGCCTTTTGTAGGTCCAGCATCACCATGCCGCAGTATTTACCCTCGTCCACCTCTTGTTTGATGTGGTCGTTCAAATAAAGAAGGCATGTGTCAGTGGAGTGGGATGTTCTAAAGCCAGATTGAAATTCATAGATTAGTTTCTTTTCCGCGAGGTACTTTTCGACCTGTTCATATACTATTTTTTCCATGACTTTCGAGATGGAGGTAAGTATAGAAACAGGGCGGTAGTTGCCTGGGTCCAATTTGCTGCCCTTTTTGTGCAGGGGGGTTACTCTTGCAATTTTGAAGTCTTTGGGTACTTTTCCCTGTTTTATGGAGAGGTTAATTATGTGAGCTATGACTGGTGAGATGGAGGGGATATTGTTGTGGCCAGTGGCCTTGTTAGGTTTGAGGGTGCTCAGTTTAATGAGTACCTCTGCTGTTGTTACCCTTGCTAGACTGAAATCATCTTTGCGTACCCCTAGGTTTTTGTAGTAGGTCATGATGTGATCTACTCCAAAAAGCCCTGAGTGGGAGGGTAATTTATTTACAAGAGTTGTGGCTATGTTTGTGAAAAAAATGTTCAAGTACTTGGCCACATCCAGTTTGTCTGTGATGAGCCTGTTATCTGTCTTTATGTTTAAGTTTGAAAATCTTGTTTTGAGTTTTTTACTGCAGCCAAGCTGGTTATTGAGTAATTTCCAAAGTTCACGGGGTTTATTTTTGTTTTCCTCAGTTTTGTCATTGATGAAATTCTTTTTGGCAGTTTTGATCATGGAGCTTACGTCATTTCTTAGTCTGTTTCTTTCAATTTTTAGTTCAGTCACGTGGGCCTGGAGTTCACTGCTCGTGCTTTTGGAAAGCATTGACTGACTTTTATGAAACTCAGAGCATTTTTTGTCTCTGGTTTTCATGGCGGTCAGTATGCCGGAGTGCATCCACGGCTCAGCGGGATTTTTTACCCTGGTTGTTCTTAGGGGGGCCAAATCATTGAGTATTGCAGAGAATTTGTTTTTGAAACCAAGCCATGTTTCTTCAACTTGTGTACCACTGAGCTCATCTGACCAGTCCAGGCTCTCCAGTTCTAGGTTAAAGGCCTCGCTAGAGTAGTTTTTGAGGTCTCTAGATATGACTGTTTTGTGACAGCCGGCCTTTTGTTTTAGCTTTTTGCGGGTACAGAATATCATATAATGATCACTTAAACCGCATGCTATAACCCCTTTACTGGAGATCCTGGACCTGTCAGAGGTCAGAATGAGATCAATGGTAGTTTGTGTTGTTTCACATACCCGGGTGGGTTGGGTGATTAGCTGGCTGAAGCCGTGCAGATCACAAATCCTACTGAAGGACTTGAAGACGGACGTGTCTTTACATTGCATATCCGTGTTCCAGTCTCCAATAATAATTGTCTCTACATCCCCCACATCAGCCTAACACCCATCTAATGTATCATAAAAGTCACTCTGTTCCGGTGGTCTATAGATTGTCCCGACTATTACAGATTTAGCATTGTCAAAAAGAATTTCAACCCACACAGATTCAATATTTTCATGATGCAGGTCAGTACGGTTTTTGAAATTGGTGTCTTTATGTATGTACATGCAGACACCACCTCCATTCACGTTCCTGTCCCTTCTCACTACAAGATAATCTTCAATTTCAATCTCTGAATCTGTAATGGAATTGTCCAATTTGGTCTCAGAAAAGCATAATATGCTTGCCTTACCGTTCATGAATAGTTGCCTGAGTTCAGACAGTTTGTGTCTCAGGCTGTTAGTGTTCAGATGAAAAATATGTAGTCCATTTTTGTTGCTTAAATGCACAATGTCGTCAGCTTGCAGATATTTGTCTTTGTCCGTTGCAGCAACTGGCTTGCGGCCTGCCGTGGTGCTTGGAGCGGTGGAGCGGTGGGGGGTGGGGTGGTGGGGGGAGGGAGGCTCCGTTGTATCTTTAGCCGTTGATATGCTAGCAGGGTGGCTAACAACATGGCGGATATTTGTTCCCTCGGATCTCGGTTCACTTCCTCTCGTCACTGCCTCATGCGTGTCTGTCTGCCGAGGCGTCCTCGGGGGAATGTCGAAGTCTCCGTTGATTCCTCTGTCTCCGCTGTCTCTGTTGTCGTCTCGTAGTTGTTGCTGCAGCGGAAGAGATGCTAGTTGTGATGCTAGTTGTGATGCTAGTTGTGATGCTAGCTCCTCGAGCCTGCAGGACTGGCTTCTTGTCTGCACCGGGCCCGGATTCAGATGGATGTCTCCCGCTAACAATAAGACCAAGACGATCATACTTCTTCGGTCTAGTTTGCCTGACGGGGGTAAGTACTTTCGCGTCGGGTTTGCAGTTAATAATGCATGAATGCTTGCACTTCCAAAAGCGAGGTGTTTCCTTTCCCAGCCGTTGAGAAGGTAAAAGTCATTGTGGTTCATTTTATCCCCGCTTTCATTACTCTCCTTCACTAAGTGATGTTGCCTCATTGATGAGTTGAGGTAGGAGTCCATAATCCATATTGTCAGGAGGATGAAATATGTGAAAAATCGTGAGGAATAACCTCCAAAGCGGGAGCTCTCGAAAATGCGACCACTCATAGCGAAACCGGATGCTGTAGGCGGTCACAGAGAGTCTGAGCGGGTGCTCCAGGTGTTTGGAGATCAGCGCGGCCACGATGACGGCGAAGGCCACCTGCTGGATCTGGATCCCCAGGTAGACCAGCAGCAGGCCGAACAGCTGCAGCGTCCACGACAGGATGTTCATGCTCTTCTCGTCCACCAGGGGGCCGTACCGGTAACACACGGCGAAGGTGGCGAAGCCCACCACCGTCCGTCACGTAGCCTGAGGAAACACAGGAACATATATAGTTACTTACAGGGTTTTATTATTCTTTTTAATAACAACTTTAGGGCACACATGATCAGAAGCTTTTAAATTTGAAGGACCTGTAGTAATTTACTGACCACTAAATAACGTGGGATAATCTGGGACTATGAGTGAATGAGGCGTATTCAAATAATCCTTTACTGCCATCTAGTGTCTGATAAAATAAAGTGTTGCAGCAGCATAAAACAAAACGAGGCATTGCACATAATAACTCATTAAAAGACTAGAAATAAACAATTCTAAAATATAAACATCTCAAAAGAGAAATAGAAATAAACCAGCACTAGAGAGTTAAAAGAAAAATGTACAGATGATTAAAGAAATCTATAAAATGTCTCAGAAATAAAAATAAAGAAACTCTATTGAAGGGCCAATTTTCTCTGAACACAATACAGTATAAGCAGGATATTATTTACATAAAGTGTGCAAGGAATGGAATATTCAATGAGATGTAAATATAAAAAGTACAGTGTGAATGTTATAAGTCCAGTTAACCAAGGAGAAGCTATGGAGAGGTGAGTTCTCTTCCAACATGGTGTTAGTAGTGAATACATGATGGCTGTAAACATTGTGTTATCAAGTTCTTTAACCAATATGAATAAGATATTATAAATACATGATGACAGATAATAAAACCTGTTTTTGGTGAACATGATTTCACTAAATAGTTGTGATGAGTCCCTGTATCTGCAGCCATTTGAGAAGAGATGAGTTTCTAGATAACTGGATCCATTCCCCAGCTGTGTTAACTCTGCCCTTTATTTACCAAATCCAATCTGTAAATGAATACGCTCTGATGAAGGCTGCGTGCCAACACACCTGAGCGTCTTTCTGTTGCGATGTGAGGCAAATAAACAAAAGTGTTTTATTATCTATAAAATGTTTGTGTTGTGAAGGCTCTTCTTCACCTAACGCCACGTTCCAGTGTTCCCGCAGAATGGTCTGAAGGTTCCTTCCCACCAGCTGGATGGCGTACAGAGAAAACGACCAGCCGCCGACAATCAGGACATAAAACGGGCTTTTCTGCAGAGAAGAGAAGAAGAAAGTAGGTGAGGCCATCAGAGGTGGGAAGTAGAGGAGTACAAATACTTCCTTACTGTACTTA
This sequence comes from Trematomus bernacchii, assembly GCF_902827165.1. Lineage (NCBI taxonomy): Eukaryota > Metazoa > Chordata > Actinopteri > Perciformes > Nototheniidae > Trematomus > Trematomus bernacchii. The sequence continues at coordinate 103,040 of NW_022987713.1, forward strand.
AGTACATGTTTCTGGTATCAGTACTTTACTCCACTACTTATTTTTCTGACCACTTTTTACTTTGACTTCTTACATTTTGAACCCAAATACCTGTACTTTCTACTTCTTACATGTTGAACACAAATACCTGTACTTTCTACTTCTTACATTTTGAACTCAAATACCTGTACTTTCTACTTCTTACATGTTGAACACAAATACCTGTACTTTCTACTTCTTACATGTTGAACACAAATACCTGTACTTTCTACTTCTTACATTTTGAACACAAATACCTGTACTTTCTACTTCTTACATGTTGAACCCAAATACCTATACTTTCTACTTCTCACATTTCCCAAACAGGCTGGTTCCTTTAGTTTGAATGTGTGTTTGGTGGCGTGATCATTATTATTTAGAGTCATTGCGTGCCTATTGATTTGAACACGATCCGTGTATCCATCATTTCCTGGTCTTCTCTAAAGAAGAGGGACCAATGAAAACGTTGTCATGTTGCCGTTGTTCAGCATGGAAACATTCATTAGCTAACAATGACATTATTGTTCTATTAATATAAAGGGAGGTCAGGTACTCTTTAAAACAGATGGTAGTTATGGGTACTTTTTACTGAAGTACATTTCAAAGCCCTCTTTACTTTGACTTGAGTAAAGAAGTTTAGTCAGTACTTCTACTTTCACCAGAGAATTTTTAAACATGAGTATCTGTACTTCTACTTGAGTACAGGATGTGTGTACTTTTGCCCTCTCTGGAGGCCAAAAGGGAATTTACCCGTTAAACCATCCATCGATCTTTTAACGCTTATCCCAATGCTAAATAAATGGAACAGTGTAAATAATGAACTTGTGTTTAATGTTGAATTCATGTTGAACTTGGGCCTGCGACCATAGTTTGTATTTTATTTTGAAAATCCAGAGAGGAGGTTTGAGTCGTACTACAGGCATTTTGCATTTCTCTCAGTAGAAAACGATCTTTCTGAGAGTCTGTTGGCTCGGACATAAACTCTGTAATAAATGTTGTCTACTTTTCATAAGAGGTGTAAAACCTGAGAGCATTTCAAATCTCATATGAAGGAAATGCTTGTAGAATCTGTAGTTGTATTTGTGTTGTTGATTTAATGTGTGAACGAGGCGATACAGAGAAGTGAAGCTGTCACTATCAGGCTGTAGTTTGTTATAAACTGTTGGAGTGGTAAGCAGGCCTTTTGGTTCTGGATATCTGGGGAGTCAGGTGGTCCGTGAGTGTTTGCTTATTGGTTGAGTGGTCCTTGGTATGAAAAGCCCCTCCCCATGACTGACCTCACCTTATCCCTAAAGGAGATGCCAGCCACCCTCAGGAGGAAAACCCAATATCTGTTCAACATGGCAGTAAAATGAGTCCTTACCTTCGGAGGACGACGATGATGAGAGAGGCGATCATGCCGGTGCTCATACCAGCAGAGGAGAAGAACACTTGACTCCTTTATTGAGGGGAGAAAGACGAGGGGTTCAATATGTTATTATCCTTTTTAATTTAAATGCATCTTAGTGTTGTTAAATAGGCTTCATACAAAGTGACCTGCTGAGTGAGTCTGCAAAGACGAACAACAACGCTCCGGAGAGGAAAACCAGAAACAGATAAATATCAAACTCTGCAACGAAAAAAGAAGAGGAATCAATGAATGAAAGTTTCTTTATAAAACCCAATATCACACATTCTACATTTCTCTCTTTACAGTTTGTAACTTAGAGAGGAGCAAACGTTCAACAGAACATGAGCTCAGCCTCTGTGTCGTATTCATTACTGGCAAACAACAGGTGGACTGAAAACAAACCAACAAGACCCACGTGACAAACACCTGAAGGGATGATTAAATACAGATGTGTGTGATCTAAAATAACAACAATAATGGAGATGATTGCCTCAGGCTGAATAAGCATGCTGGCTCCTATAACCTTTGTTCCTAATCTCAACCTCCTGCTGAACCAGAGATGTTAAAAAGGATCACTGTAATGCAGGGGGTCAAACTCAATCTCATCACGGGCACATCAGCATTAAGGTTGCACTCAAAGGGCCGGTTGTAACTTTAAGACTATATAAATATACTAAATATATAATATATAATATATATAAAATAATGTATTATATTGTATTAGTGCCTCTGCATCGGATAGGGTAATAACTTCATAATTAACTACGTCTGAAAGCAGATGTCTAGGGCAGATAACTGCAAGTCTCTTCAGTGCTCATGTCACAAAATGAGATGCATTGTGGGACATGTAGTTTATGGGCAACGTGCTTCTGTAAAGCGGCATGTAACCAACCGTATAATAAACGTATTTTATTCAGAGCTCTTGAGGCTCGCATTAAATGAAGTCGCAGGCCGGATTTGTTATTATCCGTACGCATGTGGCCCTGATCCTCTTCTGTGCCTTATTTTGTACCAGAGATGTGAAAAAGGATCACTGTAATGAGTCTTTAACGAGCAGATTTCTAACGAGTGTCTATGTGTGTTTCCCACTCCATACATGCCAACCTTTCCAAATCCAAAAGAGGTAGGTTTGCGCGCGGCAAATGTGCACGCCCAAATTAGGTAATCAGAACCCCAGTAATTACATGTATAAACCATGTATTTAACATATATTGCATCATTTTATGCATTTTTCAGAAAAAGTGGTAGTTTGGTAAACACTAAACAGTGACATCAACGACATGTTTGGTCTGTAAAATGCCTGAAAAGTAAAAGAATGGGAGATAAATATCCCAAAGTCTCCACATTTTATTATATTTTTAATGTGTTTCTGGTCCTCTTTCAGTTGCATTGTTGGAGAAGCCTGTGACATAAGATTTTCAACAACATAATTACTCTGTAGCTATGTTAGTTTGACAATAAATAACCTTGAACCTTGACAGTGTAGATCAGGGGTGCCCAACCTTTTTTGAACCGAGAGCTACTTTTAAAGTGGCCAGTCTGCCGAGATCTACCAGTCCAAATAGAGAGGTGTAGCCATTACTGACAGCCTACTACCAGGTAAATACACACTTCTACTTGTATAAAACTGACCTTTGTACGATTAATACTTCATAAAATACTGCAGATCCTTTATCTTACCTCTTTCTAATCAACACACACACAAGTATTTAACTGAAGTTACACAACAGTGTTGTTGATACAGAGTTGGGAGTTTATTCACACGTCACAAACTACAGAGCAAACAGGTCCACAGACGACGCCATAGCCCTCACCCTCCACACTGCCCTCTCACACCTGGACCCGAAGAAGAGGAACACATATGTGAGAATGCTGTTCATTGACTACAGTTCAGCAGTCAACACCATTGTGCCCTCCAAGCTGGCCATCAAGCTCAGAGACCTCGGACTCAACAGCGCCCTCTGCGACTGGATCCTGAACTTCCTGACGGGCAGACCCCAGGCAGTGCGGGTGGGAAATATCACATCCTCCACCCTGATTCTCAACACCGGTGCCCCTCAAGGCTGCGTGCTCAGCCCTCTCCTCTACTCCCTGTTCACCCACGACTGCGTGGCCACACACAGCTCCAACACCATCGTGAAGTTTGCTGATGACACGACCGTCATCGGCCAGATCACAGACGATGACGAGACGGCGTACAGAGAGGAGGTCGAAAACCTGACATCTTGGTGCCAGGAGAACAACCTCCATCTCAACATCAGCAAAACAAAGGAGCTGATTGTGGACTACAGGAAGCAGCAGGGAGAGGGACACGCCCCCATCGCCATCAATGGGACTACGGTGGAGAGAGTCAAAAGCTTCAGGTTCCTTGGGGTCCACATCACTGAGGACCTGACATGGTCTCTTCACACCACCACCATCACTAAGAAAGCTCGACAGCGGCTCTTCTTCCTCCGCAGGTTGAGGAGGTTCAAAATGGATTCCAGGATACTCTGCAACTTCTACAGGTGCACGATAGAGAGTATCCTCACTGGCAGCATGACGGCCTGGTACGGCAGCTGCACCGACCTCGATCGTAAGGCTTTACAGAGGGTGGTGAAAACTGCACAGCACATCACCAGGACGGAGCTGCCATCCATGGAGGACCTTTACTCCCAGCGGCTCAGGAAGAAATCACTACGGATTATCAAAGACCCCCATCACCCCAGCCACAAACTGTTCTTTCTGTTGCCGTCTGGCAGACGTTACCGCAGCATCCTGGCAAGGACAAGAAGATTCGGAGACAGTTTCTTCCCGCGGGCAGTGAGACTGTTAAAAAATTGAACTGTTGAAACAACTTCAAACATTCAACTGCTACTCAGTAGTATGTATCTAATACCTAATATATATATATCATTCCAATAACTTGTATATAGACTCATACTGCACTATTCCACATCATAACTTTATTTCATTTTTATAACTATTATTATTTTTGTATTGCTCTTGCTCTTATTGTTATTATGTTATGTTATTATGTTGCATTGTTGGAGAAGCCTGTGACATAAGATTTTCAACTGCATAATTACTCTGTAGCTATGTCAGATTGACAATAAAGAACCTTGAACCTTGAACCTTGAACAGTGGGTAATGTTTTCAAGAAACATTGAACAGTGCTGCCACATATGACACAGGAAAAAAAGAAAAGACTCTGAACCCTTTCTTTGCCATTATATAAAAATAGTGTTGCTACAAAAGTATAAATTAGTTTTACTAATAAGACAACTCAGATCTGAAGCTACACAGGAATCTGCTGCCAAAGTGCAATAAAAAAGACAAAATTAATAGAATCAAATCCTTTTCTTTTTTTTGCATTTTAGTAGAGTATAAAAATAAATGCCTTTAAAATAGGATGCAAGCAACACTAGTTTCTTAACCTGAATTGATAATAGACTATAATCAATTTAAACAGAACAGATCTTAAAGTTTGCATTCTTATACCATTTTGTACAATAATTATAATGAATAAGTTCAAACAAACTAAAACTTACAGCTGATTAATAACGGTATCTAACTTGAGTTTTTATTATATCAAAAACCTGTTGAAATGCTATACTGTTATTTTTACTGTCCCCAAAAAGCGCGTCGGCAGCCTCCAGGAATGCTTCTTTCACAACTTCGCCGTCTTTGAAAGACTTCATGTGTTTTGCAAGAACGTGCCTGACACGATAAGATGCTATGGTAGCAGCCTTGCTCTTGTTGGGCCTGGTGAAAATGGACTGCTGTGCATTTAGCTGTTCTTTCAGGTCCCTCACCTTTTGGGAGCGTAGGGCAGAGTTAGGAGGGAATTCCGTCTCGTAGCGTTTGTGCACTGTTTTGAAATGCCGCTCCTAAATTACCCTTCTTCGATAAAGCCACGCTCGCATTGCAGATGAGACAGATAGACTTTGAATTGGAATAGATACAAAAATAATCATCCTCCCCACTCAGAGTGAAAATTATATATTTTGGGCTCTTTTGCTTCTGCCATAATTGTGGTCTTGTGTGTGCGGACTGCACAGCAAACTAGTGCCCACTGCCTACCAGCCACGCCCCGATACATGGGGTCACGCCAATCACAAAGCTTTGATGCGGTCAAGTGCATTATTCTGGCACAGGAAGATTATGTTATAGGACATTAACGATAAAACAGAATATTGTTGTTCTATTTTTAGACACATCTCGCGATCGACTGAAACACAGAGGACTGTTTGTATGATGGGATCACAGACACGCTGCAAATGGTGTCCGCCAAAAGTCGAGTCCAGTGTCTATGTAGTGTCATTTTTATTTGTTATAGTTTGGGAAGATTGAAAATCGGTAGGGAGAGTCAGTTAAATCGGTAGGCGGTAGAAACAAAAGCGGTAGACTACCGCCCAAATCGGTAGGGTTGGCAGGTATGCCACTCACTCCTGATAGCCTTGACGGTGAACCTGGTTTTGTCGGCCGGGTCGATCTTGAAGCAGGTCTTCTTGCTGAACAGACCGATGTTGATGGTGGTCTCGTTTTGCCGCTCTCGTAACAGACTCTGCATCCAGGACCAGACACTGAAGCGCTCAAGCTCCTGCAGCTCCTCCTCGCCCTCCGCCATCTGCACCTTGAACACGTTGGAGCTCCACACCTTCACCTGGCGGACACACGCAGGAGGTATTACGGACAGAGCTTCACTGTAAGGACTTTAGTCTGTGAGGTTAGGAAAGGCTGTGAAACACTGATGAGACAGATCCTAAAGAAGGTATTATGGAGCTGATCATCATTTTAATAATCCATTCCTTGCTCAATTCATGCATTTATAATATCCTGCGTTATATAATGTGTTACTGTAAATGTGTATTTCCACATGTATATTATTTTACTTTTTAATGCTATTTTATTTATATTTCAGAAATATTTTTGGATTGTTTTTTTCTAGTGTTTTCATTTCTCTTATGTACATTGTCTTGTCTTTTTATGCTGCTGCTATTAAACAAAAAAGTGTAAAAATAAACATTTTAGATTCTTCAAATGAGCCCCCTTTTGCCTCGATGACAGCTTTGCACACTCTTGGCTTCTCTATATAAATATACATATATAAGTATATAATATATATAAAATAATGTATTATATTACATTATTGGCTCTGCATTGGATTATTATCAGTTCTGGATATAACTTCATAAATAACTACGTCTGAAAGCAGAAGTCTAGGGCAAATAATACAAAGCAAATATTCAACAATTACACCAATTGTGTTGTATATTATATTCTTTGCACGCTCTTGCGGGGCCACAGAACATGAGGTCACGGGAGTTTGACACCCCTGATTTAAACCGAGATAAAAATATACCAGATATATGTTTAACATGCACAGAATCAAGGGGAACGTGGTTTCTCTGTGTTTGGCGGAGCAGAAAGTTGAAGGTGTTCTGGGCGGAGGTACGAGGTCAAATAAAGAAGATCATTTGCAGCAGATTTGATCCAAAGATCTGTTGGGTTTATATCCAGGAGAGCATGAACATAGAGAGTCCTCAGCTCGTTTACATAAAGCCACAAAACTGAAATCATTTTGTATTTGTATTTATTTTCTAAAACAGATACCAAATATTGAATATATTTTATTTGGATTTCTTTAAAAAAAAACATTTAAAAAGCTATACCTAAGAGGACAACATTATTATGAATGAACAATAAATAAAGTATTTTTTATGTGTAAAAATTGGGACCAACATTGACTTTAAAGCATTTTTTACATTTATTATTTATTCTTCACAGTGTGTAATTCGTCAATGATTAGCAAGAATACTTTTTTGAGTTTTGCATTTTTATTTGTTGTGAAAAACACCAAAAAACTCAAGTCTCAATCTGGTGGAAAACAGCCAGAAAACCGTCTGTGGAGGAAGAAGCTTTCTGTTCCAGCATGACTGAGCCCCACAAAGCAGCTCCATCAAGGCCTGGATGGATGAGTTTGGTGTGGAAGAACTTGACCTCAACCCCACTGAACACCTTTGGGATGAACTAGAACGGAGAGCCAGCCTCTCGTCCAACATCAGTGTGTGACCTCACTAATGCTCTTCTGGATGAAAGGGCTTCCCACAGACACACTCCAAGATCTGTAGAAAGCCTTCCCAGAAGAGTGGAAGCTGTTATAACTGCAGAGGGGGACCAACTTCAAATGAATGCCTAAGAGTTTGGAATGGGATGTCCTGAAAGCTCCTGCAGGTGTAATCAGAATCAGAATCAGAATCAGAATCAGAATCAGAATCCCTTTATTAGTCCCACAGAGGATACATGTACATTGTTACAGCAGAAAAGAGACAAAGACAGCTTCATGTTACCTAAAGCATGCATACAACAAAGTATTCAAGATGATGGTATATATTGCAGAGTATTAATGGCATATATATATATATTGTATATTGCACATAGTTGGTATTTAACAACAAGGGGTGTTATAGTCTGTGTTGTTGTGTGGGGGGTCTACTAGGGGTCGTGGTGGTTATATAGTCTGACCGCTGCAGGAAGGAAGGACCTGCGGTATCTCTCTAATGTGTAGGTGGTCCAATACTTTTGTCTACATTGTGTATAATTGAGTATCATCCGCATAACAATGAAAATGTACCGAGTGATTCCTTATTGCCTAAAGGAAGCGTATATAATGTGAACACAATAGGTCCAAGCTCTGAGCCCTTATGCTTTGCTGTGGCAGAACTGGCTGGATCAAATCAAACAGAACTCTAAACACATTTTCAGCTCTGCACACAATCTGCAATTCAACTCTGCACTTTCTAAAACACTGCACACGGTTCTCTGAGTAACACACAGAGATCTGACATATTCACCTGTCAGCCATTTTCAACACACTGCCATTAAACATGCTACACATATGAGCCAATGAACAGATACACATGCCAGCTGACCGTTAACGCCTGGCTGCTTTACTGCTGACTCAGCAAGCAGGATATAAGTACAAGAAGTGGGATATTTATTTTAAAAATCTGTTTTTTTATCACAGAGCTGAGAAAATAATATTTAGTCTTAAAGTTATGTGAAAAAAATATATAATATCCTGAAGGATTATGAAATACACAAGAAAGAAAACAAGATTTAAGTCGTTAATTCATGAGAAAAGCACTCGGATAGAAAGTCAGAAACATTTCAAATATTTGTTTAAAATGTCGTTTAAATACAATGTCCAAAGAAAATATTCAGAGTAATTCTTATTACAGTTTTATAATTGTTTTATATATTCCTCAAATGATCTGCTTTGACTGCAGCTTGAGAAACTTCTGGATTCAGTCTGAAAGCATCCTTTTTTAACTTTAAACATGATCTTTAATAATGTTGTAGTTTAGTTTACTCTGAGAGGTGGACTGGCTGGACTCCTCACTGGGACTCTGGTTCTGGACCAGCTTGCAGGGTCCAGGAGTTCTTGGAGAGAAGGAGCGCTTCCTGCCGCAGGACTCGGGGGATGGGAGTTCCTGAACATGGAGAAACAGCTTCAGTTATTATGCTCCAAATATCTGGAACAAAGTCACAGAAAGAATGTGTCTGCAGCTCAGAGAGTCCTGCTGGGAACCCACACATGTTGAGGAGCCCAAAGTGTGATGAGAGAAATGTACAGTACGGGTCCCCAGCACATAGAAGCTGCCGGATGCTAACCTGCATATGTTGGGAGAGCTTTACAGACCAGGAGAGGAACTAAGTACATTTACTCAAGGACTGTACTTTTACATTACATGTTATTTGTTAGATGCTTTTATCCAAAGCGACTAACATACTCAATACTGTGGGCAATCCCCACAGGAGCAATTTGGGGTGAAGTGTCTCAGGGACAAAACTACATGCTGACTGCAGTGGGGTTTGAACCTGTGTTCCCTTGATCCGAACACCAATGCTCTACCCACTGCGCCGCACGCCTCCACACTTAAGTACAATGTTGAGGTACTTGTACCTTTCCTGAGTATTTCCATTTTATGCTACTTTGTACTTCTACTCCACTACAGTTCAGAGGTACATGGTGTACTTTTACTCCACTACATGTATTTAATACCTGATATGATCAATAATTATAAAACTTATCTTAAACTTATATTATTCTGAAATGGACCAATCTGCACAATGACTACTTTTGGTACTTTAACTATATTTTGATGCTAATACTTTTCTACTTGTATTGAGTAACATTTGAATGCAGGCCTTTTACTGTAACAGAGTATTCCTACACTCTGGTACTTCTACTTTTACTCAAGTACAAGATCTGAGTACTTCTACTTTTACTCAAGTACAAGATCTGAGTACTTCTACTTTTACTCAAATACAAGATCTGAGTACTTAATACTCAAGTATATGTTGATGGTAATACTGTAACAGAGTGGTTATAATGTTGATGTTTTCATGTGTTTTATTCTTCAGAGTTTATTTACATTTTACAGAGTGTCAGTGAACGCGTCACTGTTTTGATAGACAGTTCTTGTGAAGAGAAACAGCCAAAATGATGAAGAGAGAAAAACAAGAGTGTTGTTTTCCTCTGAGGACATGCTCCATGAAAGAGTTTCATATCTTGATGAATGGAGGATATTCAGTACTCACAGTTCTTCTGGATCTTGGCTCTGATCGTCTCATCCTCTCTGATCCTATAGGGATGAACACAATCCAACAGTTATGGATCCAGTTTAAAATAAGTGTTTGTTCTTTGAGTCAGCTTCAGAGTCCTGACTGATCTCATGCTTTACATCCCATCATATCTTCTCTGCAAACACTACGACTGACTGCCACAGCTCTCAGCTGCATTACAGGAAGTAACAGTCATTAGTCAAGGAGCTAAAAACATCCCATCAAAAACAGACTACTTTTTCCACTCTTCTGTCAAATCCCATATGTCTGGTGGAAAGTTGATTACTTACTAAATGTGGCTTTGCATTTTCAGCTGGCCTTCTATAGTTGATGGAAGAATGAAAGAGCCTGCAGTCAGTGGGTAACATCACTTATCTGTTGTGATTCCCCAGTGAGAGAAACACCTCCCTGTGTTTCATACAATACTGCTGAACCAGCAGAGACCCCTTACTGACCTGAGGGTCTCCAGTCTGCAGTCTGGACTCTCCAGAAGAGCTATCAGCAGCTTCTCATCTGAATCCTGCAGATCATTGAGTCTCAGGTCCAGATCTCTCAGATGGATGTTGGACTTCAGAGCTGAGGCCAGAGCAGAACAGCTGATCTCTGACAAACAGCAGTTCCTCAGACTGAATAAAGAAAACATGATGAGGATACAAATCAGTTTATAATCCAATCAGATGTTACTCAACATTTAAATGAATGGGAACAGAAAAATATGTCTACTTCAGAAAGTGAACTTTATCATGTAAAACTAAAATGACTTCAGATGACCTTTATTCAGACGTTATCGTTTACTAAATATTAAATAAATAGATTTACTTTTTACAACTAACATCTATTACAGTTACTTTAAGAAACAGTCAACATGTATGTCTTTAGTTCTTACTTCTTACTCTTAAAAATGAAATATGGATATAAGGACATTTACTACTCTATGGATGTAAGTTATTAATGATTATAAATCAGGTTCAATTCCAAAGTGAACATGTGAGATCTCCAGCAGTAACAGAGAGTCAGTGAACTGACCTGAGAGTCTCCAGTCTGCAGTCTGAACTCTCCAGAAGATCTCTCAGCAGCTCCACTCCTGAATCCTGCATTTCGTTCTGACTCAGGTCCAGATCTCTCAGATGGATGTTGGACTTCAGAGCTGAGATCAGAGCAGAACAGCTGATCTCTGACAACATGCAGCCCCTCAGTCTGAATAAAGAAAACATGATGTAAGTTTAGAAAACAATGTTCCTGTTTGAAATAACTCCAGGTTTAATAATCTGTTCAGAGTGAAACAGGGTTTTAATGTCAGAGATGATGCAGAAACAATCCACTGATAATCTGGAACTTTAACTTTGATCAGATGTTTAACAACTCCTTCATCTCCCTCACAGCTCATCAGTACTGACAGCATCTGCACTGACTCATGGAGCACAGAGTGAGTCTGTGGAAGCTCAAACACTCTCCCTCACACATTCACCTTCTCTTTGTTACTCTGATCAATATTCAGTCATTAGCAAAAACGGAACAAATAAAAATAACATTGTATTTGTTCAAATTCAGAAAATCATAAACACAAACAGATCAATATGAAGTGCAGTCAGTGAACTGACCTGAGAGCCTCCAGTCTGCAGTTTGGACTCTTTAGTCCAGAACTCAGCCGCTCCACTGCTGAATCCAGCAGAGGGTTCTTACGCAGGTCCAGATCTCTTAGATGGGAGGGGTCAGACTTCAGAGCTGAGGCCACGACTTCACAGTCAGTCTCTGAGTGTCCCCAGCCAGCAAGTCTATAATAACACATATATTACAACAACATGTGTTAAAAAGAGGAAACATCATATTAACATCAAGCATTTGATGAAAAAAGATTTGACATGTTCTGATAGACATTTGCTGTTAGTCCATTTAATATAATATATAATAATATATGATAATAGAGTGTAATGAGTTGTCAGTGTGATCTGATCACATGTCTGTGCTCCTGCTGTCACTGACTGTTACCAAAAGAAACAGAAATTAAATGAATCACTTGACAATATTAGAGATGTACATATTTAAATGTTAGTTAATATGTGGATGTGAATGATGGATGAAGGATGCTTTGGCTTCTCTGACCATCTGAACATTTATTGTGCACACAAACACAATTAACAAACCAATAAAGTTTCAATATGTTCAACTTGATAGCATCAGATGTTCCCAGTATATCAGCATTAAGGCGAGACACGGCAGGCAAAAACATCGTTTTTCCTGCACTGGTCAATTTTGAGATTTTGTGCTATTTTGATTCCATAACATGTTTTCTTTCAGGCTTTTGGAAGGAAAACGTACAAAATACACATTTAAGTGTTTATTTTACTATAGTTTGTCTATTTGCGTCTGTAGATTTCTCCTAAATTCACCAAAAGTTAGCATTCTAACGTAACATAAAGTACCGCGACCGCTGTTTGCACCATGTCATCAGAGGTATCGTTGGAAAGCTCCGTGTCTCCTGCACAATCTCATCGGATCCAAATATGGTCATTTCCTTTGTATCAGCAACCAATCGTGAAAGTACAAAGGGGTCTTAAACCAAGAAACGAAATCTCATTGGCTGGTGTCAATTTCTGACAACGTGATTCGTTCAGATGCGTCACGTGGTGTGCTAAAGCACTTCCTGGTTAGCTTTCCGCTAGAAACTTAAATCTGAAAATGGCAAAATAACGGAGAAAAAAACGTTCACAGAGAAGACGACAACAATTGTCACTTGCACAAAGCAAGGTGATACAAAAAACAAATGACCCCGAACATGAAATACCTTCAGGGAGTGCGTCGATGCGCAAGCTATCATCCAGATAACAGGAGGGTTTAGGTAGCGTCACACTGCAATCTTTAAAGGTCGTTTTCTCAAAATGAGTTTTTTCTCCTACTCTGAGTTCGAAATTTCCACTTCAGTAGCAGTTACATACACCAAACCTTCCAGTTATATTCCTATCAATATTATGAAGGCTTTTACAGAAGGGTTTGGTCATATATAATTCATAGCCTGAATTATATAACATTTTATACCTAAAAACATGGTGAAAATTGATATTTTAGGGCTGTTGACAGTATTTTCTGATTTATGGAGTGATACAAAGAGATATCCAAAATCCCTTCTGTAAAAGCCTTAGATACTAATATGACTACAAAATGAAACAATAATTTTGATCCTGGCTTTATCCAAAGTTCAGATTTCGGTTCCTGAAATGTGTTAAAATATGCCCATATTTCATGAGATAATGGCTCATTTGCATATTTAAACATGCTATTTCAGAAAACTTGTAATACAAAAAACAATTGCCTTATTGTAAGTAATTAACTGGAGAAATTTCTAGCTGATATCTTTAAGGTAAAAAAATTACCTTATTCACCTGGGGTGTCTCGCCTTAAGACATAACTCTGTTATTGGTGGGAAATTATATAGATCTGATTTTAAACTCTAACACATTGTGATCAAAACGTGTTTAATGATAAAGAAACTACTAGAAAGTAATAATAACATGTTTCTGTGATAACTGTAAGTCCTGCTGTGTGGTGTGATCACATGCTGAGAAACCTCTCAAGTCCTTCATGTGTTTGACATGTCGCCTCCATCACTCAATATGAAGAGAGGAACGGTTCAGTTTAACTATTATTATAAATAAATAGAAGAACAGTGTTGGTTTTATTTTGCTCTCAGTATTTAAACAGCAGAAATGTTATACAGATGGAGCATCTTATTTCAGACTCCAGCATTCAGCTTCCTGCCTACTACCAGCCAGTTACCTGCCTAAGACCTGCCAAAGACCAGTATCTGGGAATGTTAAGCCCTCCCACTATTTTCCAAGAGGGCGTTGCCAGATTTTCAATTTCAGGATTTAACCAGGAGATGGCGCTATATATTAAATAACTATGGCCAAACTAAGACTTAGTTTTTCACAAGAGAAAATGCAGATATTATATAAAAAACTAAAGTTAAAATCTTGTTTTTAATGCCCCAAGAGCAATAAAAACACTTGTTAAAAAAATCCTGAGTGAGGCTTTCATAAATTGCATTTAGCTGACGCTTTTATCCAAAGCGACTTACTATTTAATAAATGATAAATGATTATTCATAACAAATATGAGTGATATGTGATTATTATTCATGCTATATACTGATATAGGACTAAGTAAGCAATCAATCCTGCAAATGAACCCTTAGTTGTTCAATATATTTATTCAGACAATGTGAGTAGAAATACAGAAATTCTGCTCCCACCTAAGACCAACGTTGCAATATTACAACATTTCCCTAAAAACTTACCAAAACGTAAACATTTTTAAAACTCTTTCATTTCTGCTCCAGAGGCCAGGGGTTAAATTGGGATTTGATATGTGGGGGGGCTCTGTTAGAAGGTGCGACGGGGGAGGGGGGAGAGAGTTAGATGCTCGAATTGTCAACGGGGGGGGGCCTCTCTGCACAGAGGAGCCGCGGAGGAAATGACACACGTTCACTAAGCCGAATCACAGTGATCTGCTATTTTAAAGTAAATTCAACACATATCGACCCTAAATATAGCATATATTAAGAACGAGAAAGTGTTAACATCGTTTTTTGTAAACATATGACAAATGTGCGAGGGTGATGACATCAGAGCATCGTCCTATGGGCTTAGCCCCGGACTAAACAACATTATTTTGTTAAATAACAACATGGTGATGTTTTGTAAATGATTACATGTCTTATTTAGCACAGACTATGATCCTATCCGTGACATATGGATCTTAACAAAGATCCGCTATACATTAGTACCAGACATACTGTACATCCAGCTTACTGTGTCGAAGTTGATTTCACATGAAAGCTGTGTGTGAAAGTTTAAATCTTCCTTATTGAGCTTTAAAACAAATGAATAACGACTATATATAATAATAAAATAAACACCGGCTGTTGTTATGCCTGCTGTAACGTTAAATTACTCCGTTCTCCGCTTAAGTAATTATGCCGTTACAAGCTTCATAGTTGTATTTATCATCTAAATTTGCCGAAACAAGTTTAATATTCTGAAAGCCAAGACTTTGTTTATTTGAAATCAGATGAAAACAAACTGTAACGGACCCTGCCGTGTTATCTTGATATTTCCGGCACAGACCCTTTCATACCGGCAATGCGCGATAGAAACAACAGGAACTGCGACAGCATAAATATGCGAACACAAACCTACAGACTGCTGGAGAAGAGATATCACAGGGGGGGTTGGGACACACACATTCCGATGGCCAATTAGTTTTAAACAAAGAGTATAGCCTACTCAACAGTGGGGGCTGGTGAACGGTATGGTCAATGTTTGTAAACACTGTGACATTTTGACTTTATTTGATCATTTCAGTTAAAAACTAATTTAGTAATTTACAGGAAAGGAGTGCACGCTACTAAAGAGACACGCTACCATGGAAACCAAACAATGGTGTTGCTGTATTGAAGTCCGAGTGGAAACAGTCATATTTGGAGCGTTATGTTAGAATGAAACAGCCAGTTAGTATTACTTCACTAACTGTAAGCTTGTCACTCAGAGTAACCTACAGTTAACTTAACTGTTGGAAAAGAAAGATCAGGGGGGGGGAGAGAGCTGTGGGTGATGGGCCATTAGGTGTGTAAACACACAGCTGAGAGCTGCCGTTTCATTCTGACTGTTTAAAAAACGGTAACAACGGACTATTTTTCTTAGCGGATGCATGTCAATTTAAATCAATACATACAACCATTTTTTAAATCATTAAAAACATTTTCTAAATCCATAAAAGCATTTCAATTAATATTGGGAGTCATGTCGTTACTTTGTTGAGAATGTGGCCATGTAATAAGCGGGATAATTTGCAGCGACTTGGTCATTATGGGGAAAAATAACACCCAGGGATCAAGATCCCTCCGCTACGCGGATCTTGATCTGCCTGACAGATCTCCATTAAAATATAAATATTTTTAGTGAATTACTGAGTTTAGGCACGTTAATAACATTTTAATGAAGTTGAATACAGTATATTCATATTTGTCAGTGATTTCATGTCAATTCGGCGAACATAAACATCAATGATCGTGGTGAAGATGATGATTAAATTAGGATTAAAAATCGAGAGCCGGCTGCATTTCCTCTCGTTCGTTTTTTTCGACTAAACAACATTATTTTGTTAAATAACAACATGGTGATGTTTTGTAAATGATTACATGTCTTATTTAGCACAGACTATGATCCTATCCGTGACATATGGATCTTAACAAAGATCCGCAAACATTAGTACCAGACATACTGTACATCCAGTTTACTGTGTCGAAGTTGATTTCACATGACTCCAGTGTTGAACCCCACTGCAACCCCTGGTGTATCAATGATCCATTGCAGCTGGCTTCACAATAATTACATTTATTTATCACGGGGGCGGTATCAAGTCAGACTGGGGGCCGGCTCTTTATCACGGGCCGATCACGGGCCGATCACGGACCAATCACGGACCAATCACGACCCTCGCGTTTCAAACTGTCCAAAATAAGACGCTCCATCTGTAGTGTTAATTTTAATAATTAAACTCCTGATCCACATTAGTTTATAAAGTTAATCACATCTGGACTTACTTGAACTTCCTGCAGTTCCTCACAGCTGGAATCAGTCTATGTCGTCCCTCATCTGATGTGTTGTACTGATTCAGGTCCAACTCATGCAGAACCTCCTCTGACATCTGCAGCATGTAGGCCAGAGCAGAGCAGTGGATCTCAGAGAGTTCCTTCTCTGATCTGTTCTCTGACTTCAGGAACTCTGTGATCTCCTGATGTACTGAGTGGTCCTTCATCTCTGTCAGACAGTGGAAGATGTTGATGCTCCTGTCAGGAGAGGAATCACTGCTCATCTCCTTCAGGTTGCTGATGGCTCTCTGGATGGTTTCTGGTCTGTTGTCTGTGCGACCCAGCAGGCCTCCTAACAGTCTCTGGTTGGACTCCAGAGAGAGGCCGTGGAGAAAGCGGACAAACAGGTCCAGGTGGCCATTTTTACTTCTGAGGGACTTCTCCATGGCTCCCTTCAGGAAGACAGGCAGGGATGGGTAATCCTGATCTCTGCTGTTGTTATAGTCTCCCTGCAGGAAGTCCTTCAGTACCGCTGTGTCTCTGTTGGTGTAACAGTGCAACATGTAGACTGCAGCCAGAAACTCCTGAATGCTCAGATGAACAAAGCAGTAGACTGTTTTCTTGAAGATCACTCTCTCTCTTTTGAAGATCTGTGTACAAACTCCTGAGTGCACCAAGGCCTCGGTGACGTCAAGACCACATCGCTGCAGGTCTTCTTGGTAGAACATGATGTCTCCTTTCTCCAGATGTTCAAACGCCAGCCTCCCCAGCTTCAGAAGAACCTCCCTGTCAGCCTCCGTCAGCTGCTGTGGGCTCGTCTCATGTCCCTCTTCATACTTCTGCTTCTTCCTCTTGGTCTGGACCAGCAGGAAGTGTGAGTACATGTCAGTGAGGGTCTGGGGCAGCTCTCCTCTCTGGTCTGTAGTCAACATGTGGTCCAGAACTGCAGCAGTGATCCAGCAGAAGACTGGGATCAGACACATGATGTGGAGGCTCCTGGAGCTCTTGATGTGAGAGATGATTCTGCTGGACAGGTCTTCATCACTCCATCTCCTCCTGAAGTACTCCTCCTTCTGGGCGTCAGTGAAGCCTCGTACTTCTGTTACCCTGTCCACACACTCAGGAGGGATCTGATTGGCCGCTGCAGGTCTGGAAGTTATCCAGACGAGAGCCGAGGGAAGCAGCTTCCCCCTGATGAGGTTTGTCAGCAGCACGTTGACTGAGGACTGCTGTGAGACATCAGACACAACCTCATTGTTTCTGAAGTCCAGAGAAAGTCTGCTTTCATCCAGGCCGTCAAAGATGAGCAGCACTTTGCAGACAGCCAGCTGCTCTGCTGTGACCTTCTGTAAGGTTGGATGGAAAACATGGAGCAGCCTGAGAAGACTGTACTGCTCACCTTTGATCAGGTTCAGCTCCCTGAAGGAGAGCGGGATCACCAGACTGACATCTTGGTTTTCCAAACCCTCGGCCCAGTCCAGAGTGAACTTCTGCACTGAGAAGGTTTTTCCAACTCCAGCGACTCCGTTGGTCAGGACCGCTCTGATGAGAGTCTGTTGGTCAGGTAAGGCTTTAAAGATGTCCTGGCACTTGATTGGAGTGTCATGGAGGGGCTTCTTCTTGGAAGCTGTCTCCAGCTGCCTCACCTCATGTTGGGTATTAACCTCTTCACTCTGGCCTTGTGTGATGTAGAGCTCAGTGAAGATCCTGTTGAGGAGGGTTTCACTTTGATCAGTTCCTTCAGTCACACGTTCACATCTCCTCCTCAGACTGAGCCTATGTTCATCTAAAACCTCCTGCAGACCACTATCTGCTGGAAGAGAAGGAAACGTGAGAGAATGAGGGAAATGCTCTGAGAATCTAATTATAACAATAAAACAACAACAAACAGACTGAGTTTAAATGTTTTATAAACAGCTTACTGTCTATGCTCTACAACAGTATACCTGTTCAACAACAAATGAACCAGGAAGAGGAATAAGACGCTGCATGAGTTCGGCCTCTTACCTCGTACAGAGCTGGTCTGACTGGCTGTCTGCAGTCCAGCTCTGGTTCTGGATCTCTTTCCACACTGGGGACAGGAGGGGTCTCCTGATGGAGGTCTCTGCTCCCAGTATGAGGTGATGCACTGTCTGCAGAACCAGTGTCCACAGCTGGTAGAGACTGGATCCTTCAGGACGTCCTGACACAGAGCACAGCTGGACAGCTGCTCCTCCACAGGAACACCACTCTTCCTCTTCCCTCTGTGGAGATGAACACATCCTTTACAGCACGTTACATTAGTGGAGCTGATTCTCACCAATGGGCAGAGCGTCACAAACGTCACTCTCAAGATGAAATGTGTCACGCTGCACGAATACGCAGGTGTCATGAATTTCACCTCTTCACTTTCTTGGTGTCTCCAGGCACGGATCTGGGTCTTTGCATTGACTCTACATGTAATCACACAAAGCTCTGTTATATCTGCTAATGCTAAACACAACCAGCTCACCAGGTTATCACTATCATTAATAAACATCTTTAAAATACATATCATAAACATGCCAAGTAGTAAATAATGTTTTGGACGATATATTTAGTTTTTAGTGAGTTTTTATCAATATCTTTGCCATTTAAAACCTTTTGATGCCACTGATACAATGATGCTATAAATGCATATTGAAATATCCTCAAATAATGTTAGCTTGCTGTACTCTGCTGCCTTTGTTCTGTACTATACTGCACACATGATATTATTAAAGAACAGTTTCATATATTAGATGATATAAGAACTGGATCCTCTTCAGGTCAGGTTACAGCAGAAACTCTTACTTTGTGTCTGAGGGTCCAGGTTCATTACTGAAGTTTAGAGGTTGACCTATAGACCGGTCACTCTTCAGAGACAGACAGCTGAAGACAGCTGAGACTGAAGATGTGTCCTCTTCCTCATCTTTAAAACCACCCATCTTCCCCAGCCTGAGAAAACACACACACACACACACACACACACACACACACACACACACACACACACACACACACACACACACACACACACACACACACACACACACACACACACACACACACACACACACACACACACACACACACACACACACACACACACACACACACACACACACACCTTTTAGTCTGGCTTTTATCTAGTGTGTGTTAACTTATTAAACTTGCACTGTATCTTTTCTTTCCTGAGGAGCCCCTAAGGACAAACTTTGACATTATTACTAATACATTATACTTTTATACATACACATAATGACTGTTTGATGGTTATGATTAGAAAAGAACCCAAAGCAGTGTTTACCTTGAGGAAGCTGGCGTTGATGTAATCAGAGTCAGTGTCTGCAGTGAGGAGAGACAACACCACACACACACACACACACACACACACACACACACACACACACACACACACACACACACACACACACACACACACACACACACACACACACACACACACACACACACACACACACACACACACACACACACACACACACACACACACACACACACACACACACACACCAGGGGTGTCAAACTCAATTTCATCGCGGGCCACATTAGAATGATGGTTGCACTCAAAGGGTGGTAACTTAAAGACTATATAAATATACATAGATAAATATATATAATATATATAAAATAATGTATTATTTTACAATATTTCCTCTGCATTAGATTATTATCAGATAGGGTAATAACTTCATAATTAACTACGTCTGAAAGCAGAAGTCTAGGGCACATAATTACAAGTAATTGCAAGTCTCTTCAGTGCGCAACATGCTCCTGTAAAGCGCAGCACGTAACCTTATAATAAACGTATTATATTATTTGCAAGCTCTTGTGGGCCACATAAAATGAAGTGGCGGGCTGTGAGTTTGACACCCCTGATCTAAACCATCATAATAATAAACTTGGTTAAAATACATCAAATCAGTCAGACTTCAGACAGGCCGCTCTCCATTTTGACTGCGCTGGGCTGTCGCATGTTATGTTGCTTTGATGAATCAGAAAACAGGAAATAAAACAAGTTTACAACACTTGTAGAAGTCTCGTTGGACTCTAGGACGCTGTTGTTCTGACATCCAGTAAAACAGAGTAAATAATGTGTTAGAAAGCAGAGCCTGATGTTAACACTCACCCTGTTGTCCTCCTGCTCCGTTGAGCTGTAAAATGGCGTTTGGCACTCTGACAAGCCTGACTTCATACTTTCACTTTCAACTTCCCTCCCTCCCTGTCTGCAGCCCCCCCCCCTTCTCTGTTTCATAACCAGCCTTATCAGCTGAACAAGTTTACATATGTTCAGTGAGATACAAATAAAGCTAAAAACAACCTCAACAAAGTTATTGAAATAAATATATTAAAACCACAGTGTGAAAATAAACCAGTCCAAGTAAACATGCTGTCTTCAAAACCTCACTTAAGTTAAAGTGTGTAGGTATTTAAGTACTCTAGTGTTAACATCACATTAAACTGTTCCCTATTATATATATATATATATATATATATATATATTTGTTTCTGGATTAATAACCCTGCTGCATGTATTGCATATATTACTGTATTTTTCTCAGAATATGAATGGCGTTTTTTGTTACTGGCACCAGGGAGCCATTGCATGTTCAAATTCAGACTGTTTGCAGTCAGTGTAGAAACCTTGTCCGATCTAGACAGATTAACGTACAGATAAAAAGATACATTATATTTAAATGTTTTTGAGTTGCAGTACTTGAGTAAATGTACTTGTAATCACCTTGACCACTAGAGGTCGGTGTTACATCAGTTTCTGCATTTAATCACAAACATCCATATGTGCCTTTTCTGTCCTGAAGAGGAATACACAGGAGCAAGAAGTACAGATTGAGTAAAAGTAGAAATACTCAGATCTTGTACTTGAGTAAAAGTAGAAGTAGGCCTGCTCAGATATTGTAGTAAACGTAGAAGAACTCAGATCTTGTACTTGAGTAAAAGTAGAAGTACCAGAGTGTAGGAATACTCTGTTATAAAAGGAAAGCATGAAACATTAATGGCAACACATTCCCCCTCAATAATCCCCATTTCCCACAGTCCTTGAAGGCGTCTTCCTTGCTGTGGAAACAGCTTGAATCATGAGGCAATGTCCACAAAAATGTCCACGAAGCATACTGCATAGATCCTTTTTTTTTTTTTTGTAAACGTTTCAAAGGTGTATAAACACACATACTGACATGTACATAACATACTGTGATGTAGTTAATCAACCCAGTTAAATGAAACACTGTGTGACTTCACTCTATATGATGTGGCTCTTAGGCATTACAATTATCAAACAACAACAAGCGTAACTGGCGGTGAAGAACCTGGGTCCTCGAGGGCCTCCACAGCTGGATCCTCTGCGTCTGATGGGGGGTCCCACAGGTGGAGAGGCCCGATGACTGCGTCAGATGAGTTGAGGTCTGGCTGAGGGGGCGGCACCTCGACAGGTGCCCAGGCGTCTGTGTCTTTGAACACCCAGCTGTTGTCTAATGGGGTCCTGGAATAGTAAGGCTTGAGCTTGTCATGGTGGACAACTATTTGGCTCTGGGGCTTGTAAGAGTCGGGAGGACTGATCATTTATTCCGGCAAATTACTCAGACCTCCTAATTGACCTAACCGAAGTTATTGAGCCTATGTAAGTTTGCTGCTTGGCTCAGATCCACCAACGTCAGCAAGATCTCACCTCTATTAACTCCCTGAAGAACCAGGTTCAATGAACTGCTGTTTCAATTCAGACGACCCCCTAAATCTGTTTAAGCGATCCCGAAGGATTTTGATATCAGTAAATGAGGTGTGGCCCTACCTAAGTGTGAGTGTGGCAGGGTGCGATCTTTGAAGCAGGAGAGGAGAGCGCAGATGTCTTTTAAGTTGTCCCAATCCAAAAGGTGGGATCAGTTTATTTGAAGAAAAATAGGTCCAAACTTATACAGGGTTTTTACCTTCTCTTGTTACAACATTATAATCATACTAAACCTATCATGCTGTGATCATGTTCTAATATGAAACTTTAATTCACAGTTTTACATTTATTACCATCATTTGTAACTTCAACTGCCCAATTCAGTTGTGACATTTAAAATCTCCCGATAGAATTTAGAGGCATTTCCTCATAAAAGACCGGTGATAATAAAAAGCACATTCAAACTTTCATTCAACAAATCAGTTCATTTTCTCATTTCCACATTCGTATACTTCAACTAGTCCCGCATGAATTCAGAGGACCTTCCTCATAGGTGGCAGGGTACTAACTTTCAACAAACATCAATTAATTCCACTCATTTCACAAAGAAATTCACTCAGCATTCAACAAAGAAATTCGAGAGATATTTACCAAGTTTGAGAGTACCTTACCGAGAGCAAAAACCCAGCTCTCAAGCTGTTCCTCTCTCGCCCAGTGTTTTAAAGCTCAAAACAGGGCAGAAAACCCAAGACACACCCTCTCAGGCTTATGTAACACAAGTTCATGACCTCTAATGTACAGAACTAAAACATTATTCTCGGCTATGGCAAAAACACCTTTTTGGGGCCTCTTAGTTCTTTATCACTAAGTCAGGAGCTCCCCTCCTTGTGCACCGCTGTAGGAAGAGGGAAGAAACTGCCTCTTCTCTTATCAGTGACACCCATGAACCATCAGAGGCCTCACACTCAACTTAACAAACCACTTTGTTTATACTGTAAATATAGAAAATCATAACATATGATGCATTTTCATTGTGGGTTATACAAGAATATAATTGATTATACTTGATTATAATTAACTTTCGTTTTAAGTATTCAACCTAATATGAAGATCTCAACAGGCTCTTTTTGAGTCTATAGATCAGGTCATCCAACATGCCTACAATGAAGTAAGGACCCTCGTAGGATGGCAGAAACCTTCGTATTCGTACCTTGTTTTTAACCCTTGTGGTGCCTTTAATCAGGTGCCGGACTGCATCTCTCACTTTGTGTTGGGTTTGACAAATGTTTTTGTCGTACTGTTTTTTAGCTCGCTCAACAGATTTCCCAAGAGCTTTTGCATGTTCAAATTCAGACTGTTTGCAGTCAGTATAGAAACCTTGTCCGATCTAGACAGATTAACGTATTGATAAAAAGTATATTATGTTTAAAGGTAGGGTAGGTAAGTTTGAGAAAGCAGCTCGAGATCGCTAGAATTTGAAAATACACAACCGGAGAAAATCTGCCACTTCCTTACAGAGCCCCTCCTCCAACACACACGAACGTGCACATGACCAATGAGGGCACGAGATAAGTTTGTGCACAGATGGAAGGCTGACAGGCAGGTAGGCCATCCAGTTATTTTAGCCGGGCCGGCTAAAATGATTGGTCGTGCTTTTTACAGTATTACGGCTTCCACAGATGACATTTTTTAATGGATTTTTTGTCAAAGCACTTAAGATATTCATTGCTATCGGGATGTTAAGAGCAATCCATGGAATATAACAAAAAGTGTATCTCGAGCCGGTTTCTCAAATTTACCTACCCCACCTTTAAATGTTTTTGATGTGCAGTGCTTGAGTAAATGTACTTGTAATCACCTTGACTAGAGGTCGGTGTTACATCAGTTTCTGCATTTAATCACAAACATCCATATGTGCCTTTTCTGTCTTGAAGAGGAATACACAGGAGCGAGAAGTACAGATTGAGTAAAAAGTACTCAGATCTTGTACTTTAAAAGTACCAGTAAAAGTAGAAGTACCAGAGTGTAGGAATACTCTGATACAGTAAAAGTCCTGCATTCAAAATGTTCCTCAAGTAAAAGTAGAAAAGTATTATCATCAGAATATAGTTAAAGTAGCGACAGTAAAAGTATTCATTGTGCAGATTGGTCCATTTCAGAATAATATATATGATATGTTTTATAATGATTGATCATGAAAGTGTTCTCAAAGCTGGTAAAGGTGCAGCTAGTTTGAATGACTTTGTATACTGCAGGGGAGCTTGTGAATTTACTCCAGGTGGAACTAAAGTCTGATTTAACACTTGATTAGATTTCACATCATTCATCCAGATCTGTAAAGTAACTAAAGGTATTAAATACATGTAGTGGAGGAAAAGTACACCATGTACCTCTGAATTGAAGTGGGGTAAGCACTGAAGTAAAAAGATATGATTCTACACTGTATTGAAGTAAACATGTATTATTTTGAATTGTATTTTAGTGAACATGTATTGTTTGAACTGTTTTAAGTAATCACAACTGTTTTAGGTAATCACAACGGTTTTGGGTAATCACATATATAGAAATGATATTCTCTCTTACAACTCACTGACCCAGGGATCCTGTGTCACACACACACATAGTTCTCTCCGCTACACCAGATGTTGTTTTTAAGGTCGTTAAAGACATCATTAAATATCTGGACAAAGGTTTAAATGTCTGAAAAGGGATAGTTTATGTGAAGAACTCTCATGGGAAAGGAATGGAGTTAAGATTGGGACGGAGATAAGGGTTGACTTTTGACCTTGTGAAACTTTGGAATTTCTCGTTCTGGTCAGAACTATTGAACCCGACCAGAAGTGAATTCAGCCAGTAAAAACACTTTGGGGAGGTGAGCAGCTTAGACAGCTCCTCCTCACGGACTCTCTCATTCGCTTGGGAATAAAAGGGGAAGGGGAAAGTAAACACATCTCCGCCCCAAAATAAGGATATGAATACTGATGTTTTTGTATGTAAAAATGCTTTTTGGTTTGGTGAGTGGCTGGTCCCGACATCTGTGTCCGCATCGCATCACAAACCTGAAGTCCGGAGTACTCTGTATAACTTGTATATGTGTTTGGTTTCCTACCCGTAAACTCAGATAATTGTTATAACTTTTGATTCCGGTGTTTTCAATTCCTTTCTTTATTTTAATAGAGATTTCAGCCTCATCCAACGAACGGCGCGTAGCAGAGGGGGTGGCTATCAGCCACCACAATAGGTGTTCTGCTCCAACAGTACAAAGCAGCATAAAATGGAAATACTCAAGTACAACATTGTAAAACACTTTTCTGCTTCTATCTTGTATATCTATCTCTATGCTGCCTGCAAACACACACAGGTGTCTCATTGTATGTCATACACTACATATAAATGCTCATTATCAGTTTATTGGTGAAGAGGAAGGAAGTAACTCTGTCACATAACAAATAAAACGTGAAGTTATCTTACACTTTCTGTCAATTCATTTAAAGTTTCTTCACACTTCCTTGTTCTCTAGTACACACACACACACACACACACACACACACACACACACACACACACACACACACACACACACACACACACACACACACACACACACACACACATTATAATAACACACTTGTTTCAATCATAACCATCATAATAATAAACTTGTGTTATGATATTAGGGTCATGCAGAGTCAGGCAGCTGTCCCTTTAAGAGAGAGAGAGAGAGGGGGGGGGGGTTGGCGCGTGCATGTGTGTGTGCATGGTAGAGCGAGCGAGAGTGAGCGAGCGGTGGTGTGTGTTTTTGAAGTGAACGAAGCAGCAAAGGTCTGTCGAGTGTCTTCAAAGTTAGACCTGTAACAAAGACCTTAATAAATGCAACAGCCTCCCAAAGAAGAGCTCTCCTGTCTGCCTTATTGAAAAGTGGGTTATTGAACCCAAAGTTTGTTGCTTCGGCCCTGGAAGACTGCAGAGAGTCACATGTTATGTTGCTTTGATGAATCACAACACAGGAAATAAAAAAAGTTTAAAGCACTTGTAGAAATCTCAAACACCTCGCTGAGGCCTTGGACGTGGTATTGACACCATGTGCAGAAACTGCCATTTTCGGAGTACTACCTGGCCACAGAGTGATGAGGAGGAAAACTAAAGACAGTATAGCCTTTGCATCTCTTTTAGCACGTAGAAGAATACTCCTAGAATGGAAATCTTCGATACCACCTAAAGCATCTCTTTGGCTTACAGTAGCGTGGCGTGGGGAAAAAATTAGGGGAAGCCCATTTTTTTGGGTTGGGGGGGGGGGGGGGGGGGGGGGGTGGTCAATAACGTAACATTTGTATCACACAGATGCAGGACTTGCACACGCCTGTTATCTAACCGACAGGTCCGCACGCACTCTCCAGCCGAAACTCTCTCGTCTTTTTCTTATTAATTTATGCAGACACACCCCCCCCCCCAAATGCAATAACAGCCGCTCAATGAATCAAAGATTCGGTAATGAATAAAAAAGAAGCATTCATTCACAAAGTAAATCAGGAGACCTTTAAAGTTTTACGTTCACATCAAAGTATCAGTAGGCGTGTATGAAACACATGAATTCAAAAACAATTATGTACAGAAACATTTGCATGTGATAGTCCACCTTCTCTTCCCTTCCCTTTCTAACACACGGCAAGTGCAGCAACAGTCCTCGTCTCTGTAATTAGCTCAGTCCGTAGTCCAAAAGTAACTAAAAAATATAAACAATCTCATCTATTCAGGTGATCGATTGGATGGCAGTGTCCAATCAAATCGCCAGCCACCAACCGCCTCTGAAGGGAAGCCAAAGGCGGCTGGCTTCCCTTGGCATGGCCCTGGCCAATCACAGGTTGGCAGGGGCATCACGTGGGCCTCATCTGATTGGTCAATCCCTCCATTTTTTTTCACCAAGGGAAGCCCGATTCAGCTGGCCTCCTCTCGCAACAGTGAATGCAATCTACTGTTTCACCATAACATCTAGAGGGGCGCTGTTTGTTTCACTCTTTGTAAAATACTCAATGAGAGTGGGGGAGAGACGGGCCGGCAGCAACACACAGCAAAGGAGAATTATCTAAACAAAACAAAGTGTTTTTATTTATTTATTTAAATTATAACTACAATCCGAAAAAACAGGGGAAGCCTGGCTTCCCTTGGCCTCCGGGAGAAAACGCCACTGATGGCTTAAAGATCTTATGATGTACCTCAGGGCTATTCAATTAGTTTGGAATGGGGGCCGGTTGATGAAAATGATCCAAAGCAAGGGGCCGGGAAAAAGATGGCTTGAAATATGAGCAATCATATTTAAGAGCTTCAGATACAGTAAATACTACAACAGCATAGTGGAGTGCATATATTGTGTTTAATTCAATCAAACAACATAGCCCCAAGGCCTTTATAGATCTAAATGGCAAGTTCAGAACTCAGTAGGCCTACATGTTTCATTTGATTTCATTTAGGTGAAATGATCTAATCATTCACGCAGAGATGCAATCAATGACAGGAGTTGTCACTACAGTATAGTAGGTGGGTTCGAAACCCGAGCCCGTCGAAGTTTTCCGGCATTGTCTACCCCTCTATCTCTCAATGTAACACCCTCTCTGGAATAAAGGCACTATGGCACAAAAAAAAAAAATCTTAAAAAAAAAAAATTGATGACTTTTTAACATTATACTCAAAGGGCCAGTAAATATCACCCCGGGGCCGGATTTGGCCCGCGGGCCGCCAATTGAATAGCCCTGATGTACCTGAACTTAGAGAAGATCAAATATAACCTGAGGGGCTCCTCAAAACTATTTGATTCTGTCTGGGGCTCTATGATAGCCTACATAGCTGAACTTAAGACACTAAATTAAGAAGAAAGGGGGGAACTACAAATGTATACATACATGTATGTGTGCACGTGTATGTATGTGTACGTGCAGGGGTTACATTGGGCCGGGGCTGTCCGGGGCTAAGCCCCGGCACATAGGAAAAGCTCTGACGTCATCACCCTCGCATATTTTTAACAATGTATGCAGCATGCCTATATCATATGTTTACACAAAAAAGATATACATGTTAAAACTTTTCTTTCTATATGTTTAAGGTTCTTAATAATTCGAAAAATCAATAAAACACTCTTTCTAGCAGTAGGGAGCATAAATAAGAAGACGCGACGATGACTTGCACTTTTCAAATTTTTCGCGGGGTTCCCCCTTATTTATTTTCTTCAAATAAACATTGCTGATCGGCGACCACACAGTCTCTTCCGTCAGTCACACAGACAGCCAGCAGTGACAGGTGAATCCGGGAAAGGTGTGGAGAAAAATAGGTAATACGCTGACAGGTTTCTTAACATGAATTGCTCTGATATTCTACTTTTACGTTCGACTACCATTAAGTTAAATAACGTTTTTTTGTTTGACTAACTTTTGATCAAATCAAGCGTTTCTTAAACTAAGAGAAAGACACCAGCCAGTGGTCGATATTGTGGACTTTATTTTAGAATAGCAGATCTCTGCGACCAGCTATAGTTTGTCGGCTTAGTGTCAGTGAACGTGTGTCTCTGCTCCGATCGTGAGCTACACTGCAGCACCTCCCGCGGGACTCTGCTGCGGTTCCTCCGTGCAGAGCGCCCGTTTCCTAAACCATGCTATGCAGGGGCGGTTCTAGGGGGGGGCAAACAGGGGCCAGTGCCCCCGTAACACTGACCCCTCCAAAAAAAAGTTACAATATTACGATTTATTGGAACTAAATCAAATCAGAGACCCGGATGTACAGTGGAGATTAAACTGTTCATTACCTTATAAAAGCAAATACTGTTTATGTTTTTTAATTAAATTGTCACTTAAAGTTACTAAAACAAATACTAAAAATGAAAAAAACTACTGAAACACAGGACTGTAACTTAAATTGACCAAAACAAATACCAATTACTGTATTATATGTTTATTTTACAAAATTACTTTATACTGTCTTTGTCAATTTAACCTGCTTTTATTGTGCCCCTCTCATGAAATAACTGGCCCCAGCCTGATGCTATGTATGTGTGTGCATAAAGCTGAGATATGCATATATTTATTTCCTTTCTCTTTGAAAGTTTCAGAGGTTAAAGTGAGGCATGATGCAGAAATGAGAAATGAGTGAAGCAAAAAAGAGGAAACTTACAGACTTCTTTAAAAGGTATGCAAGACATCACTGCTGCTTAGCGTGTCAAAGCCATTTCTATCTTTTATTTATTCACCATAAGTTCCTTTGTTAATTATCCTACATTTAAATGCAGAGTTGAGCAGAACAAGGCAGGTGATGGGCGAGCAGGGAAGCTTGGAAAAGAGAGAGGATCAGAGCAGCGTAAAGAAGGGAAGGGAGTGGAGGAACGAGAGGAGAGGAGAGGAGTAGAGCAGGCTGAGGAGAGGAGAGCAGAGCAGCCTGAGGAGGACAGAGGAGCAGGGCAGTTTGAGGAGGACAGAGGAGCAGGGCAGCCTGAGGAGAGCAGAGCAGAGCAGCCTGAGGAGGACAGAGGGGCAGGGCAGCCTGAAGAGAGCAGAGCAGGGCAGTTTGAGGAGGACAGAGGAGCAGAGCAGGGAAGCAGTGTAGGAAAGGCTGACAACTTGCCTGACTGCTGGAATCAAAGTCAATTTGAATATTTCACACAGAAATATCCATTTCTAATAATTGGAAATAAAAAAATAGGATGCAAATCATGCAGGGAAGCGGGATCCCTTGGGGCAATGAGAACAGGGAAACAGAGGTACTCATTCTCTACTGGATGGCAGAACTGTAGGGTAGGCCCATATGGCAACAGCAATGAGAAGCAAATGAAATCTTTGAGAAAGAAAATAAATGAACATAGTGTCTCACAGAGTCACAAATTAGCACAGGACATAGTAAAAAGACAAAATGAAGAAGCTTTAAAATCAAGCTTTCTAAAAACTCAAAAAGACATTTTGGCTTCCACCCATAATGTCTTTCGAACGGCATACTACATTGCAAAAAATAACCGGCCATACTCTGATCATCCTGGACTAATAGAACTACAAATGATAAATGGTGTAAATGTTGGCCGCGTACTCCACTCAAATGTTACATGTACAGACATTGTACATTTTATCTCAAAAGAAATGAGGGAAGCCCTATTGGCAAGTATCAAAGTGACCCGACCAAAGCTAACTGTTCTTGTGGATGAAAGCACATCATTAAGCAAGAAGTCTTGTCTTATTGTGTACCTAAGAACGTCAGTTGATAGCTCAGAGCCAGTGACCTTCTTCCTAGATCTTCTCGAGCTAGAGAGTACAACTGCAGATGGAATCATTAGTCAACTACTGAACTGTCTACAGAAATATGGTCTTGATGATGCTTTTCTGAAAGAATGTCTGGTGGGATTCTGCTCAGATGGAGCCTCCGTAATGGTAGGCAGAAAGAATGGTGTCTACACAAAACTGAGAAGTAAGTACCCAGGCCTCATAGGCTGGCATTGTCTAAACCATAGGTTGGAGTTGTCTGTGTCAGATGCAGTCAAGCACTGCACCGAAACCAACCACTTCACAGCTTTTCTTGACAAGCTATACTGTCTCTATCATCAGTCACCAAAGAACTTAAGAGAGCTTGATGCTGCAGTCTCTGAAGTAGGTGTATGCTTGAGGAAGATTGGTCGCGTCCTCGGGATAAGGTGGGTGGCTTCATCTTTTAGGACAGTAAATGCTGTTTGGACCATGTATGCTGCACTCTATCATCACCTCACATCTGCAAGTGTAGATGTGAACCGTTCCTCAAATGATAGATGCATGTATGAGGGGCTAGCAGCAAAGCTGACGTCAGTTGCTTTTGTTAAAAACCTGGGACTGATGATGGATGCACTTGAGGAGCTGAAAGACCTGTCTGAGGCTCTACAGTCGAGAGACATTAGACTGTCTCAATCAGTAAATCTGATCAAAAGACAGCTAGATGTTTTTAAAACCATGAGCAGGAACCCAGACAGTGGTCTGTTCTACAAAACCGCATGTGAGGCAGAGCAGCAAGGTGTTTTTAATGGCATAACACTACGCAATGACCCAAGGCAGAAGATAATAGATCCCACAAAGTTTTATGCAGCACTATGCAAAAGCATGGAAACAAGGATGGTCACAAGTGAAGAGGAATCCCTCTTTCAAAAGGTCAATGTTCTTGATACAAAGACATGGCCAAGCCCTCTACCATTAATGTATGGTGAGTGTGAAATAAGAGAGCTATGCACTCTTTTGAAAATCGGATTCTCTGGTGTTAAGCAAAGTTATAGGGACTTTAAGGAGAATGCCAGTGTGCCGATGCACATGTCCCTTCTAAAGCTTAAGAATGCAGTGGAAACCATTGCTGTGAGCAGTGCAGAGTGTGAGAGGGGTTTCTCAGAAATGAATGCAGTTGTAACATCAATGCGCTCACAACTGAAAACTCAAAATGTCTCTGCTCTAATGTTCATTCAAATGGTTGGACCTCCTCTTACCTCTTGGGACCCCACGAAATATGTGAGGAAGTGGGTGGCTACCAGAAGGTCTGCAGACCATTTAGCCTGTAGACAAAGATGCACAACTACACAGGCTTCCCCCTATCAGCCCATCTGGGATTTGATGAAGTACACTCTTAGAAATGAAATATGGATGTTGTTTGCATTAATTGCTTTTTTTATATTGAAACTACTAAGTAAATGCACTTTTTACAATTAAATCAAGAGACTTTAATTGCATTTATGTAAAAGTTCAAAGTTTTGGGATTACATTACCATGTTGTGTTGTATTTAAATGGTAAAGTTATTTAAAACGCACTGATTGTCCCAAAGTGCTTGCCGTACTTTCTCAGCACATGCGCTGTAAGACCGGGGACATGTGTAATTTGAATCCTGTGACTGTGAGATGACAGAACCGCATTTTTTCCCTTTCCTGTGCCATCCTGCAATGTTATGGTAAGTTTCTTAAATATTAACATATATTAAACACAAACGGTCCCTGAAATACAAAAGTTGATGTGTATTTTTGATTTCCCTGCTACCAACTGTATACTTTGATGATAGATTTGAAAAGCGGTGCAGCCTAGCTAACAGCTAGCTTAACGGTCACTTTTTAATTATGTTCCCTTGCACTTAAAAGTGTTAGAATATGTCACAAAAGAGGTGACATTTCAAGCTTTGTCTGTATAAGTCAATCGTTATGTATTTAATGATTTTAGCTTGATCATAATAGTAATGTTAGCTCTTACCAAAAGTAAGTGGACACGTTTTTTCCCTCCTTTTTTTGAATTTTTTTTTTTAAATGTGCTTGATTTAAAGATTTGAGAGCCTGGTTGCAAACATCTCCAGTGCCAAAAAGGTCATAGTCGGTTAAGGTCTTCTAAGTCTATTAAAAATAACTTCATCAAGTGTAACGCCCTGAGGGAGGTTTTTTTGTTCAATTGTAAAGCTTATTTGGAAGAAATAAAAATCCCATCTGTGCACTGTACTGTTGCGTCAGCCGGAGCCGTGCCTGGTCGTTACGTTAATTATGTTGGCCAGGAATATCAAAGTGTGAATTATTTAAAGCATGTACAGGAACACACTCAACAAGCACATCTTCCATTAAGACAGCTCTTAAATAGACACGTAATTCACCCGAAAACGTGTTTCTTTATAATAATCAGAGAGAGAGAGCAAGATTAAATAGTGGCAGGTACTTCAGCCGCAGATGCCACTATTTGCTGAGACAACTGCGGCTGCTGAAGGGGTGTTACTCTGGGTGCTGAGCCAAGCGAATGTGTGTGGCAGTTGCCACTTACCTGCCGTGGCAACTGCTTGTGTTTAAACAGTTATTTATCGTGGAAAAGTATTTCCATGTTCTGCTACTCTGTAATTCTACTCAATTACATTTCAGTGGGAAATATTGTACTTTTACAACACTACATTTATTTGACACTTGTAGTTACCTTTTTAGATAATGTTTATATTCATATACATGTACTACTAATTTACTCAGTTCTTTCCAAAATATGCTCTATATTAACAAATCACAACATTAAAAAATCTTGTATATATGTAGATTTTTTATTATAAGAACATTCATTTTTATTCTATGATGCAACCCTTTTACAAAAGGCTTTCTGCACAAAGTACTTTTTCTTTTGATACTTTATTATATTTGGCTAATAACACGTTGGAACTTTACCTTAAGTATTATTTTGAACTTGGGACTATAGCAAGTAATGGAGTATTTATACTTTTACTTTAGTACAGGATCTGAGTACTTTTTCCACCACTGCTTAAGATCCAGTAATGGGTTGCTATATCCTGCACCTCACACCCTGAATTATGTTAATGGCTGCAATAATAGTTGTTATTTACAATACATTTGGATCATTAACACATTTCTCTTTTTCTCTAGGTTTTGAATGTGGAGATGCAAACAATGTACTGAGACTCAATCTACAAGGTACCAATTACTGAAGCACTATAAATTAAAACACGGCCATTTTGGTCAGAGACACCCATATCCATGCACATACTATGAATGCCCATGCTCTTTCAAAACATGGAATGCTCTTAAAACACATTTAAGTAGATGTCATGTTGAATCTTTACCTGTATTAAGTGCAGAGCTATTTTAATAGATGCACATGTATAAGAAAAGAACCTCAGCTGAAATTCTTTGTTTGGTTTACACCAGTAGATGTCCTGTCCTTTCTGCTATGACACTTGATGGATATTATTAGCTTTAAACAAAACATTTGAACCTGTATCACAATGTGTTGCAGGTAAACGCAGAATTCACCCGCATCACCACCGTTCCGCTGCTGCCTACCTTCATGTCTCAACTGGATCGCCATTCGTCTCAGTTGATGAAGGTTTTCAAAAAGAAGGGGGGAACAGCAGGACGCAATTTGGGCCTGATCATGGCAGCCATGGACAAGGTATGTAGTTGTAATAAATTGTGTAGTTTGGGCACTGCAACACCATATTCTCTTTATCTCTCTCTCTTGTTGTCCCTCTCATATAAATATATTTTAACCTCTCTGACCCCCTTTCTTTGACTTGCCAAAAATCAGCACACAAGCATAATCAGTATTCTTGTGTGAAGATTTTGAAAATGTGTTTGTCCCTCAGGATCCCACAGTTGAAACACGACGGGACTGTGTCCTTAAAGCGCTCTGCGTCTACTTGAA